>NW_028261391.1:43328892-43658892 GCF_051295495.1 Thamnophis sirtalis
GAGTTTTCCTGGGGATACTAAAGACTGAAACGGGGACTTTTTACAGGGGCTTTTCTACTGAACTGTGTTCCCTTCTTCTTGTCTATAAGTAGATCCTTAAATATGAATTAGAAGATGAAAAAGTCTTTTATTTTCATTCATACCATTCCATCATTAAAGTTTAATCCTTAGAACTGCAACCCAAATATTGTGCTGAAGTCAGTAACTGGCTTGTTTTAAAAATCCCAGGCTGATCTGCTTTGTTTAGCAGAAAGGACAGCTCTGATCACTGCACATGCCTCTTTTTCACATGCATCTTAAGGGGCCTATAAGCGGATCTGAGAGAGCATTCACAAGTGTAAAGGAAAGATGGGACAGTTGCCAAGTGTGACAAAAATCACTCTCAAAAGGTTCTGAAAGGTTCAAGACCTCTTGTTTCCAAGGGGACACCATTAAGCAGAGAATAATTAAGCAACCATTATTTTATTTCACAGATAAATCAGATGCCAGTACTTGTCTACTCTAAGCAGCAGAGTGCTTGAAAACAGCAACCCAAAAGGTTACCATAGCCTATGAAACGAGAGTCACTCTTGGGACATAACTTTTAAGACTGAAGTAGGTTGGTTCTGTAAGAAAATAAAGTAAGAATGTTGAAGATTAGTGCTGGTCTTGTGTGAATTTCAGCGGGTAATAATGCTAAAGAAAGACTCATAGAAGGACAAAGTTCTGGGAAACTTCACTCTGGCACCAAAAGCTATTCTGAAAGGGCACAATGAATGAAGGAGGGCGGGAGCCATTTCCATTCTTGAGAGAGATGCATGAGGATGACCTTTTATTTTCCCTTTCACATGCATGCATTCCAGTTTGCACATTCATTAATTTTCTAATGACGTAGCCCTAGCAGTACACAGAAAAAAACTTCCTAGGTTTCTATAAAACCCAGGACATTTTAATGAAAACTCCGAGACTCCAATCGTATAATTATTTACTCAGGATGGGGATGCACTTTTAAGTAGACTTTACAGGGCTGTACTGTTAAAGCATTTATCCAGTTGACATTTCAGTGAGAACAACTGAAATCCATTTTGAAATTTAGCTCAAATGAGAGGGTGTAACTTTAAAATGTACATGCAGAAAAAATGCATTAGGAAAAATGCAATATAAACATTTATCTATTTAATTTTGCCCCATTTTCAGTCCTAAACACATCTTTTATAAATTTTCAGAATTCAACAATGTATTAAAAATAATAAAAATAATTTGTTTGCCCACTAATAATTTGTTTGCCTCTAAGAGAATGAAATTTTATTTCAAATGAAAATTTCTTTTGAACATACTCCAATCCAGATTTTGATAAACCTCAAAAGTAAGAGAAATCTGAAGCTGTGGAACATTTACTAAATTCATTTCCATATGGTACTACTCTTCACTATTGATTGATGTTTGGTGCAGATTTTGTTAGGAAATTGGTTGTTCTTAATTGTATTGAGATCAACCTACAGGTCCTGGTGAACAAAAGTTCAATTAAGATTAACTTGCCACAAAATTTTGTATTGTGGTTTCAACAGTAATCAAAAATGTTTTCAACAAAAATACCAAATATGATCCAATTTAATTTGTGGTGTTTAAGAAATACTTCCATCTGAATTTCTTTTCTTTTTTATAGTTTATCAAAATATAAAATGCAGAGAAAAATGAAAATAATGGGAAAGTAAGGGAGTAAAAAGGGAAGAGAAAAAATTGTAGGGGAAAAGGAAAAAAGAAAAAAAAAGCATTGACTCCCTACTCTTTTTAGCACAGTAGAATAAGGTTATAACAAACAGCCTCAACTTTTTAACTTTTACATAGTAATATATACTAGAAATTTATATAACAACAAATCTATCTAATCAGTAAAAACACCTGAATTTCTTAAATGAGTCTGGGGATTCCAAATAACCACATCTTTTTAGATTGGAAGATATGGAGAGCAAAGTGTGGGACAGATCCCTCTAGTGATGAACATAAAATTTTGTTGTCTGAAATGAAGCTAAATGTTGACTCTGTTAGAGCTCTAAATCCAGTGGCACTGAAACTTTATGACTTACTCATGACTTACTGATCATAAAGAGCAATGTGATAGAGATAGAGATGTAATTATATACTTTGTCTCTGTCCACTGCTCTGCCTGCCCTTTGTCTAAAATATTGTTAATTAAGGTCACTTCATTTAGCTTTTCTTCCCATGCATACACACAGAGAGAAACTATGTCTGACTTTCCTGGATGGAACTAGCTAGATCCTAGGTATTGCCTATACTTTTAATGCATTTCCAGCAAATAAATCTCTTTTCTATTACATTTTTTTCAACGCTTCACTAATCCTTGCCTAAGTGTGATTATCCTTTTCAAGGTTGTTCACAGGCACAATTCAATTTTTAACTTTAACATTAAGACCATATTGAAACATATTGTCCCATCTTCATCTTTCTCAAATATAAAGATATTTCAAAAGATGAATAACAAAATTTAATCAATTCCTAAGCATTTGGAAGATAAATTTCTTTCCATTTTTATATGATTGCTCTCTTTGCTGAGCTACAGGCTCAATAAAGGGAAACTTCACAAAATGGCAAATTCTGCATTTTAGGAATCATATTTATCTACAATATTTCATACATTTCAAGCAGCACTGTAATGAATTTTCTATCAGAAAGTTCTATCAGAGTACTATTTGTGAACTATTTACCAAACAGCTAGTCCCCAGTGATGAAAGGTTCCAAACAAAATTCTTTGTCTAAGATGTTAAGCACTTTCCACTGCCAAACATTCCCAAGAAAATGCCAAATAATTATTCATAATAATAATAAATGCAAAAGTTCCTCTTGGCAACAGACAAACTGAAGTGGACTAAATACACAATCTGGTTTTCGACATGTTAGCTTTCTGGAAGAGAGCAGAAACAGGGTCAGAAGATGATTGTCTCCTTCTATATAATCCTGTATGCGACTTTATATTGCTGGCCAGTGGAAATGTCAGTTGCTGCTCTCTCGTTGGAGCTCTGCCATCTACTGTTTATTGCCAGGCAGCTGAACTCACACTTTCTGCTCATCATTCATTGCTTTCTTTCAAGTCTGCATTTAATAGACTGGGCATCAGATTCTAGAAGTGACAAAGGCCTATTCTGGCAAAGCTTTATAAGCCCATCTGTATAAGCTATTCAGATCAACTCTGTGTGATATACTTTAGACATGTGACTCAAAATAGTATGTTATGCATACATTCTTCTTTGCTTTCTTTTTTCCCCTCCTCTTTTTTTAAGGTATTCTACAGGTATAGCATTACCAATATAATTTGCTGTTTCTTATTTGATTGTTGGTAAAAGAAGAAGGTATCAAGGAATGAAATTTCTTTCTATTGTTCATCACAGGATTGAAATTCAGTTAGAATCAAATCTTTGGCTGTATTATTGTAACTCAATGAATACCACAGTTTAGGAAGAAAATGAGTGGGATAAAGAATATATTAAGTTGGAAATGTTTCAGTCCTTTTGGGAAACACTCCAAGTTCTCAATACTGTGCCTCACAAACACACAAACGTACAATGTGCGTTTATAATATAGTATAGTATTTATAGTATCCTGCTATAAATCAGAGTATACCTGTAGTTTGCAGATGCTGGCACAGTTTATCATTGGTAGTTTCAAAATCTTTCTACCTAAGATAGCAACATTTTTTTCTGCTTTTGGAGAACAAATCTGTAGTTCTGTATTGCCCACTTTAAGTGACTCTGACAAGATGGAATACTGTAAAGATGTTGATTTAGGAAAAAATGACAGCTATCAAATCAGGCATAAAAATAAAATAGCAAAATGAATGAATACAAATAAAAGACCAAATTTAGTAATAATGGAAAATTGAAAAAGTGCAAGACTTAACTAGAGACAAGAAACATAACATTGAACTTTAAGAAGGCAACTTTTATAAAATATCATGGAAATAATATAAAATATTAATCAAATTAGACGTAAAACAAATTTGTGCCTATAACACCTAAGCATAGTCTTAATATTTTAGACATACATACATTTATACATCCATACATATATCCATACATAGCAACAAAATACTATAAACAAACATAGGACGCATATGAAGATTAAGTACAAAGAAGATAAAAGTAAATGAAAGAATCATTGTATAAAAATAAAACAGTTCCCTGAAAGCTTCATATCAAAAGGCATATACTACGGTTAGATAAATAATATTTTTCTACATTCAGGTAGTCATAGAACATAAAACAATAGACTTGGAAGTGACATTGACGTTTTTGTAGTCCAACCCCCTGTTCAAGCAGGAGATCTTATACCATTTCAGGCAAGAGGTTGTACATTCTCTTTTTGAAAGTCTCTAGTAAATGGGATACTCACAACCTTTGAAGGAAAGTTACTTCATTGGTTGATTGTTCTAACCCTTAGGAATTTTCTCCTTAGTTCTAGGTTGTTTCTCTCCTTGGTCAGTTTCCATCATTGTTTCTTGTCTTGTATTTTTTTTACAACTACAATTGAGCCCAAAATATCCATTGCTAAGCAAGAGAGTTGTTAAGTGAATTGTGTCCCATTCTATGACTTTTTTTGGCACAGTTGTTAAATAAATCACTTCAGTTGTTAGGTAAATCGTATGGTTTTCAAGTGAATCTGGCTTCCCCCATTGATTTTGCTTGTCAGAAGTCAGCTGGGAAGGTTACAAATATTGATCACATAACCCCAGAACAGTGCAACTGCCATAAATACATCCCAGTTGCACATGACCATCAATCAATAAGAAGAGAAAATGGGAGACAATATCAGTGTTTCTTTTCAGATGGTTCAAGGATATAAAGTAATTTTGTTGAAAAATAAACATAGAAACCAGATTAGTTAAACTCATGATGAGAAATTAAAAATCAAATACCATAGGAAAGTTTCATATTTAAGCATTTTAGCATAACAATCTTGGTTGATTGAATTTACGGGTTTTTTTTAATTTTAAAACAAGATGTGCCATTTTTAATAAGAAAGGCTAGGTAAAAATGCAACTCCGTGTAATACACGGTACCTTCCTTGCTGTAACAATTGAAGAGAGGAATTGACAGTTTATGCTAATTTATCCAACTAGCTGATGCATAGAAAATGTTTGCATGAAGAAAATGATTTATTTTAGTTGCAGGTTTTGACTGCTAGAATTAGAAATAATTGAACATAATATTGTTTAATCTAGTTTTACTTGAAATTCCACATTTCATATTTGATTATGCTTTCTCTTTCTCATCAGACAGGGAAAAGCTTCCCATTTCATTCAATGGGTTTCCATATTTCCAGAAACAATAATATTGTAGACATTCTCCAAATTTTGTATAGTAATCTTTTCATTTGAGAGGATTATTTACTTCATTACTGATTTGTCCAATAAAAAGAAAATTTAATGAAGATTTACATTCTTTTTTTGTTAATGAACAAATTTAAAAACTCAACACATCACACAATACATTATTTGGTAATAGTTGCATTTGAAACAGTTTCATTTGCCTTCATTATAGAAGATGGAACGCAAACCTAAATTTGTTCAGCAAAGGAATTTGAGTCAAATAAAAAGATTAACTGGTTTTTCAACTGTTTGGCAGCTTCCTGAGAGCTTTTAAAAAACTAAAATGTACAACTGCAAAATTGTTATATATGTAATATGTATTTAAAGCTATGCATCCATCAGTGACTTAATAGGATTCAGTGAGAACACAGACCATATTAAAATGCTATCCTCTATCTTTCAGTTGACAGAGAAGCATGCCAGGATAGTTTGCATTACCCATTTCTATCAAAGAATGCTACTCTACCATAAGAAGGTATGAAGGTAGTAAGTGCTCCTGACTTTATCATTTGAATACAGGACAAATTAAGGAAAGGTAGATTTCCCTGGCTTTGTTTCCCCTCTCACCAATGAAGAAAAAAAAACCATCAGTTGTTGTGTTTAATGTTTTGAGCACAGTGAAACAATTGCAGGCTAGGATGAAGAATTTAGGACTTTTCATGCTGCTTGAGGGACAGATCAATGGCACATATCTATGACCTGTTGTACATAACTTTTAGTGTCACCTAGCTATCACAGTGGTATTATTTTCATCATAACTGTTATATCATCACACAATGATTGGATAACTCAAAAAGAAAGTGATGCACAAGGGAGGTAAGAAAGGAGTTCCCTCAATGCACTGAGCAAGACAGCTCCACAACCCTCTTCTACACTGATTATATGATCTGTCGGCCAGGCTATATTTGGACATGGGTTTAGCATTCTTTCAAAAGAATAATTTCTGAATTCAATATGATAGATTCCAAAAGGATTGTAATGCAGGATACAATCAAGCCTTGGTCCATCAACATCATAAGAAATGGCAACCCTAGACAAACTTGGCTGATCTCAAAAAGCTCTTAGGGTTGGCCCTGGCAAATATTTAGACAGGAGGCCACTAAGGAATCTTTTTTATATAAAAGTTTTTTATTTTTCAATTTTAAAATACATACATTCCATCTTTCCTTAAGCAGTGTGTCTGAGTGAAATCAATAAAACAGATACCAGAAGACAGCATAGTAAAGTGCTGCATATTGTTACCAAGAAAACCATGTAAATATGTGGGAAACCATGTGAACATGTCCATATCAAGTTAATCTTCACTAGGCTAGTCATCCCCCCCCCTTTTTCTGCCAAAGTAGGTTTAAACTTAACTGTTCGGTACTCTGATTATCATGTTTGCTAAAACAATTCTGAGGATTGGTGTAGTTGTCTTACATTTTACAAAAATGTCACTATCTATTGTGGAAATCAACACAGGATAGCCAGGATGTTTCCAGTCACATTTTTAAAGGTCTCAACAACTTTCGTTAGGAATATTGATTTTAAAGGGGTGCATTTTTGTCAGCCAGTAGAGGGCATTGTGGTCATATTTTTTACAAACACAGTTCTGATTATTTATAATATTGGTAAATTTCAATAATTATATACTTTAGTGTTTCAGAAATCTATAGGGCTAAATTGCTATTACTGATGTCCACATTTAATTTAAGAATTGGTGAATTGTTTTGTTTGATTGTTAAGGAGTGGTAAATATAAATAACTCTGCAGGATACTGTCTTTTTCTTGGATTGGGGAAAGCCATTCCATATAGTGAAAAATTCTCAAAGAACTGGAACAGCAGCATCTAAAAGGATCTGAGCAACAAGGTAGGAAACAAAATTCTTTTTCTTTTTAGCATGAAAGACATATGACATCCCTAGAGCATGGGAAACTGCTTTTATTCTAGCAAGTAACTATTGACCTGAGTCCATTTTCTACAGCCCGTCTTCCCATAATTATTGAAAACTTCAGCACTGTTAACTGGTATGTTGAGATGGGAAATGCATGAAAATTACAGTGTTACTATAAACAGATATATCAGAATTTTAAAAACATACAGACAACTCAAAGCTCTCTCTCTCTCTCTCTCTCTCACACACACACACACACACACATACACACACACACACACACAACCTAGTCCAGTGGTGGGTTTCAAAATTTTTAGAATATCTTCTGTAGGTGTGGCCTGCTTTGTGGGAGTGGCTTGCCAGCCATGTGACCGGGTGGGATTGGCTTGCCAGCCATGTGACAGGGTGAGCATGGCCAACTTGTAAAATGTGGTGAAACTCATTTAACAATGCTCTTGCTTAGCAACCAAAATGTTGGCTCAGAAACTCTGGCATTTGAAGCACGCAAGTCTTCAAGCTGTCAAGTTACAAGACCCTTACACCCCTAACCATTTAGAAAAAAAAACCCAGGGGTGTTCAAACCTCACAGCTTTAATACTTGTGGACTTCAACTCCCAGAATTCCTCCTCCAGTCATGT
Organism: Thamnophis sirtalis; assembly: GCF_051295495.1. Taxonomy (NCBI): domain Eukaryota; kingdom Metazoa; phylum Chordata; class Lepidosauria; order Squamata; family Natricidae; genus Thamnophis; species Thamnophis sirtalis. Next base: position 43,336,767 of record NW_028261391.1, read on the forward strand.
TGGCTCAGGAACTCTGACATTTGTGTGCAAATCTTAAAGGTATCAAGTTACAAGACCCTTGCACCCCTAACCCTTTAGGGAAAAAACCCAGGGGTTCACAGCTTTAAGACTTGTGGACTTCAACTCCCAGAATTCCTCCTCTCACTCTTCATCTTGATGATGTGCGGATGGGCGGCGGGGGAGAGAGCTGGAATCGGTTCTAAACGGCACTGTAGATTTGTGGAACCTCTTCTATAGAAGAGGTTAGAACTGGCAGGAACCCACCCCTGACCTAGTCCCATCTATATGTATAACATCCTTAGCCCTCAATTACTATCTCACAATGAGGTGACTCTTAGTAAAATGTATGTCCTTCTAAAATATGTCCAGAGCTTTCTTAAATAAAGTTCTACTTCCAACAATTAAGAATCCTATACAAATTGGAGAGGAGCTGTAAATAAATACATCTTGCTTGTACACAGTATATACTACCACAAAGAAAAGACCAGTAACTTACTATAGAAACAAGCTGAAAGGAATGGGGCTTTTACAAGAAATTTGGTGTTGGGTTTTTTTTTGTTCTTTTTATCAAGGTGCAAAAATCTCTTGACCAAGTTATGAACAATGTAGGAATCTGCTCTCTGAAACTGAATTAGCAAAGCACTATGGGAAGCAAGGTGGAGGCCATAATAAATAACATACTATACCGGTATTTATGTACCACTGTTTAATATGCTGACCAATCTTTAGCTGAAGACTGCAGGGCTAGTGGAGAATCAAAGCAGGAGCACAGAAATAGAATATTTGTGTATCTGCAACCTGCTAAAGCTTGCCTTAACAGACATATCAGCTGCCTCTTGTTTTCCCTCTTTAGCATGCAAACTATGCCCTAGTGGTGATAAGAAAAGTAATTGTGCGATTCAGGCCAGCCACATGATTCACTCAAAATATATTAGTACGGGGACATGAAGACTGACATTTGAAAAACACTTGGAATTTATTGCAGCTTCTATTGTTCAACTGATATCCAACTCTTTTCATTTACATAGGGCTTGAGTTCACACTGACTTTTAAACACTGCAGTTTCAGAGTTTCAGATATTATCTCTTTCTCAGAAAAAAAAGCAATAAATCAATTTATTGCCAGTGAGAATTGTCCAATGACCCGCTGCATTCTTTGAAATAAAAACATATTTGTTTCAAATCCAAATTAATCTAACAATAATAGGAACAGCCCTGACATTTTTATGATCAGAATTGACTAGATGAAATTTCACAAGACAAAAATATTGTTTCCTAGTATTGTTATCAACAACCCTTTCCTTGTGGCACATGTACCTGTTATATTTAATCTATGGCAGTGAGGAGCAGAGGAGCCTGGCTTGTACAGAAACTATACAGAGACAGCACAAAACAGGTTAGGGTTGAATAATTTGGGTCCCAGTAGTATCTCAAATATGTATCTGCTAGAACAGATAAGTTGTGTGCAATGTCTACTTCTCTTATCATTCTTCTTTTTTAAAGTCAGAATTGTACTGGTGGTTCTTGTTAGTGTTGAATATTTGTTTCCTATCTAATGCACATTCTCATTCTCTCTCTTTCTGTGGTATTAAAGTAAGCTATATTTTGCATTAGGGGCAGCTTTACCCCCAACTTTCCTTTGTTGCTGGAATAACATACCAATCTCTGGCTTCAGTGAGCTACAGCTGAATGGAGTTTGCTACAAGTTTTGTTTTCATGCTGAACAGAAAAGGCCTCGTGGGAGGTACATTTGTGTGGGTACATGCGCAGTAATGCATGTGATTAGAAGAGAAGAGTAAAGAATGAGAAGTGCACAGTGAGCAACTTCTAGAAGCATTCAATGACTGCATAATGAGCAGCTATCTCTGCTGAATATTGATTAGTCAGTTCTGGCAAGGTCTTGCTGGACTTCTGCCAGCTGCTTTGTGTAAAGGCAAAGCAGAGAAAAGATGTAAACTCCAGAATGCTTGTTGACTTATTGTTTCTGTTTTTCTAATTGGAGAAGGACATTTGGGGCCCATGTTACATGAGACAGAAAAGTGTGGATGCTAAGTTGCAAATATAATTGGAACACTGACTGCTAATATATTTGGCAATTTGTTATCTTTTTCTTTTTAAAAAATTATACTGTCACTCTCAAAACTTTTTTTGTTTGGAAATACAATATCAAATGGAAAATAATTGACTTTTTACTATGGATTTCATAGAATGTTAATTTTGTGAGATTAAATAATAAAATGTTTAACCATGCATATCTACTCAGAAACAATTTGAATGAATTTAATAGAGTTTACTCAAATAAGTAATGTGTACTTATGTACACTGAGTGTACTTAGGAGTAATGTGCTGGCAGGGACGCTTGACCTATGACTTTTTCTTTCTAAATTCTATTCAATCTACTGCTGCAACTAGTATTGTAGTAGCTTTCTCTGTCCCCTGTGCCTTAAGAACTACAAAGTATATTAATGATTTCTATTTCTGGTTAAGCAGCACATGTTAAAACCAAGTAACCTAAAAATGTTTTCAATAAACTACTGTATGTGTTTAGATTGTTATTATCTGTTAGTCATACTTAAGGAATAATGTTGAAATGGGTTAATAGTTAATGAACAATTATTGGATGTTATTTGGTAATTGATGTGAAATCCTACCTTTTGAATGGCTGGATATCTTTTTTCCCAGGCTGTCTGTCAAGATACAAATACCAAATGTTAGAAAGGGAGAAAGGAACCAGCACAAACAACTCATGTCCAGCCCATTCATCTCTGGTGCTCTATCTTTTCTGACTACTTGTAGAATCACCCATGGAATAAACCTGTCCCTCTGTATGTTCTCCAGATGAGAACAACGAAAATTCCTAAAAGCATGCTAGTTTTGCATTTCTTTTTTTCAAAGAATTTCTCCATTCTAGGCTGAGGGATGGAGGTTTTATACAAAGGCCCTTCATTCAAACCCATTGTGTGAAAAATAATTATGCTGCATGTTCTTTGTAACCATACATATTTGAAGTCACATTGCAAGAGGTTCCTTCTCACTGCCTACTTGTTTGTTTTTTAACAAAATAGAAAGAGATGCAAGAGTTACGGGTGCTTCAGATAGAAAAATAAATCTCCTACATTTTCTACTGAAGTGGGCCCCAAAAGTTTTAAAGGGGCATGGGATGCTGATAATGGGGAAATGCAAAACATTTTGTATGTGTTATTGGTAAAGTGCAAAGGGGCAACTAAGACTGAATATTTTTCACAGTATAAGTGTGACTTCCTCCTCTAATTCTCTGAACCCCTGAACTTGTGTCATCACTGTGGCATATTTTAACAACTATTTTAGCCTCAACTCTATTACAAAGTTTTGATAGAATATCTCCTATTTCTCTCCCCCTCCCCACTTATGCTGGATGTTAGCTTAATGCAATGGTTCCCAAACAGCCAGAGCAGAGCTGGCTGGAGAATTCTGGGAGTTGAAGTCCACAAGTCTTAAAGTTGCCAAGTTTGGGAACCACTGGCTTAATGGACAGAGAATATAGTGTGCTGTATTCTAGGTTCAAAAATTAATGATATGGAAAGCTGACCAAGCAAAAGACATGAGGGAATTTGAATGAACTATCTTTGGAGAGGTGTAGGAGTTGACTGAGTGAAAGAAGAGAGCATACAACAGGTTCTGTCATCCTTATGCAATTTGGATTAATCGAATAACAAGACACCAGTGCTTGTGTGAACTGCCTGTGGCTGGTGGGAATTGTAGTTTCTCAGATTGGGGAAGGTTGTTGAATAGCAAATACAGAATAAAAAAATAAGTAGTGATTGGATGCAAGGAAGGTGTGATAGATGATTTAGGAACTACTGTATTTCTTGCCATTAATAGAATATATTCATAGCACTCAGCCCAGACTTACCGGTACTTGTTTTTTATGAGCGTAACTGTTAATGAGATTTTGTCATCTTTTTTAAGCATGTAGCCTAGGTCCACTAGTCAGCAGTATTTCTCCCAGTTCAAGATGGGAGAACAATGAGAATTCAATCAGGTGTGTTTTAAAATGAAAGAATATTTCTACTCCCTCTCTTAAACACACTCTTAGAATGATAGAAGAGACCCACAGATTGTGAAAAAGTAATATTTCTGATTATCATCACTTTTTCTACATGTCAAAGAAATGAAACTACTACTAGAATTTTACAAAGGAATGAGATGATATGTTAAACTGTTTTCTAAATTAGCTTTGGAACGTAGATTATTGTAGACATCTTTTTTAAGTTTAACCCTTTCAACCAAACCTCAAACACCCATCTCAAAAATGGAAAAATAAAAGTTATATAGATATTTGTTCAAATATTCTATAAAATGTGGCTACATTATATTATGTTGCTGTTTCAATTCAGTTTCAGTAAGTGCATTTTGATTTTTTACCAGGAATGCAAATATCAAAATTTGAAATAATGTCTTTTAAAAATAAATGTGTGTAACCTTAAGCACATATATTTAAAAATGTCCCATCAAATTCCAAAGAGCCTTCTCTCAGTTGTTATAGGAAGACAAACTAATGCCCCTATTTCATAATCATTTTCATAATCATTTTGTCTTTTCATATTTTATATCCCTCTGTTCCAATTAGATTTAAGGATTAGAGAAACATGGTTTAAACTATAAATGTTTTGAGAAGTCAGTGTCAAGTTACATTCCAGATCAACCAAAAATGTTGCACTTTTATTAGTGTTTTGTATAATTTCCCTCACTACTTTAAATAAATAAAAGCACATTTTTCACTCCTTACACAAGTAGTTTTCTCAATATCAACTGGTAAGAAAGTTGGTGGGGAGAAAGTACAAATTAGTGTGAGAGGCAGATCTAAGGAAACAGAAGTACTATCTCCCAGTGTTAGCATTTGAATGCTTCTCCAGCTGTCACTGAAAGAAGGAGCAGGTACTTTTAGACTCTGGGTTTAATGGTTTTGCAGGAGGCTGAGGAGAAGCATTTTAAATTATCACGTGCCTTATTTCCCTGGAAAAAATCCAAATGATATTTATTTTATCCCCATTCCTTCAATGCATGTTTTACGACTGTTTCTACATTCCTGACATGTTAGGCCAGCAAATAAAACAAATTTAAAAACATGTTTGGCTGCCAGGTCTCAGAAAAATAAAAACAAAGAAAAAATATTCTACATATGTGTAGCATCATATTTGAAATCATTACACTATAATGTTTCCAAGAACAAAATATATCCTGCTTCTGGTGATCTTATGTCAAATGGTATTGTTTAGCAATAAACATTCAAGGAAAAGGGATGCTCTATTGCTAACAGCATGACCATCCACAGTCTTTCTGTGCCTATGCCAGTCCAGAAGCTGACACAGTCTCTGATGCTACCTTCCTCACCTAGCAACCTTCTCCATGTTGCCTTTGCTACTGTGGACTTTCCCCCTAGCTGAATTACTGAAATTGATCTCTTACCTTACAGAGTTTCAAGATTAGCCAACACACCAGATATGCTGTCAGGGTAAATTTTGCCTTCATATATCTCTCAGGTAAACAGCTAAGATACATTTGTACAAAATCCACATCATCGTCCACCCTGGCTTCACTGCTGCCTGCACCAGCAAAAGCCTCCTCTTGCCTTCTTTGATGCCCCCCTGATGCATTCAGAAACTTGTTGAACTCCATCTTATCAACTATTCCTCAGTCGTTCACAAAGCCACCAGCAAGAGAGAGAGTCCTTTGTTTCAAGGCAGCAGTTAACTCTTCCTGGCCATCGCACGATTTGGCCTCTGCAATCAACACAGTGCTGATGATGCTGGAACAAAACTTCTTAGGTTAAAACTGCTTTGGCTGATTGCCTTTCTGTTATTGAAAAACCTCTTGGAAATGTGTGTTCAGCTACAAGATAAATATAGCACTGCCCAGAGAGTGTCAGCACAAGAATACTTCTGTGGTTGCCAAGAGTGAAAAGAAAGATTCCATTTAGTCAAAGTGCAAGCCCCAGCTCCCCCCCACCCCACATCACTGCCCCCTTGTTCTTATTAGGAAGTGAATACAAGAAAAAGTGATGATCTATCAAAACTTCTGGACCAGTTTTGTTTCCCCAAATGAAGTCTCAGTTTGGGAAAGAATATCATCCTTGTGGAGAAGGATGCATTTTTGTGCTGCAAGGATTTTTTGTTGTTCTTCTTATTTCTCCCAAACTACAATAATTTGTTGTTTGTTATGGGACCACTTGCTACAAAAGAACATAATATTGATGTTTTACATTCTGAGCACTAATAGATAGATAATGAAGGTCAAATCTTTGAAGCTTAATGTCAGCATTCCAAATATCATCCAAAATTAAATCAGAATTCAAGGCAGAGCTTTCCTCAAAGTTCCAATTTATTGCTGACACTTATTTTTTCCTAATTTTTCATATAGTAGTTTAACAGGCTGTATTTCAGCATTCTCATTTCCTTCTACAATGCCCAAGTTCTTACCTGAAATTTTTATTTCAAAATTTCTACCTCCAAGTACTAAAGGATTGAAGTTAAAATTCTCCTGATCACATGTGCTGTCTTTGGTCAAACATGTACAGTATTTACTAGTCTTTGTGAAGTTCTTGGTAGCAATTCCATAAACCTAATTTATCCTGCCATTTGTTAATCCAGTTCTTGACCTTGTATATTCTCTCTCTTTCATGGTTTTTTTCCCCCATGAACTGGAAATATAGAGCAAAACACCCAAGCTCCCAAAGTTTTGAACTTCTTTCCTAGATCTTGAAAGACTGTAGAGATATGATTATAGCTATTCCTAATAATATCATTTGCTCCACATGAATTAAGGGGAAAGGATAATTATTATTAGATTTAATAAGCTTTGAAGTTCTCATATCTTTGATTCTATACCTGAAAGAGAACACATTTCATAACCAACATGTCTAGATGTTTTGATTCAACATAATAGAGGATTACAATTACACAAGTTTTCACTTTACTACATCCTCCTGGCCTTTAAGAGTCTAGTACCTTCTTTACTTTTACTTATTGTTCTCCTGAAGGCTAACAGCCTATTTTTTCTGTGAGGACTTTGAAGCTATTTAGGATTCCTCTTTTATTTGATTCTTTTCTATAAGGAGAATTCCTTCTTTGTCAATTCCTCTTTGACGGGATAAATCATATATCTCTTGCTGTTGTGATCCTTTACTTTTTCTCTGAAGAATACCAGAAGCTTGCACATATTTGAAAATATATGGCCAGTACTTCTTGGACACAAATACAGATATGCCATAAGCACTGCAAACTTTTCTTCTCTTTTCTTCTTTGTTTTGGTTGCTTCAGATTTGAGTGCTTCAGATTCTCTCATTAGGTGCCTTTTTCTGATACATTATCAAGCTTTTTGGTTAAACAAATACTCACTGTTTCATTTCAGTGGAAAATTTGTCACACTGCACTGAATTATAGAAGCACACTCTTCTTTGTTCCATTTATTATCTTCTTCAGTGATGCCTCTTTTTTTGATAATGTTATAATGATGCAAAATAATAGATTTCATTCCTCTCTCATTCCTTTCAACTGGTTACCATCAACTGATTGTTTGAATGTGATTTTCTTTTTAAGTAAATGCTATCTTCCATGCCAATTGCATGGAATTGTGGGACAGAATTGCTGCAACCATTATTATCAAGCTAGATGAGAATATAAAAACAAAACACAAAGGAGGAGTTGCAGTTACAGGCTCCAAATTCTTGATATTTTAATTCCCATGATAGCATTCTCATAAGAATGTTTTTCTATACTGACGGCTTCTCTAATAATTTCATGTAGCTTGTTTTTTCTATTTATTAATATATATATTATGCTGAAGCATATGAAGATAATCAAATCAAAGAATAGTGTAATCAAATCAAAGAATAGGCAGATATAAATAGAGATAAGTGTATTATTAGAACCATAGACCATATTCCCACTTTGTGCTAAACCATAATTAGTTGGATAAACTATAGTTATCTAGATTCACACAGTATGCTTAACCTTAAGCCACATTATAAAAAAAACCTCTGGATTCACACATTATACTAATTCAAAGTCAAAAAGTAACATTTAGACATCAAATTTAGACATTTTAAGGAAAGTTATGGAATTTAAGTTCATACATCTTGTTAACACATTATTTGGTGTTCTTGTTTTTGAATTAAGATTAGTTGAAACTTTGTAGTTTGTATTAAATTTAAATTTACTGACAAAGAAATAAAGAGAGACTAATATAGCTACTTCAAGCTTTTTAGCTCTTATCAGCAAGCCATACCTTTCTGGATCAGCTAGCCATACCCTTCTTGAATCCCAGAAGGGTATGCTAGCTGATGAGAGCTAAAAAGCTTGAAATAACTATACTAGTCTCCCTTTATTTCTTTGTTGGTAAATTTAAATTAAACACAAAATAGTTTGTAACAAAAGCAACTGCCTGCGAAGGCTCCTGGATTGGGGCTGAAAGGTGAAAGGGGAAGCAGTATGCTCCGTCCCATATTTGAATAGACAAGGTTGCCCTTATAGACCAGTCTCACCAGAAAAAACAATTTTGTAGTTTGTAAATCATGATTTATGGCTTAATAGTTATCATTCATGAATGGTTTACACAAACAACCATTTGTAAAAGAAATCAAGAATTAGTATGTTGTAAACCCAGCCATTGTATGTGACATCTTACATTTCCTATTTCTCCAACATGTCCTCAAAATGTTATCAACATTCCAAATAAGCATAGCCAGATGAGCAGCCTGGAATGGTAGGATGGGAAACATAATCCAGCAAACTTGAAGAGGATCAGTTTATTAGAAAAGTTATTCTATTCAGTGCTGAAAAAAGGTAGTACTAAGCAAGTGTGACAAAAAAGCTACAGATGCACTGAGGAAATGAATCATCCATTTATTTCTTAAAAACATATCATAAAAAACATATTCAAACATAGTTCAAAATTATAAAATAATACAGGCCTTTAAATTATTGCTACAAATGTACCAATGAATTTATTGTGTAGATACGTATATACATAATACAGTACATATAGAGACAAAGATTCAAGTATGGAGTCTTCAAAATATTTGTTTTGGTTTTTTGTGTTTGAATTAATTAAATGCAAGGCAAATCTAATACCAAAGGGAACTGTAAAGCATTTAATTAGTGATATTATTCAAAATACATCAAATGTTCATTTAACTAAAATGTTTTGTTAAGATTATGATGGGAGATAATATAGAATAATGTCTACCATGCATATATAATCATGCTGGTTCATGCAAATAAACACATTCAGCCCATCCTTTATTTATTTTATCACTGGTCTGACCTTAAAAGCAAAACACATTCACATCATCCCTATCAACTCTCCTTTTTTGAAACACAGTTCATTCTAAAGCTAAATGTGTTTGTATTCCTTTTGTTGGATATTAATTATGGCTATGTTAATTTTTGCTGACATTTGAACTAAATATTTCCAAAAATGTGAGTTTGCTAAATCAAAGCAATCCAAAATTGGTTATCTTTTATTTGAGCACATGCCATCTGAGCAGAATTTGGAACCAAAAGTCAAGTATTTCACCTAACAGAAAAAGCCGAAGACTCCTTAAATACTGCAGGCGTGATTAGTCACATTTTGAAGCATGTTAAGTAATACAGTTTGCCAACTAAACATATAGTATTACAACCAAAATCTAAAGTTATTGAATTGTATCATTTGATTCTTATTATTGAATTAATGATAAGAGATTTAACAATTATTACAGGAGAGGTTTTTTGCAAGCAAAATATGTAAGATTTAAAGATTACCTCAATATATCAGAGTTTACTAATGAGCATCTTGGCTCTATGCATTTGCTAACAATTGAAGCAAGAAGTGTGCTAGAATAAAGTATCCACTAATGAACAATACTTAAAATAACTGTTAATGTTTTATATAAATATCCATACATGTAAGAATATTGTTTGATGAAAGATGGACACAACTTATCACATTCTTAGTCCTTTGTCTTTTATCATGGCTAAAGTTGTGGCTATGATGATGGACTTTGAAAATCTGTTGACAAATTCAAGTTCATGCAGAAAATGTGAACACATTATAGTATAATCTATATCTTCAAAAGGTAATAACAACAGCTCAACAATTCTCATTCTTTCCCATATATGAGTGTGACTGTATGTGTGCATCATGTCTTTTGTTCTTCATATGGAAATGGCAAAAACCCAATTCTAATACTACCATGCTATCTTTATGTTTGTCCTACCTATATCTCATTATACTTTTGAAACTGTACAAATTTTGATATCAAAATATAGATTATACTATTACAAAAAAAACCAGAATTAGTTAATTATTGGTGATAGACATAGTAAAAGGACTGGACTTTTGTGACATACATCCAGCCCTTTTTTATGGATGGTACCAAAAATTAACATACGTCGCAATATTGTGAACCTGACAGCAAACCTAGTAAGTGTAAATCTCTGTGTGAGACAGAGAGGGAAGGAGGGAAGTTCCCAAAAATAGTCTATTGTTAAAAATTGTATTGGAATAAGGGAGAACTTCTCAATAATAATTTGGAAAGACAAATCAATGACAAAATTAATGGTAGAAATAGTAGAAATTAAATTTTGGCTAACATTTAAATAAGAAATAACATATATCATTCAAGGAAAACTTTCTTAGAATATGATTTTTAAAAGGGAAATAACTAACAGTAACTAGGAAAATTTCAGTGTTTCTAAAGATGTTAATATATCAGGTTCAATGAAAGAAATTTAAAACTATCTAGCTTGCTTTTTTCTTTTGTTCAACTTTTTTCCCTTTAAATAATTATGTGCAGCTATTTTAACACAATGACGAATAGTGATGATATCAATATTAAAATCATGTTTACAATTATATATTTATTTAATTAATGAATAAAACAATAAATTTTAAATTTTATGATAATTGTAAATTATTTAGGTATTTATTGATATTTTATATTTTATTCATTATGTTTCTTAATTTTTTATGTAGCTATTTATTCTAACATTTTAAATGTTTTATTAAAGAATAAATATATACATTATATAATGTAGGTGCCTTATCATCCTCTCAGTGGTTTTGACCATAAACTATTTAATACTTTAATATAAACTAATTCCATCCTGTCATAGCCAAAGTTGTTTGGAATAATAGTTAGGAGTGGATTAGGATTAGCATGATTCAAATTCCAGTCTCTACTTAGTAAACATCACTCAGCCTATCCTACATGATCATATGGGCTTTTTTGGAGATAAAATTGAAGAAGACAATATCACTTTGTTCCTTTCTTACTACATTTTTCAAGATTGATTATATACATATGATTACATACATAAATATGGTACAGATAATGAAAGTTGATTCATAAATGTGTATGAATGCAAGAAAGTATGTTTGCTTCCATTCATATTGTGGACCGTTCAAACAATATTGTTTCCTTGATGAATGGAATTTGGAATATGGATATTTGTGACAACCATTTAAAAAATGTATCAGATACAATGTTTGTAGTTCTAAAAAAAGGACTATATACAACAACCAGCAAATATGAAGGTTCCCAACTGAAATTGTTCATTCATGCACATAAGCAGGATGATGATGATGATGATGATGATGATGATGATGATGATGATGATGATGATGATGATGACGATGACTGATATATCCACTGTCCAGGTAATATTCAAGATATCAGCTTCAAGAGCCATGGTGGTGCAATGGTTGGAATTAGAATGCAGTATGCAGGCTAATCCTGCTGACTGCCAATTGCCAGCAGTTCAGCAGTTCGAATCTCACTGGCTCAAGGCTGATTCAGCTTTCCATCCTTCCAAGGTCAGTAAAATGAAGACCCAGATTGTTGGGGGCAATATGCTTACTCTGTAAACTGACTCTGAGAGGTATGTAAAGCACTGTGAAGTGGTATATAAGTCTAAGTGCTATTGCTACACATTCTCTGCCAGAAAGAAGAAACTCTACAACTCTGTATGGGAGCTATAGTGCTGAAACTTCAATTGCCTCCTCTATGTTATTACATGAAAAAGCACAGTTATCACTAGTGCCACTATTTATATTTATTCCCATATTTTGCTTTGCAGTCATGTTACTGCATTCACTTAGAATTTGTTTCTTCATTTGTCATAATGGCAGAAATAAATAGGCCCAATATTTATTTCAATATAAAATGGATAACTTCATGAAATAATAATAGTAAGAACAATTAGTAGCACTGGCAGTTATTGAATAATGACAGAGACAAAGGCACATTATAAATAATATCCAAAGCAAACATCAAAATCATCTTAAAATAAACATCAAGTAATGTGGATATGCAATTAACTAACCACTGTAATACAGCAAGTATAATTTTATACATCTGATACAACATGAGGAGAATAGTTCAAATGTTATATAGACATTCTGAGATAAAATTGTATTTATTTACATAGTGCTTAAGCCAATTGATAACATTTTTGTAGAGTGGGATACTCAGTAAGCATAACATACACAGCTAACTTCAAAACATCAATCTTATTCTTAATATGCTATGCAAAGAAATTTTACTGAAGAAGTTACTAGTGATTTCTTGGGATGATGGTAGCCCAGATTTGTTACTGTATTCGTATTTTAGTTGGGTTATCCAGACTGAGAGAGACCAGTAAGCATGCCAACAGCAGAAAGGTCAGACAATTCATGGAAGGCTGGCATCGAAATAAAGGAGCCATCAACAAATTGATGGAACTGGATGCACTTTACTCTGTTCAGGTAATTCAAACCATGCACAACCACTAGTTGATAAGACAGACCAATTAGAATAAAACTAACACCATTCCCAATCACCAATAAGCTGATACTTTCCTAGAAGCATCCAATGAACAACTAACCCACAGAATTCAAATTCTGTACAGACTAAATATTGTTAAGAAGTCACCATTAATTATTGTACCGAGGAAGCTATGCTGGAATATGAGGTAAAATACCCAGAAAAAAATGATCTCTATTTTGGCTCTAATTTTTCTAAGTCTGGAGAAACCCAACTAAAAGTACTAAATTCCTGGTTTAGGAAAGAGGCTCCTACATAATATGTACAGTAAAAATTAATCAAATGAAGTGAAGCAAAAGCAGAAGCAGACTAAAAAAGATATATGCAAGCACTAGGAGAAAAAGTTTGTGCCTCAGAAGAATATTTATTCAGGCTTTGACTTGCAACTTTTAAAAACTTTAGTTTGGACATAAACTAATTTAACAGAGTAGAGAAAAAGATTAGTGTCCTGAGAATGCATTCCTTCCAGTGCAAAACATATTGCAACATTAAGTGAACATTCAGATATTGTAGTCTTGGCATGAATTTTCTTTTATATCCAGTGAAAATCTGGCACATGAATTAGAACAGGGTCACCATTGTTGCCGAGCGCGAAAGCAGCATTTGTCTGTGCACATATCTTTTTACTGCTGCTGTTTCACATGTAATTTCTTCAATCGTGTTAGCATTGGCTGATATTATAGAAAGAAAAATTATATCCTGTATGATTGGAACTAATACAACACTGTAAATCCATGATGGAAATGAAATCTCTTGCAGAACATTCTCCTTCCACTTGAAGAAAGACTTTATGGCAACAGAGATTTTATTTACAATTCATCATATTTAACAAGTCAGATCATATCCAAAGGGGGTTCTGATGAACAAAAAGAGTGCCAAGTCTGAAACACAAAACTAAATTCACTCACAGTTTACCTCTCAGAAGACACTTTTTTCCCAGCCACTGAGGCATTTAGATAATCTTAGACTCTTAACAATAAACTCCTCTGGACAGCAATAGATGCAACTTTAACTATTTCTCTTGGAAATAGGCACCATGTTCTGGAATTATATTTTCAAAGAAAAATATTAAGAAAACCATGCTCTTGCTCAGCTGACCAAACTTTGACTACAATGCGCTTTTAAAAGAAGAACAGAGAACAGCTTTGTACGTGCCTCCAATCTTCCTGATGTTCATTGCTCTGTCATTTGCTCCCATAACATGAGATAGTGCCCTGGCATTTGTTTTTGAAATCCAACTATAGTAACCCCACTCTTCCCAACAGAGATCCTGATATGGGAAGTGAGATAGATGGAAATAAAATTAGGCAGGGGTTGACACAAAGAAACTTCAAGAGCATAAATAGGAGGGAAGTTCTCACATATATAATATTTACTGCTTGAATCTCATTTTCCATCTAAGTTTTCCTATCAAATTCAGGAGATGGGTTTTAAATACCTCTAATGCCTGATATTATGTGTACAGTAGTTTGGGCTAATCAGCTGTATTGTAGATGAAATCACATGGGCTCAAATGATTAAAATCAGGCACAATGGTGAATCGTGGTATAACCAATAGTATTAAACTGTATTTCAATGGAAAATGGTCTTTAATCTAGTATTACATACATATCGCCATGGCTCTTTAGGAGTCATTCCCTGATATGAAAAAAGACTTATTTGTGAGCTGAAGTACAATCAAGAACTGTATCAGCCATTTGTGGTGGATGGGAAAGAAGAAAAGTGAAAGCTGGATGCAGATGCATTGCTGATTATCATCATATTAGCTCATTTCTTGGCAAGGTTTCATCTATGTTAAAAGTTATGAAGCACCCATTTGCATGCAGAAATCCTTAAATGTTTAGGAATACATTCATTTGCATCCTTTGTATGCAAACAACAATCTTATCTGGGCTGGGGTAGTGTTTTTAATAGGAATCGTGGCATATATCCTTACATGTTCTGAAATTTCTCAAAATTGCCCACATCAAATAGAATTATGAGGAAAGGATATACCTGTATTCTAAAAATAAAAGGCATTTACATTTGACTCAGCAGGACCAGTTCCTAAATCTAGGTTTCTCCTTTCATTTGTCAGATGCATTCAATGAATAAAATAACAAGAATATTCTATTATTTAAATTATTTAAATCCAAATTCTTCTGGTAGGAGATTAAGAGGAACACGATTATCCACAGATGTATCTTCATTAGTTTTCTGTCATTGGTGGCACCAGTTTCTTACCTCACTTGAGAAGAAATTCATTTTTTATAGAATGGAGAGGAAGGGCAGTTTTCTTTAGAGTTATACCTGGAAAATGAAGAACATATTTCTTTATTATATAGTGTTTTAATAGACCACATTTACAGCTTGGACTTTGTCAGGAGTATTGTGATTATTATATTATGAGGGCAAGTGTTAGAGGAATTCTGTTCTACAATTATATTGTTTCAGGGAAGAATATTACATTGATCAAAATCTATTTTATTGTATATTCAGAATATATTGTTTACCACATAAATAACTGAACTGAAAAAAATGGTCCAATAGTGTAACTGATGGAAGTCTGTTCTCTAACAAATATACCCCACTTGTATGCTACAGAACATACAATACCAGCTTCTTCCTCAAGTTGACCTATAGCAGTAGTAGCTACTTATACCTGTTTATGTAGTTGTAGCCTTTCAAAAAAAAATGGGACAAGCAACTTCTGCCATTACATTCCACAATTTCTAATATTGTTGAATACAGATAAAATATTATACATTTAGAAACCAGAATGAGAAATGAAGCTAAGCAATTCATTATGCCTCTGATTTCTCGGTACCTTTTCTCTAACATTAAAAGGAAGAAAATAATCAGTTTTGTATGAATTTGGCATGCCCTCTAAAACTGTGTTATTGCTTCAACACATACTCAGCTCAAATAGTTTGAATTATAATATGACTAACTATATACAAGGCCTCATCTGCAATGCAGGACAGGAAAGATGAAAGGTGGGTTATCATATGCAAAACTGGACAATGTTTCCTCAAATAAATAATAATTCCATGCAGTTGTTTATAAAAAATCAGGGTTTGTGATCATAAGAGCTTGAAAATCAAATTCAGATGAATATATTAACAAATTTAAATATTTATTTTAAATTTTAAAAAGTCTCCAGCCAGACTGTTCAGAGTATTGACAAGAAGACTTTGCCTCCCTTCCACGAGTTAGCCTACAAAATGTAATATGCAAAACCTTCATACAAAATGGCTGGGTTCACCATAACTAAATCATGATCTGCCTTAACCTTGATTTATTCAGTGGTAGAGGTAATATATAAGCTAGTGGTAGAGGTAATATATAAGCCAAATGACTGGGTTCATGTTAAGTCCAATTTCTAAACAAATATGATACATAAGGCTCATATATGATATACAAGGTACCAGTCCTTGTAGCAGCTAGACTGAAGCAATCCCACAAAGCTCTAGCTCACATAAAGCAAATTTTATATACAAAGCAAATTCCTTTTAGGATACTTTGCCAGGTGTTGAACGCATTATTGATCATGTCTGCAAAACAAAGGAAGTCAAAGTAAGATCATAAACTCAGTCATGATTTTCTTTACTAACAGCTTTGCTTAACAACCAAGTTGTCTGTCCCAACTGTGGTCACTAAATGAGGAAAATTATTTCTTATATAATTATTAAATTATTTAGTGCATTTGTTCTTGATCATGGTTAACCTTTTTTAGTCCTCCCTTTCAATTTTTGCTTTTTGCTAGTAATGCTAGTTTCTAAATTTTCTTCTGCTGACTTTGTTTTTGAACATACTTTGTTTCACAATTGTTCTTAAGTCATTATGTAGGAGTTGCTATTTGTTCTAGTGTTTTCCTATCCGTTAAAAGTTTTTAAAAACTGCATCAAAAACTGGGGGAAATGTAGGTAAACCTTATTACATTTTTAAAATAAATATTTAAATGTATTACACTTAAAATTGTATATTTATATGTAAGTATGTAACTAAAGAAGAGTGTCAATAAGTTAAAATAATCTAAAACACTGCTTTACACAGCAAATTGCAGAACTACAGGGAGAGGTTTGTAGGTTTGGTTGGGGTTGCTTTTGTTATTTAGTGCTATTTTTTCTATTATTTTCTTTGCCACTCCTTTGCTTTGGTTATAACTTAATTGCCAGTAAATAAATTAGATTCAAATAATGTTAGAGATATCCTGCCCCTCTGCTGATAAATAGGTTGTAACTGCTTTGTTGTCCATAAGAATTTACAATATAAAAATACAACACATGGGAATAGGTAGGTGCACATGCCCACCACTTGCACAAATGGAGCTGCGTTCATGTACACTTGTCAGCCACCAACACGGAACCATCCATCTCATCTCCCCTCCCTCCCTCACCAGTCTGCAAAGCTGAAAAGGTTAGGGAACTCTGCTGTAGAGTAATAGAGAATAGGTCTTCTTGTTCTTCTATGTGACTTCCTGTCAGATACATAAATAATGATGTTATATTCTACCTGTCTTCTGGAAAAACTGTTTTTTCAAAGATGTTTTCTCCATTAGTAATGAGAATACCAACACAACAGAAAAATTCCATGACAAGAATTTTCTCTTATCCCTTGGGGTTTAATTCTAATATGGAAAGATTGCTTACCAGTGCAGCTTATGTAACAGGGCATATCACAAGGGCATTCCCCCTCATTGTTCATGTGGAACAGCTGCTGTTTCTGGATGGTCTTCAAGAATAGCTCCATACAGTGATTCTGAGGAGATTCTTTCACTCCAGGACAGAGCATAACTGGCACACCAAGAGCACTAGCAATAGCACTCTTTGGCAAGTTTACAACCTCAATATATTTCCCCCAACAATCTGGGTCTTCATTTTACCAACATTGGAAGGATGGAAAGTTGAGTTAACCTTGAATCCCCTCATGATCGAACTCCAGACTGTGGGCAGAGTTGACCTGCAATACTGCATTCTAACTACTATGCCACCAGGGCTCCTAGCTGAACCTGTGAAAAGGCTACAGCTGTTACCTGTTCATTGAACAGGAGCTGAGGGTCCAGCAAAACACCCAGGTTGCACACAGATTCCAAATACAGTACTAACCCATTTAAACCTAAAAATAACAAATTCCTGGAACTAAGAGAATCAAACCACCAAAGCCATTCTATCTTGCTACAGATGAACCCTACATTACTCCCTACCCCAGCCAGATCCCAACAACCCAATCAATTGCGATTTTTACTCCAGTTTTAATTGTTTTCAAGTTTATTTAATCCTGTTTCTTTTTTATAAATGTTTATTAGTTTATCACAATATAAAATACAAAAGAAAATAAAAATAATGTGAAACTAGGCAAAGGGGAAGAGAGTATGGGGTAATACTAGCCATTTCTATAACAATGAACCTATCTAATCATTAAAACAACATCAAAGTTTCATTTTTTTCCATCACAAGCACAAAATCCACAAGTGGTTCCCAAATGGAATAAAAATTAGATATATTCTTTTCTTTAAATCAAGAAATATATTGAATCTATTTAATCCTATTCCTATAAAAATCTACAGTTTCTTAAAAGTTATCATAAAGATATGTATCCATTTTTGTGTGCGTTTGTCTTAGCATTTACACTTTGGTATATAATTTGCCACTATTTATACATTTCCAATTTACCAGTAACTTCCTAAAATGATTTTTTTACATAAATTATCTTCAATTCAAATGCATATACTTTCTAGAAAAAAATAAAAATTAATTAAAACAATTCAGAAACCTCTCAATAGCAAAATGTAATAATGTTTTTGTTGAATTTGGCATCTCCTATTAAACTAGAAGATATGCCTCAGGCAATTTTCCTTTTTCACCATTCCCATTTTCATGGATTGTACAATCAACCACAAAACATTAAATCTTCTCCATATTTGTCCTTACATCGTTCTTGAGTCCATAGCAGCCTATTTTGAATAATCTTTAGGTAAATGCTACGGCAGTAATTTATTTAAAATGTTTAATTTGAATGAAAAGAAAGTATGTGTATCAGTATCAGTCTATGGCTAAGATCTACTCTTTCGCTCAATGCTTACTTATGTTAATATAAAGATAACTCTGTTTCTGCTATTTGTGTCCCATCCCTTAAATAAAATTGCCACATACCCTTTTGAACGCATATTTTCCAAGAGAAAGAAAAGGTGTGTATAACATATCCTGACTTCAAGTCCGTGGCAACCGTTTGGTGAACTACTGCCAGAGTTTGCAAAGCCAGCTCTCTAAACTTGTCGCCATGGAAACCTGCCTCTGCATAGAGATGTAAGGAGTTATTTTGAGAAAGGTCTGCAATAATGCATTTCTTTTTCTTTTTGTCTTTGATCACTATAAGGATTGGGTGGCAGTTAAGAGGCTATAATAATCTCCATAATATGTAATTGAACCAATTGTGGGGAAATCCTATTTTAAACCTAAATATAAGGATAATAAACATCCTTTAGCCAGGTCAGGGAGGGGAAATATTGCAGGAATGGCAAGCAGTGACTAGGTTAGATGCTAGCAGTACGATGAGTCAAAACCACGGCTGAAAGAGTGATGTTTAATGAAGTATAAAATTGTTTAATCTAGCATCTTTTTTTTCCCTGTCTGGGCAGATGCTAGATGACGCTCAAACTACTGTCAGAGCCTTGGGCCTACCACTAATCAATATAGCTTCTCTAGTTAGAAGATAATAACTGAGGCTTATAACAGAGATGTGTATCCTGTATCAAATCATTATCAGGGCAAAGCATTTGATGTCAGATGTTCAAATACGGAATCCCCACCCTCAGCATTGCTTTTAATACCAGCTGTACCCCTCTTTCCGCAGCTGTGCATCTATTTGGATATGA
This sequence comes from Thamnophis sirtalis, assembly GCF_051295495.1. Classification (NCBI taxonomy): domain Eukaryota; kingdom Metazoa; phylum Chordata; class Lepidosauria; order Squamata; family Natricidae; genus Thamnophis; species Thamnophis sirtalis. The sequence goes on from NW_028261391.1 coordinate 43,356,445, forward strand.
ATAAAATTTGATGCATCACCAGGAACTTTGGTTTACAAGAAACTTCCTACCTTGAAGCAAATCTTACCTGAAGGGACCTATGTGAATGGACCTGACTATCTTATGTGTCTCTGTATATATGAACTGAACCAGAGGTGGGTTGCAAATCCCAGCGCTACTGGTTCACTCCTGCTTGTACACACACACAACACTTCTGGGCATGCGCAGAAGCATCCGGACGAGTGGGCAGAGCCTCCTGCCGCCACTATCAGCTCACCTGATCTGGGCCAATCCGGGAGCAATGCATCTCTGAACTGAACTATATTCTCCAGAAAATGCTATTAGAAAGTTCAGTTACTGTACCATTTTTTAAAACTGATCCTTGTCCCTATGTTTTAGTGGCTGCCTGAAACATAGGCATTACCTCAGTGTTTCTCAAACTTAATAACTTTAAGTTGTGGGGAGTTCATCCCCCAGAATTCCCCAGCCAGCAACTTACAATCCACACAACTTAAAGTTCTGAAAGTTGAGAAATACAACATTAGCTAAAAAAGATAAAAGCCTTGTCCTATTGACCAGGAAGCTGTAATTTTTCCACCAGGAGTAATGCTTTAATAAAGACCAAGAAGCATCAACACTATAGAAATAAATGGGTTTTTTGTTTCCTAAGTATCTAGAATTCTTCCATATATTTTTACTACTTTTATTACAATTTTATTGGGTTTTTAAATAGTACACGTCTTGGCATTTAAGAACAAAATTTACAATTTCAATCTAAATTTTAGAGGAAAAAATATATTAAAACTACATTAAAACTTATATTTCAAATTAAAATTTATTTTTAAAACTATATTAAAAGCTAAATTAAAAGGTGTTTAATAAATTCACAAAGGAAAGAAAATATATATATTTGGAGAAAAAGTAGGTGTAGTAGACCACTATATATAACTTGGCCAATGGATCTCAATTGAAGCTGAAACAATAAAGGGAATTGAACAGCATGTTAAATGTGGTTGGCAGGCATTTTGCAAGCTAAGCATAATTTTCAAGAACATCCTCTTTATATGCCTGAGGAGAAAAGTTTTCAATCAATGTGTGCTACTTGCCCTAATATATATCAGTGAAACATGTACCCTAACCTCACAATCGATATGAAAACTGTGAGTGGTGCAAACAGACATGGAAAGATACACACTTGGCATTACAAGACAAGATAGAAAGACCTGCACATGGATTACAGAACAAATGAAAGTATATTATATTAAGAGAGTAAAATAATTGAAATTCAAATGGGCTGGTCACATAGCAAGAAGAATTATTGGCAGGTGGACCAAGGCAGTCATAGAATGGATTCCCACTTCATAAAAAGTGTCCACAAAAGAGACCAAAACAAGATGGATTGATGACATCAGCAAGTATTGCCGGCCCAATTTGACAAAGAAAGCTCAGGACCATATAGGTTGGAAACAAGCAGAAAAGACTTCATCCTGCAGTGGATAGATAATAGCTAAGATGATGATGATGATTAAAAGCTGCATTACGGCATTTCTATAGTGGCTCACAAAAAGCATAATGGTTATGTGCAATTCATTTCTATAGTGGCTCACAAAAAGCATAACTGTTATGTGCAATTGATTTCTAAATATTAGTTATCTTTCAATCTGCTTTGCTTCTACATTTCATGCTATATAGCACCATCCTGGTGCAGTTTAGAAAAAAAACAACTTTTCTTGGCTAGTGAACAAATTAGGAATCTCTTGTACGTCTTTTCGCAAAATAATTGCCATTATGGTGGACTTCCTCATACACAAAATGATTGCATCAATTGGTAGTCAGTCAAAAATTTTCAAATTTACCAGTAGGAAAATTGATAAGATTGCTTCCTAGTCTTTTCTCTATTCCCAGTCTACCTCTATGAATAAGTAAAGTAAAAGGTCAAGGATCCCCTCGCTCATATGTGCTAGTCATTCCCGACTCTAGGAGATGGTGCTCATCTCTGTTTCAAAGTTGAAGAGCCAGCACTGTCAGAAGATGTCTCTGTGGTCATGTGGCCAGCATGGCTAAACGCCAAAGGTGCACGGAACGCCATTACGTTCTCACCAAAGGTGGTTCCTATTTTTCTACTTGCATTTTTACATGCTTTCAAACTGCTAGGTTGGTAGAAGCTGGGACAAGTAACGGGAGCTCATTCTGTTATGTGACACTGGGGATTCAAGCCACCAAACTGCTGACCTTTCTGATCGACAAGCTCAGCATCTTAGTCCCTGAACCACCGTGTCCCCTATGAATAAGTATATTTATGATTTTAAAAGGTGCTATCATTTTAACCTGAGATCCTTTCTGAGATACTGGCATCAGTGACTAATCTTCATGTTTTTCTATAAATTGAGATTACTTTAAATTATTTTCCTACTTCCGTTGTGAAGAAACTTTGAGCCTTTCTTTAAAAATTGGAAAATAAATAGCAAATGCAAATGCCAACTATATTAAGGAGTAAGATCTGGATTGTTGTTCACAATTGTATTTCAGCTTTGAGAAAGAAATTTATTAACTGATAAACCTCATCACACTTCATCTGTTATCTTTCCTGTCTAAAAACACATTATTAACATATTAATGGTATCAAAGTAATGTGTTCTTTGTAAGAATATAAAACAATTTACAAAATACTGGGGAAAAAATCTTAATGTATGTACTTAAGGTGTAAACATACACAGACATTCAAAATATGGTAAATGAAAAACCCATATCTGAGGTGATCCTAAAAGTAATCTCTATGTGAGTTGAAATCTGGATATATCACAAGCATTCTTGTTGAGCTCTAGGTCCTTTCTTTGAAATATTTCAAGTAATAAGTGTTTAGCAGGTAATCAAAAGCAATTAGTCAGAGATGTGCTAAAATTACTAATAGATTAAATGCTGATGTAACCAGAGATTACACCAACATTTTAAATCAGCATTTATGATAAATCTTAATGTACACAGTATCCTTTCTCAGACAGCAAAACTAGGTGGGGGAGGGGAAAGGAACATTAACATTGCAGTCCTATACACAGTTACAAGCCCCACTGGCATTTAATTTTGCATAGCTTGTTATAGGATTGCACTAACTGAGAGGCAATTTTATTGACAAATGGTGGCATGCTACAGCTGCTAGAAAAGAGCATATTAGAAAATGCCCCAAGTTCTATAATGTCTGTTTGCAGTACATCTCATGAACTACTGTTGCAGGCTGCAATAGAAACAGAAACATAAAAAAACTAATGGGAGTGGTTCATCAAGTTTGAGTTTCTATTTTCTTTTTAATTAACTAATATTTTAATATTTTACTTCATTTTTTATTGTTGTTGCAGGATGGATGTGTTTATTCCAAGCATGTTTAAACTCTATTATTCCCGATTGACTCTCTACTTCTGCTGGAAGTTGATTCCAAGTTTCCATTATTCTTTCTGTAAAGTAATACTTACTAATATTACTCTTGACCTTTGCTCCCATCAGTTTGAGGTTATGCCCCTGTGTTCTTTGTTTTTGCTTAATATTGAAAATACTGCCTTCTAGAATGTTTTTCACACCCTTAATATATTTATAGGTTTCAATCATGTCACTCTTTTCCTTCCTGTGCTCCAGGCTGTACATATTCAGTTCCTCCAATCTCTCTGATATATTTATATATGTTTATATTTATCTCATAAAAATATGGCATCAGGATGTCATATATTTATGAGATCTTCATAACTGTTTCAGTGGCCTGCATATAGAAGTGTAATAAAAAATAATTAATTGATGTTAATAAAAATGTTGTGTAATTAAATCAATCATGATTTAGTTCAACATTTTATGCCCTTTCCATCTGTATTGAGAATTTATTTTTCTTTAAAACAAATATAGTATATTTCCCATTGTCACTTATTAAATAAAACATTAATATTTCTAAAACTAATTAATACCCTTCCCACCTATGAAATAATTGCTTTTTCTCTACTTTTCTATGAAAGTTGCTGGCTAGTTGATCACTGAGCATGCTCCTTAATATTCTGTATTCTTATTCAGGAAACAGAAACCAGGAAATAGCCAAAAAAGAATCTTTATCTGGCCACACAACCACCACCACCCTCCCATCACCATCCCGCTTTTCCCTCCCTCCCTTTGCACATGTTGTGTATCTATGATGTAGTGAGTCATGAGACACGCTTTATTTGATCTCACATAATATGCAAGTCAGATCATAATATGCACACTTGCTATATATGTACCTTTCTACATGTTTGAATAATTAGTAATTAAAAGCGATAACAATTGCTTTTTCCTTAGTTTTTCACAAAAGATATATTTGCTGTGAAGTTCTATTAGTAAACATTGAATTATGCTTATTATGCATTGAATTTCATTTGAAAATGAAATGCTTATTTCATTTTAGACATCAATGATGTTTTGGATTAGGGATATTGATGTGTAGTAAACCAGAGAAGTTGCACATTGGGAGAAACTTTCTTATGTAAAGAAAGTTAAGATAACACTTTACCCATATGAATTTAGTCAAAATTCTTTTCTTAAAAAAAAATCAAAAAGCAATTTAATTTTTATCCAGCTAAATGGGAACTGCTTAAAATATGAGAAGTTTGTGTGTTTGTGTGCAATACAATCTTAGTTTCTGGATGTGAGGGCGATCTGGCTGCGACATCTGTCACCCCATTGATCGCCAGCATTGATTCTTAGTTTCAACATTAATTATAGAAATATAATTGCATGTGTCAAATTACTTCTGATTTATTTACTCCACAAATGGTCAACATAAGTCATTTCCACATGAGTAAGCAAAAAATAATTACAGAAGAATGAATTTTCTTATATGCCATAAATGTCTAATATGGACATTACAAACACCTAGATAACAGATTTCTTGTTTTTGCAAATACGTAAATGCATTTCTTGTGATTTATTTCTCTTTCTCTTTTTAACCATGGAGTTTCAGAAAGGGAGTAAAGAATAAAGGCATAATAATAATAATAGAATTCCTAAACATATTTGGTTAGCCTTGTATTTTTTCCTCAATGCAAGATTGATTTTACTTCAAAAACTCACCTTATTTCAGCCAGTTACTCCTGGTTTTTCTCCATTATTGTCCTGTCTTTGACATCATCCTTTGAAAGTGAAGCAACCTGTGGTAATACTTTACACTGTAATTTTGAATAGCTATCAAAAGGCAGGTCAGGTTGTATAATCCCTTGATTGTATGAATCCTTCCCCAATGAACGGAACCTTTTGCACAAAGATTGTGACAATTGATTGGCTGAATCTGAGCAAATGGAACTGAAGAATGGTAAAAATGTAGGTCTGCAAATGTCTGACATTGGAGAAGACTTCTGAGTATTACGTTCAACTCTGAAATCTTTGATGTAAGACAAGGCTTGACTATTCAGTTGAGCATATTCAAACATTAGTTTATTCTTTGTAATTTGACCCACACGATCTAAGATACTTAAGTTTTTTTCATCTTCAGAACAAATGATATTTTCTTTCTGACTCCTAAGATATGAAGACTTGGCATCAATTGTTGTTTGAAGATTATATTGGCTTGCATGATGGCCAAGAACATACTTTGGCCTTGGGGTTATGTCAGTATGTTCATTTTGTAACTGAGATTGTTTTTTAAATTGAGTTGTTGTTGCTATGTCATTGTTCATTTCATTGCCAGTCCCTTTATCTTTGAAAGGCTTGCTTTTAGAATCATAACCAATCTTTAAAGAAGCAGCTTGAGTAACACAATGTTCTAAAAGCTGCATTATGTCAGTATTATTCTCCTCTGAAGTCTCACTAACAGGACCTTGAGAATGATCAAAGCTCAATGGCTCCATTGGATCCTTACATTCAACAGACCAGGATTGATTCTTTAATTCACTGTCATCTTCGGGTTCTAGAGAATCTGGAGAAGTTGCTGCAGTCATGTAAGAAGAACATGATTCTGCATCATGATTATCCATAACAATGTCACAAACTGAATCTTCATTTGAGACTTCTAGTGGCAGAGATTCGATGCTAATATCTGTACATTCTTCTGAGAGAGACACCTTTATTTCAGATGAATTTACCAATAGTTCATCCCAACTGTCCTCTAGTCTTTGTCTGTCACCTGGTGTGCCATTGTCAATTGTGAGCTCAGACATGACATTCACATTTTCTTCTCTTTCAAGAAAGCTACATGCATGGCTATCATTTTGATCATGTTCAATTCTTTTTACTGAATATGTCTGGCTTCCACTTTTGATATCAGTTGAAGATGCCCCTGGATTGCTTTTATTTTCTTTAAGATCTGGGATGCATTGAGACATTGACTCATCATCTTTTCTCATCTGTGTCTGAGGATTATTAGGAAAGTCTTGGGAGGAAAACAGTCCTGGTTTTTTTCGCAGCCAATTGATAATCCCCATGGTCAGGGAAAGCTCGGTATCACATAGCTTAAGCAAGCATTCTTTGCCCTTCCATGTGCTATGAAGGAATCCCTGACTGATTATGTCAATAGTTGGCTGGGAAGCCATATTTTCTTCTGACCCTACGTGAAAGCTGTAAATTGATAAAGGTATCTCAACTGCCTTTTCTGAAATGCTTTCAGAGAAGCATAAATCATCATCTAGAACTGGACTGATTTGATCTTCATTAGGATCAAAAAATAGTTCATACAGGGCATCTCCACTGTAACTGTCTCTTGGAAACTGAGTTGGGGTTCCAGGGGATTGAACCTCCCTTATTTCATCATCATGCCCAGGAGTAAATGAATCATAATATCCTTCATCACTAGTTGACATAGATTCCTGGTTGTCACTCTTTGGGGTCCCTGTATCTATGGAGCTTTCTTTAGAAGAATCAGGAGAAGAAAGCAAGTCAGTCACTAAGCCTTTGGCTTCCTTCTTTGCTTTTTCCAGCTCACTGGTAGGTATAGTCAGCAAACTCCTATCAAACAATGTCTTCTGGTGCAATTGCACAGATTTATTGATATTGTCCCAAAGTTTGGAAAAATCAGCTGCTTCATTTTGAGCTGGGGAAGCAAGCTGCTCTACTCCTCCTTGAAAGGAACCCGTGGCAGGATTCTCTTTTTGGTGAGATTGTCTAAACAAAATTTCTTTGCTGACCTCCAATTCCATATGAGCAGAACTTTCATCTGCAAAGATTTCTCCACATCCCGTGAGAGAATCAAAGCTTTTCAAGGAAGCAACATCTTCACACAAAGTACTTGAATATTCATATGAAGACTCAGACTGAAGTTCACCATCAGATAAGTCTTGTGCCAAGCAGTCAGTAGAAAAGGTTTCACCAGCTTTGAATAAATATTTACCAAACTTTCCTGCCAATTCTGACTTATAGCCTGGAAATGCCCTTTTTTGCTTTTCTGAAAACAAGGCAATATTCTCAGGCTTGTTTTTTTTAATATGAAAGATATCTCGGAAACCTTTTTTGGACCGTTTCAGGGAAATTCTCTTCCTAGGTATGCTTTTGGCAACAGCTGGCACAAAGGGCATTTGGGGTACAAAGTTGCGGTAATCAATCATCTGTTGAGGGCTGTTCAAAAAATGGCTTGAGTTAACCACAGATTCTTTCTTGCCACTAGAATGTTGGGTGTTTTCAAGCCCAGAAAAGCTGGCACTATTGATGAGTCTTCCTTTGCTTTTTTCAGAAGCTAAATGTTCCTCTTTCAAATTTTCATCATTGTAGCTGCATGGTTCAATTTTGTTTATTCCTCCTAGAACACAGTCATGGGTTTTGCTTTTCTTAACAGGCTTGTAGAAAGATTGGGGTAGCAACAGTATACTCTCACTAGAGCCAGTTTTTGTTAATCTGTTGGGAAAACTGCCATTTTTATCTGCAGAAAAAGTTGCTTTTTGAATTTCAACATCAAGCTGGCTCTTCTCTTTTATGTCTGCTTTGACATTATCCTTTTCTCTAGGATGTATGTGCACTAATGGTAGCTTCTCATGAGTCAGATGCATGCTAGATTTTATGAAAGTTTTTCCTCTTTTGAACTCCATTACAGCTGGCCCTATAATTAGAAAAATAGAATAAAACTTAAAGGGTATGTACCACATTACCTTTGGTGGAAACATAACAACATTACTTATCTGTGATATTTTATCTATAATGAGAATTGCAGATTTATAAAACAAACCTGTTTAAGTAAAGGAGCAAAATACTTAAGTATCTCAAGTAGAACTAAGTAAAATAAAATATGCCATTTCCTTTGTCCTCACATCTAAAATGTCAAGGGTTTAGGAAGAACAATTGTCCATACATTATTTCTAAATCCAATCCAGATAGTGGATTGGCAGGATCAAGTGGAATTGATCAAGCATTTCTCCTCATCTCTTGTCTCTGCTGATATATTTACTACATACTTTAACATTTGTGATTGTAATATTTCAGTGTTGCTTTGTAGAACAACTACGTTTTGTGTGCAATACATTTCTATCAGCATGCTAGATTCAACTAAGACTATCAGGTCACTAAGCTCTTAAAAATGTGTCCTTTTTAAAAGTTCATGTCAGCCACCCATTGATGATCCGAAATCCCTTCTACTTCAGCATGACTTTCTCAAAAACAGATGGCTATTCTAGCTGAAATATGTTCTTATGAATAGCACTGTTCTGAGACTAGCTTTTTTAGATTAGTTAGGCCCATGTATAAATGCATATTAGCTCTTGTTTATGAACAATTTTGGAAATTATAATTAAGTCCACAATTTTCATCTTAATTCAGAATATGTTAGACCAGGGCTAGTCAACCTTTTTATACCTACTGCCCGCTTTTGTATCTCTGTTAGTCGTAAAATTTTCTAACCGCCCACCGGTTCCACAGTGATGGTGATTTATAAAGTAGGGAAGTAACTTTACTTTATAAATTTTATAAAGCAGAGTTACAGCAAACCCCTACCGCCCACCATGAAAGCTGGAATGCCCACTTGTGCATAGGGACCAGGTTGACTACCACTGTGTTAGACTAAAGGTAAATATTGGATTCAAACTGACATGCTTATGCTTAGATAATGCTCTTTGAAATCAGAAGTGATTTGAAATTCAAATTCAAATTACAATAGTAATTATGAGTTTGTAATTGCGATTCCAATTATTCCCATTGATTCCAACTAAACAAATAAATTTTTAGTTATTGTTATTTATTGTAAGTTTAATACATATTACAGTTTGATATAATATTCTCTGTAGCATATATAATACTCCTCTGGAATAGCTTGTTTTCTGAAGCATAGATACCCCTACCCCTGGTTCTTCCACAGGACCAGTGGTGGGTTGCTCCTGGTTTGGCCCGGATAGGGCAAACTGGTAGTAGTGGCAGCGGGAGGCTCTGCCCACCCACCAGGATGATTCTGCGCATGCACAGAAGTGTCACGAACACACAGGAGCATACACAGGAGCACACACAGGAGTGTGCCAAACTGGTAGTAAAAATATCGGCAACCCACCACTGCAGAGGGCCCTCAGAGATGCTTTGTATCAAGCGATGTTTGTATTTCTACAACTAGCTTTGCATTCTTAGTTTTTTCAATCAAATAAAGGAATAGTATGTTTGGGTATGTGTGCATATCTACTAAACAAACTATGTCAATACAACTTCCCACACATTTAAAAACAACCCTCCTTCCATGAAGCAGAAGTTCTTTTTAATTTCATTGGTTCTCTTGTCATTTTTCTCTCTTTGGTAAAACAACATTTTCATTTCAACTGCTGTAGGACAGCCCCTGATTTTCTCACAGATGGATCAAAACATCTGAATCTCCTTTGGATTGTTTTTCAAACAAACAGAATACTCATTTTTTAAAAACCCAATTCTTTAAACTGTTAAGCTTTCATGTTTGCACAAGTATTAATCTTTTTAGAAATGTAAAAAGATTTAAACAATGGTTTAATTAAATAAATGTGATTGTGTAGTTTGAAAAAACCCTTTGTTGTAACATCTTAATTTCTCTCCTTGAAAAGTAGAATACGCAATAGCAGCATCTACATTGCTCTTTCCCCCTTTTCTTTCTTTACATGCATGGCACTATTTCTAGATGATCAGCACAATGGATAGTGCCTTATCTGGTACCCTGACTAGCCATGTAAAGAAGAGTTGCAGTAAATTACTCATTTGCTGCAGTTGTGAAAATGGCCAGTTGGAAAGGAACTGTACACTGGAATGTGGGGGAGGGATTAATTGATTTCACATCAAGATGTCTCTTGTGTGAAAATTCTGCACCAATTATTTATAAATGTCTCTGCCTCTCCTCCCTCATGTCTAAAGCAGAGGGATGTGTTGCTCTTGTTTTCCTTCACACCTTAAGGAAACTTGCATGGCATGCGACATATAATATAGCATCCAATCTCTAGCTTGTCTCCAGAGAGAAAGCCCCCCCCCCCCCCCCCGTGACTTGTTTGCATTCACCTGAGAGAAAATCAGCATTTCATTACTGGTTACATATAGCAATCTGTTGTACAAGGGCATAGAGTATTTATCCTACCAGATCTCATCATCTTGCTGTTCAGTTTCTACACAAAGAATGTGTGCGTGTTGAAAATATGAAAAAGAAACAGTGGCAAGCAATTCATTCAAAATAATCCTAAACACTCTAGCACTGACAAAGAAAAATAAATACACCACACCCCTGCACCAAAATGTAGCAACCCGTTAAGGCAACAAAAGATCGCACTCACCATGTCTTATTATGCCAGCTGCAGAAATCCTTATTACTACATCCTTTTTACTGAGGCTGTTGTGTCTTTATATAGAAGCTCATGAAATATATTCAAGACTCGTAAGAGCTGATTTCTTCTCTTTACTGGGATTTGCTCCTCCCTCTCTCTTTTTTCCCCTCCCTCTCTCCCCTTCTTGCTTCTTTTAACCAATCTTTCAGTCTCTTCAGGTATTAGATGTCATTCTCTGCATGAATTTCAAATTTTTACATGTAGCCAATTTTAGAACAGTGAGGTTTTTACAAGCCATCTGTGCAGTAGCTGATGAATACTGACTGCTATAATAAAATATATTGTTGTTCTCTGATAATTACACACACATACACACACACACACACATTTACACAGATTGTAAGACTGATTTTCAAAGGCAATAACTAAAAGTGTTTTCTAATATATATTATTAACTTATGTGTTTTACGGATAATAGCTGGTTATTATGTCCCTTGCTAAGATGTGCTTCAATCTGCTGATTAGGGATTTTAAAAAAAATTGCTATTGTTTATACAAAAATGTATATAATGCAAGAAATATAATATCAACCCTAACATGGACTAAACATCATGCAACTATCAATAACATTGGGTCTTTTTTGTCAATCCAAAACTTTAAGAGGGGGTAGACATACTTTTGTATATTTAAATAACTGCATATTTGCTAATTTAATAAGATTCAAATTAATTATCATTAACCTGAAACAAACTATTCTAAATAATCTAAAAGTATTCTCAAATGTTTAAGGGCATAGTTCAAATATGCACAAAACTGTTTCCTGATACATAATCTGTATAGGCATAAATGTTGCTCCGTTCACAGGGAGTCAAGTACCATAAATGCAACTTTTTATAATAATTATTTCTAATACTAATTACAATGATTTTCCAGCTTGAAGTACAAAAGGGATTTGACCACAGAAACCATTTATAAATCTAGCTAAAAACATATTTAAATATAGGGTCTATTACTCAAAAACTGGGCACATATGAGTAAGAAGGATTTACATAGTTTTCAGGACAGCACTAAGACGCTAATCTATTGGACATATAAATTTTAACATTTCTTAATATCAGGAACTCATGAAAATACTTAATATAAATTAAATATATGAACAGACTTGCACGAGAAGGGGGGTATTAGTCTTTAACTTGTGTTTGCACTTGGAACTGGAAATAGAACAATAACCTTCATTTTGTATATATTTTGCACCAATTTACTTCAAAAACATCTACTTCTGCTTCATTGACTATGCTAAAGCATTTGATTGTGTGGATCACAACAAATTGTGGCAAGTTCTTAAAGAGATGGGAGTATCAGACCATCTTACTTGTCTCTTGAGAAACCTATATGCAAGTCAAGGAGCAACAGTGAGAACTGGACACGGAACCACTGATTGGTTCAAAATTGGTAAAGGTGTCCGGCAAGGCTGTATACTGTCACCCTGTCTATTTAACATATGCAGAGCACATCATGAGAAAGCATCATGAGAAAGGTGGGGCTAGATGAATCAAAACTTGGAATTAAGATTGCTGGGAGAAATATCAACAATCTCACATATGCAGAATGTACCTCTCTAATGGCAGGAAGTGAAGAGGAACTAAAGAGCCTCTTGATGAGTGCAAAATTGGCTTGAAACTCAACATTAAGAAAACTAAGAGCATGGCATCTGGTCCTCTCAATTCCTGACAAACAGTTAGGGAAGAAATGGAGGTGGTGACAGATTTTGTTTTCCTGGGCTCCAATATCACTGCAGATGGGGACTGCAGCCAAGAAATTAAAAGACGCTTGCTCCTGGGGAGGAAAGCTATGGCAAATCTAGACAGCATACTAAAAAGCAGAGACATCACCCTGCCAACAACAGCGGGTATAGTCAAGGCTATGGTTTTTCCAGTTGCAATGTATGACTGTGAAAGTTGGACCATAAGAAAGGCTGACCATCAGAGAATTGAGGCCTTTAACTATGGTGCTGGAGAAGACTCCTGCAAGTCCCTTGAACTGCAAGGCAATCAAACCAGTCAGTCCTAAAGGAGATCAACCCTGACTGCTCTTTAGAAGGCCAGATCCTGAAGATAAAACTCAAATACTTTGGCCACCTAATTAGAAGGAAGGACTCACTGGAGAAGAGTGTGATTCTGGGAAAGATTGAGGGCAAAAGACGACTGAGAATGAGGTGGCTGGATGCATCGAAGCAGTAGGAATGAGCTTAAATGGACTCCAGAGGATGGTAGAGGACAGGAAGGCCTAGAGGAATGTTTTCCATGGGGTCACAATGGGTTAGACACAACTTTGCAACTAACAACAACAACACTTCAGAAATTCACCCAGGTCAGCATAGTCTCTTATGGAAGCAAAATGTTTTTCTAATTAAATAGCCAGACTAATGACAGCAAAATGAAAGATAGAAAGTATTTTTTTAAATGTACTGAACACCTTCTTTCTTTACTAATATAATTGTTCCAAAACAGCTATAAGCCAATTTACAGGAGGACAATCAATGAGGTAGTGGTCAAAATCAAGCTGCATACTTGCAAATAAATTTTTCATTTGAAAACATTTCTATTCAATAGTTTCTATAATCTGAGAGAGCGTCCCCATCTCCCTTTGCTGCAAAATAAATAGTGTGTTCTCATTTTCTCTTAAGCAACACACACAAAAATGATCCAATAAAGGTTTGGGGATGGACCATATTGATGAGGTTGTCCTCATCTTAGAAAAACTGTTGGAATCATCTACTTCTATTTTATGAGTATCCTATCTCATGCTGGCTAATAAGACTCACATGTCACACAGCTCTTGCACTTACCCACCATAAAACATGAGCCAGTAACCTCTTTTTTCTACCACATTCAATCCAAAGCTGAAGCAACTTGCAGATATTCCTCGTAGTTAAAGTAGTGTTTTTCTCCTAAAGAGGTAACAACACTTTTACTATGGGTGCAATTTGATGTGCTTCCAAATTCCTGTGTGTGTCAACTCTCTGTGCTGCTCTCCAACTTAAAGACATTGATTAGCCAAAACAGCTGGGATGGTGGTAGGAGATTGCATGGAAAAGCAAGACTCAACTTCCCCTCTTCTGCTTTATAATATAACTTGCCCCATACTTGTCAGCTGCTAGTTGGGGACTAGAAGAACTCCAAGGTCCCTTTCAACTCTGTTATCCTATTCTTGTGAAAGAGATTTCATTGTGTTTCTTATTAGAAAACGCATTAGCTATCCGTAAGATTGGTGACAAATCTCAGTCAAAATCACAACCCTGAAGCCTTCTCCTTTGTGTTTCCTCATCTGCTGGTCAGAATGACTGAGATAATCTGACTCATCAGCTTTGCAAATCACAATATGGAAGCCATTTCAGATGACAACATGTGATCCTGAATTAATTTGTTTTTTATGTAAGTGCTATTCTTCAAATTTCCTGTTGAGTCACTGAAAGCTCCTTGTCATAATGCTTCTCAATTATAAATCATAAACACCCAGCCTCCTCAGTTTAGCCCACTTCTTCATGTATTGTCATTTGATTAAGTTCTTGATATTTCAGGATGCAGCTAAAACTGGCAGCCACTGTGAAAAAGAAATCACTGTGGACATTGCATGAACAATAGCAGCAAAAGCTTCCAAATGTAGTTTGTGAAACAGTTATAATATGTAGAACCATTGATTACATGATCCTCTACATTGTGACAGCTGTAGAAGTGTCAAACAAGAGTATGGAGCAGGCTTATCCTTATTCATCTGATAAAGCAGTGAAGAGACCTAGGTACAAAATTATTAACATAGATGCTTTTTGCAGCAGATTCCAACTGTAGGCCACAATAAGGAGTTTTGGCTAACACAGATTATCTAATCATTTTGAGATAACAAATAGAAGAAAATATATAGACCCTTTTTCCATAGCCTGGATCATGCCACAATATACAGCAGACATTATGGCACCAAATAATCAGACATAGTTGTTACTCAGCAAGCAGAAGGCAATCAGGGAGCCAGGGATACAGAAACTGCTCTTTAAATACTGTTAAATACCAAAGTGGAAAACTGAAGTACTAACTGTGAGAGGAGAAACAAAGAGGTAGATGTATTTTAGTGAACCCATATGAAGAGATTTATTTTACATAAATTTTAGATTGCATTGCCTTCAGTTCTGAGATTAGAAGCACTTAAAAAAAACACATGAATATAGTTAGTGATATATTTATTACAGTTATATAACTGTCCATATATCATCCACTATATGGAATAGTTCAAGGATGGGAAACTTTGTATATATTGAGAGGGCAAGAACGCAAGAACAAACTGAATTGCTATTTCTGTACACACACCTACCCGTACACTACACACATCCTGATGGAAACACAAATGCATCCATTCATTATTTACACAAGACATCAAGGAGATCTGGAATATTGTATTCATCTGAAATAAAGATAACTCTGAATTTAAGATTATTCCCCTCCCCAAAAGTAGAGTAGATTGCCCTGGGTGTGTGTACATGTTTATACATTCTTTCTAATGTGTGCAATGCCAAGCTTTACTACTGAACTGAATTGAACAGAACAGAATAACCAAGTTTGAAGGGACCTTGGAGGCCTTCTAGTCCAACCCTCTGCTTAAGCAGGAAACCCAGCCTAAACCATTTGAGACAAGTGGCTGTCCAGTCTCTTTATCAATCTAAGGTTGCCAGCCCCTGCTAAATCCAATCCTGGATATTTCTTCCTCACCAATAAAATATGGACATGTGATAAAATTGCATCTGTATATACTGTACATTTTCCTGTCTATATTTAAGTATCTTAAATACAGAAGCAACAGTTCAGAAAGGCATATAAGAAAATAAATGTATATTAGTTGAATTAATAACTACGAATTAAAATTTATTAGTTGCAAACTAATCTTTCTCCCTCTGAACAATTAGTCTCTGCACATTCTTCTTCCTTCTAATAGAAGCAATAACAAGGTAACAAATAGGATGAAGATGATATAAAAGGAAAGAATAGCTGCATTGGGAAGGGAAGGAAAAAGAAAGAGAATTCCAAAGAAAATTGAATGGAGATAGGATAGGCGGGAGGGGGAGAAGGAAGGAAAGAAGGGAGGGAGGAAAGGGGGAAGGGGAAGGAGAAGGAATAGGGTAAGGGGATGCTGCTTTTCAGGAAAAAAGGGACTGTTCTCCTAGCAAACAACCCTCCCATCTTCAGCCTTAATCTTCAAAAGCATTCTTGTTTTGCAGGAAGGAGGTTCAGCTACAAATCACTTTCACCTAGACCCATTCAAACAGAATATGCTAATTCACAAATGTAAAATGATTCACAGGCAACTATTTGATGAAAGCATCTTATGTTTCCATAAGGATAAATAGTAGATATTTGCTCATTTCTGAGAAATATGCAACTTGAATACAGGGTTATTAAGCTGAGTCTCCAGTGTATCAGATATAGGGGAAAAAATACTTCAAAGTTCCCTCCTGTGCATGTGTGCACTGACAATGTTTGCATTTATTTGTAGCTGAACTCGGTAAGTTTAAGCAAGCAGAAGAGGTTGAACAGCCAGCACACCATCTGGCACATCATGAATACAACATTCCTTGTATGTTAATAAATAACAACATGTGGTTAGTTATTGAGAAGTTAATTATCATGAAATTATTTATTAACATTTCCATGTTCTTCTTCATACATCTTGATACTCCTCCTCACCATTCAGTTCAATCCTTCTCAACCATTTATCTATGCTTTCTCCTTCCATAATGCTTTCACAGACTGATAAACATTAGCAATGATTTCCAATAATTTCACTGGACAACAACTTTTTTAAAAGTTTTGCTTCCTGAAAAACATTTGGTGATTATGATAAACCCCTTCAAACTGAATATAAATATAATTTCAGAATGACTGCATCTGGTAGGTATCTTGAGAAATATGAAATTAACTTATGATGTATTTAATAGCATAACGTTTCCAATGTGATGCATATGTTCAACAGGGCTAAAAGTGATTCTGATGCATCTCACTGCAGTGTCCAATAATAGGCAGCACTGATGGATTCCAATTGCCCTAATTCCACTTTTCTATTGTGGTAATGTCTTGGTGAAACTTTTCACAATGTTTGTTACTGATTGCACCTAAATTTTCAGGGAGGAAAAGTGTGAATGCAGCAAATACATCTTGCACTTTATGACCTTGTGTGCTGTAAGACGTTTGTCAACCAGTTGTGGTTGTTGTTATTGGTGCTCTGTAGTTGCCAAGAAAAGTCTCAACAGTGTCCTTGAATGCTTTCCTGGTGATTTTCTCTGGCCCCACTAATAGATCTTCGAATCACTTGTTGATATGTATCTGACCCGAAGACCAACATAAATGCCTTCCTTAATCTTGTCATCAATTATTCATGAATACATCTGTCCTATTCTCATATATAACAAAAGTACTTGGTACATCCAAGCTGCATTTTAAGCAGAAGATACTTTTCAGAACTCAATACTTTTGAGTTCTCCACAGTATTCCAGTTGTACTTGGTGTACTGGATGTTTTTGTATGTTTCTTTCATGTGTGCAGCATAGCCAACAGATACTGGAGAGTGTACATTGCCATTCTGTAAAAACAGAAGATTTCTATAAACCAGTACATTGGTTAAATTCCTGCTTATTTTCATGATTAGCAACCAAAAATCTATAAGATACATTCAAAAGGAAGCAAAATCTTTGTTGTTCAGCTTTCAAAGATGGCTGAAAGTTCACAATAATTGAATGCACCCAGCACTCAGCAAATGAAGAACAGTTGAAAAAGTGATATAGGAGCGATTTGGAAAATGGGAAATAACACTATCAAGTTTTAAAATTTATGAAACTCTACAAAAGAAACTAAAGTGAGAATGACCCAAATTCCAATGAGCTCTAGCTAATTATCCCACCTTGGACTTATTTGGCAGAGATAAGGAATAGGTGCAAATTTCGTTATATTTTTCATAATAAAACTAAACATTTCCCCCTCTTCTTTTTCTTTTTTTTTCTTTTTTTTTTTTAATTTTCAAAACAAACATCCTTCTTTACATGCTGTAGAAAGTGTATCAGTTGGTTACAAAAAGACTTTCATGCATCTCTTCCACAGTCAACAAACATAATTCATATTAACTCAAGTATTTTAACTCAGATATTTATTCATATTACCATCATCATATCTCCATTTTCATTTGACTATAATTATTTAAATGTCCTTCATTATAAAATATACCAAGATTTAATAAATAACCACATACTGGCCTTTCATTTACTATTTCTAAAATCCTCCATTGACACTGAATCCTTATGTTTAGGTAAACATCCATAATATTTAATAACAAAATTTTCTAATCCTCCTTTCCAAATCACTGTTTACAATTTACATCCAGTTTCCTTATGTTATACCCATATCTATATATACATTGTTATACTTATTCCTCCTTTATTTAACTATATCCTGTATCATAACATTTTCCCCCTAATAATCAAAGCTTTAACTGTATCTAACTTAATTCTTTTTTTTATTAACCTTTATATATAATACAAAGGGATTTCGAATCTTCCTTTCAGGGGTACCATTCAATATTCATATCCAATTATTACTCATCATGACACTATACATTGTATACAATAGTAACATTATCAATTATTTATTTGACTATATCTATTGTCACTAAATTCACTAAGTTTAACTAGTTTTAAATTATACTCTCCCATCAACCTGTATCTTTCCAGTAGCAAAACAGTCTCATATATTCTGCCATTTGTGGTGTCAGTCCTCTAATCATCTCCTTAATCAACTTTGTATGGACTCCTCTTAGCAACTCCTTGCTTATAAAATCTCTCATGTAATCTCAATGCCCTGTTTCCTTAATCAGCTTATCTTTGATTGTCAGTAGTATTATCAATGATATTGCTAATAAAATTTCTCTCTTTAACTCCATAAATTCTTTTGTTTTTTCTTCTTCTGCATCTTGCCATCTAGGATAAATTTCCCCTCCATTTAGTTCCTCTTTCAGTATTCCACTCTTTCCATTTTCAGAGACAAACCAATCATCATAGATATCAGCAAATTTAATTTCTTCATATTCATTTTCCACTTCAATTTTTTGGGTTTTAACCACCACGTTTTCCACTTGATAAACACCCTCAACTTCTTCATCATATTTTGCTGTTAGATGCTCTAAGTCTTCCAGCTTCTTCTCTAGCCTCTCATATGTAATTGATAGTTTCTGTATTTCTGAGAATATCTTTTGCAGACTTAAGGTTTCTTTCTGCTGTTGAAATTGTCCATTATCTCCAGCTAACGAACACAGCTGCTCTGACTTGGAAGGTTAATAAAATTAAGTATAGATTCACAATAAAGTTTTGTTTTCACTTTTCTCTAGTTAAAGATATACTTCAAAGGGATATCTGTATGCTTTCTTTCTTATCACTTTCTATAACCAAGCAGTGAGACCTTGTAGTGCCAAGCCAAAATAATCAGTGAGAAAAAAAGAGTGTTTTGTTTCCAATACACAAACCTTCCAGCCTCTGAGTAGCAATGTTATGTTGCAATTTTCCTTGATTCTTTTTGTATATTTTTTGTATTTCAAGTTTTAAAAAAGTCCGATTCCTAAATGAGTTAGGAGAACACCCACAATAATGAAAGAGAAAAATTTTAGTCCATAGGTTACAGAGAATAATAAAAAAAATAGAAGAAAACTTAATCCATTCATTTTAAAAGGCTTGCATAAATCCCATCCATAAAGATAGCATTTAAAAAGTAAGATAACCCCCTGTCCAAAACCATTCCGAATTAATTCTGCCGCTTATTTCTTCTGTTCTCTAATTTAAATTAATTTTAAGTTTTTTTATAGGCAGTCTCTTTTTAAAATGGTAAAAGTTCCTCACCAGCTGGAAACACTTTCTCTTTCCGTATCCTTCCATTTTGGACCCACCCTGACTTCATCAGCCTTGGCTGGATTTTTTGTCGCCGACTTGAAGAACTTCTCTTGCATCGATCAGGGACTTTGCAATGTCCCTGAGGTCAGCAAGACATATTCTTCCTGTTCACTGTCTCTTCGGGACAGTTTAGGTCCGATTGGACCACCCAGCGGCAAAAGTTTTGGTTGCAGTCTCGGAGCATTGAGACTGCACGTCTGTATCGTCGCGATGTTGGCGCCTCCTCCCCCCCCCTCTTCTTTTTCTTTCTCTTCTTTGTTTTTAAGCAAAGCATTGTACAGAATTATTTCCAAATCAGAATTATAAAAATAAAAATAAAAGAATGGTGAATTTAATCTTTTTAATGAGGCCATGTGGTACGGACCAAGAATTGTTTAAATAGCCACTGCTACTGTTTCAACAATAAAGTTTTTCTATATATTTCTAAAACTATTTTACTTTTTTTCTCTGAACATTTGAGGGTTTTTTAAGATTCCTATCCTAAGGTAAAGACAGTGAGGTGACATTGGGCCCGTCACTTTCTCTCAGGCCAATTTACCTAATAGGACTGTTATGGGGAAAACAGGAGGAGGAAGGTGTGTTGGATATATGCTGCTTCTGAGATATTTGTAAAAGTAATAAAGGTGGGGGGAAAGGAAGGGAGGAAGGGAGGGAGGGAGGGAAGGAGGAAGGAAGGAAGATTGCTGCTACATGTCGCATTGCTGCTATAATTATATTTGGGGTACTTTCTTCAAACAGTTTATCTATTTGCATGTATATGTGTGTCTGATTTGAAGATTAGATACTTATTGCCACTGGAAACATGCAAGTTGAGAAATTCCAAAATGAAGCTGTGCAAAGCATAGTTTAGAGCAGTGTTCCCCAATTAGGCAACTTTAAAATGAGTAGACTTCAACTCCCAGAATTCTGGCTGGGAATTTCTGGGCATTAAAAGCCACACATAAGTTCCAACGTTGAGAAAGTATGGCTGGTTGAGAGAAACTCTAGCTCCAAAGTAAATGCATTCAAATGCAACAGAAAGAAAGCTCATGTACATGTTGTACAATGGGAAACAACTCTTTTTCTGCCCTCTTAATGCTTTAGCCATCTTGGCATTAGAATTATTTGAGCGCTTCATCATTGGATAGTCCACTTTGGGATACTTCTGCCCAATTCTTAAGGATTAAATGGAAACGTACGAGTGCAGTCTTCAGAGAATCATATATCGTAAGGATTATGAGGCAGTTATATTTCATGAGCTAATAGCCCAGTTCTTATCGATTACATTGATTTAATACATTTATTGCACTTAAGCATAGCAACCATGTCTTCTGCATCATTTACAACTTGATTACACTGGCATATTTGGAACACACTTTTTTATATCATCACATCTGTTTAATCATGCTAATGGTCCATCTGCTTTTCCTGTGTGATGATGATTCTGTGAAGACAAAAGCTTAATGATGAAGCAACCCATTTATTTGCTCCCTCAAGCGCTTGCTCCTTAGTTCATACTTTTTAAGTCTTGTGAGGAAATTTCTTATATATTACATACTTTATTTTCAGAGAAGGATATTCAGGTTTTACTTTTGAAGTCTCGTAGAATAATATGTGCTTGTCTTCAGATGTTTCGGAGTTGGCTACAAATAGTTTTAAAAACAAACATTTCTACAAAATGTTTGTTACTTGCTTTCACAAATGTGCAACATTAAAGAACTCATTTTGTTGTTATTGAAGAACCCTGAGTTTGTTGGCATTCTGAATTTATTGGAGAAATGAGCTATTCTCTATGTGCATCAGCAAGGATTTTGCACGAGAACATCTCCTTCTTTAGACAATTGCGCTTAAATGATTCCTTCTCTGAGGATAACCCTTCTTTGAAAAGTCTGCAAGAATGGATTGTCTACCCTCCATATTTCAATCTGAAGATGTTTTTGATCCCACCAATAATTTGTCTTCTGGCAGCCATCCTGGTCATTCCTTTCATCTTATTTGTGATTTTTTCTCATGTCAACATACGTCAGGAAACAAGGTACCTTTTGTTGGGCAATGCTTTGCTTAGTGACTTGATGTATTTGCTGCTCTATACTCTGTCTGCGGTTTTCAGTATGTCCACCTTCAACCTCTCAAAAAATGGTTGTATCATGCTGTTGTTTTTGCTAGCAATGACTTACTGTGGAGGCTTATTAACATCTGCAGCAATGGTGCTGGACACTTCTTTGGCCATACTGTGGCCTTTGCATTATATTTCCATTCTGCCTTATTCCCGAGCAAAAAAACTGATTCTGTTCCTATGGATATGCTCTGGGATTTTCCCTGGGATTGTTTTCCTAATACTACACATCACTCAAGACTCTGGGGAATGTCCGGTAGAAAACTGTTCTGTTCCAATAATACTGGCAATGACTTTACAAGGAAACAATGCCATGAAATTCTGCTACATACTCTCCGTGTCTGCTCTTTTTATCTGTCTGACCCTCATTCTTTGTGGTTACATGGTCTTGTATTTTAAAACAAGGCAATCAGGAATATGGAGAAGCATTTTCTCCCGGGCCAGTGTGACATTCCTAATGCATCACATTATCCTATTCTTTCATTTCTCTCCTCTTCTGGCTGTTGTAGTGGAGTCACTCCTTTATGTCAATGATGTAATTGGGCCACAGACAGGAATTTGGGTGTCTATGATAGTTTGTAATGTCCTGATTATTTTGCCCAAGGCTTTGTTGCCTTATCTGTGTGGGCTTCGATACAGAGAAATATCATCATCCCTCAAGTTCTACATCAAATGGAAACGTTCTACAGTAGTAGCTCCTACTACATTTATTTGAGCAAAAACAAGGGCATTAGTGTAACTGTGACCTAAAGCTGTGTTATGCATCTCATAAACTGAAATTATTCATTATTTTATTGATCTGTTGACTAAGTTGTTTGTATTTTTTCCTAATTTGTTCCTAATATCAACATGATGTTGTTATACTAGATGATATTTAGGCTAATAATTTTATTGCTCTGGTTGAAATGTTCTGATGCATGGGTTTACTCTTCAGATAAGAAAATTAGCACCTAAACTGCTAAAATGTCAACCATACCAACTTCATTCTTAGAGTGAATGTTTGTACATTTGACATAAATTCGGGAGTATGATTTTTTTTTCACTAAAAAGGGCTCAGCACTAATGTTTTGTACCAACCAAGTTTTCTCTTTGTTTTGTATAATATACAGCAGAGCCAAAATCTATTCTACATTTTTTTTTTTGCCTTTCCCGTTTTTTTTCTTTCCTGGGGGAAAAAAATCTACATTCCATGGCAATGTTTCTGAGTTTCTTTATTGTTGAAGGTGGGTAACAGCTGGTCCATTTGTTTTATCTTTCCATTTTGCTGGCTGGGAAAAAAAACTGCTTAGTAAAAGCAGTTCCCTTATGACCTGTTCCCCTGGGATTTCGTGGAAGTGTAGGAAGCCAGACCATTGGAGAAGTGAAAAATAGGAATTAACGTCTGCTCCTTGTAACTTTGTGCTTAAGAATACCATGGTCGACCTGAGAAGATTTCTGTAAAGTTCTCTTCTTTTATAGAAAATCTTGAAGCAATTCAATAAGAATAGAACAAATGCAGGATAATTTTTCTGCATGAGATTAATTTTCTATATTTTATATATCCCATTTCTTTTTATAAACATACATGAGAAAAGATATATTCATCTATCTCAATCTTATTCAGGAATCCATGTTATGGATTTCTGCAATGTGTTGTTCTTTCCATTTTTTCTGTCACATTCCACTTTAGGGAACAGAGACTTTATTAATCCAGTCTGTCAGGCTAACCCAGCCAGCAGCAGAGCCTGAATTGAGGTTGTTCCCCTTTCTCCAAATCCTAGTTCCTTCCAGTAATGTGGGTTATGCCTGCAGATGTTTTATGGTTAAAGACGGGGAAAGACACATTTGTTCCATACAGTTCCAGTTCAGGAGATATAAAGGTTGAAATCTAAGGCAACTGGAAGCATCAGGTTGTAAAAACAATCTAATCATCTCTGCTTTGAGAGAAGAACTCTAGATTACAATTTTGATGCCTCCATCACTGGCTCAAATCAATAATGAAACTGTGTGGGCAAGAAAATAAACACTTAACAGTACATCCTTCTATCCTTTATGAGACAATTGTGTTGCCTCAGCAACATTTGGAGACATTTTCTACTTAGGAGTGCATCAATAATTTCTGTTGCTATAAAAGGGAGGTTGTAGCCAAATTTACTATTTACGTATGGATATAAACCAGATCCTGCCAGGCACATGTATTGGAAAGACCC
Source organism: Thamnophis sirtalis (assembly GCF_051295495.1). Classification (NCBI taxonomy): domain Eukaryota; kingdom Metazoa; phylum Chordata; class Lepidosauria; order Squamata; family Natricidae; genus Thamnophis; species Thamnophis sirtalis. Next base: position 43,380,367 of record NW_028261391.1, read on the forward strand.
TTCCCTCTGACAATGTACTTGCTTTTATTTTAAGAACAGCTTTAAAAGACATCCTTGAAATGAAGAATAGCGGCTAAGCAATATATCTAATACAATCCTCAATACTTATTTGGTAATCTTCTACTGGGTTTCAAAAATTTTTGGAACCTACTCTGTGGATGTGGCCTGCTTTGTGGGAGTGGCTTGCCAGCCATGTGACCAGGTGGGAATGGCTTGCTGGCCATGTGACTGGGTGGGAGTGGCTTGCTGGCCATGTGACTGGGTGGGAGTGGTTTGCTGGCCATGTGACTGGGTGGGAGTGGCTTGGCAGTCATGTGACTGGGTGGGAGTGGCCAAGATGATGTCACTGAATTCTTTGCCCCAATGGATGAACGACAATAAGATTAAGTACAAAATCAATAAAAGAGCTACTTACAGAAGGAAGATGACTGTCTTATCAGTCTTCAGTATCACTGACTCCAATGAATGGGCTGCACAAAGAAGACACACAGAAATGAACTCTTTCATTGCATTCACAGCATTGGGATGAAACCAGCACACAAAACAATAAAGACAGCTACTTACAGAGGGAAGATTACTGCCTTGCTGGTCTTCTGCACCACCACCTCACCACCTTGCTCCAATAACTTGCACAAAGGAGAGACACAGAAAGCAAGCTTTTAATTGCATGCACTGCATTAGGATGAAACAAGCACACAAAATAATAGAAAAGGAAAATTACTGTCCTTTTTTGCATCTTCTGCACCATCACCTTACCAAGAAGTTAGTTCAAGAATGAATGTCATAGGTAGATTCCCAGAGCAATACAGATTTCCTTTTTCTGAAATGTAGTTCTCAGTTCCAAAAAACAGGGATATATAAATTAGGTTCAGTACTTAGGTTGGTCCAAGCAGCTATTCAGAAGTTAGTGGTGCAATGGTAAAGCAAGATATTGAATTAAAACCAGAAATATTTTGTTAGCTATTTGAAAAGGAGTACAATATATATTTAATTTTACACATGTTAGCAGCTGTTGGAATTGTGTTTGCACAACAATGGAAAAACAGAGATATGAAAATGAATAAATATTACAATGTGCAGGAATAAATAAACTGACAATTAAAATCAAGGAGGCTTTGAATACTTTTTCACGTGGAATTTGTTTTAGCAATTGCTAACTAACAGAAACAGAAATTAGAAATCCAAAAGTATGAAAAAAACACCAATTATGTAAGGAAAGGTCACTAAAATGTATAAGGAAATATTACTAGATCATTATTAATGCGTAGATAACTGCGGGACATTACACACCCACACCCACACAAACTATGACAGTGCCAGGAAAACACCAAAAAAATAAGAATCCCTCCCCCCAAAAAAGACTGCAAATGAAACCAGTTTTTTTCCTAACCCTAAGGACAGAAAAGACAAAGCCACTGGAATAAATACCATCAAGGCATTGTGGGAAATTATAAAGGACAGTGCCAGGAAGCTCACAGAACCAGCAACCACCTCAGAATTACCTAAACAACCACTAAATCTGGCAAAGCTGCCTTGCAACAACCTGGCCTGCCCATAGAAAAGCAGCCACTTTGAGACACATAAACCTGGTCTGAACATATTGCATCACAAAGAAAACATTTGCAAAAAGGAATAACATTTCTTGTAGTAAATATATTTTATAAACAATTAAAAAATAAAATTTTCCTAAAAATAATTTTTAAAAAAGATATTCTATAAATTAAAAAATGCTTAGAAACCATTGTTAAGCATTCCACCAGCAATAATTTATACTGTAACCATTTCAAAGTAGTCCACACACAATAATTTAAAATGAAACCATTAAAAATATTCCATACACAAAAAATTACAATGAAATGATTTTTAAAAATTCTTTACACAATACATTTTAAAGTATTGAGTATAGAATTTTTAAAAATTGTTTATTTTAATTTATTTTGGATAGAATCTTTTTTTAAATAGTCTAAGACAATTTTAAAAAAGAATCCACACACAATAAATTGAAGTAAACCATTTTAAAATATTCTATACTCAAAACTTTTAAGTAAAATGATTTTAAAAAATTCTATGCACAATAAATAAAATATTCTTTTAAAAAACATTAAAAAATGAAAGAAAAAAACTTACCAGCAGGCAGAATCAGCAGCTGTCCGATGTGGTGGATCCGATGCAATGGATGCAGCAGGGAGCAGGCAGTCAGCAAGGCAGCAGGACAGGTAAACTTACTGGACTGGAGGGACAAGGTTGTTGGTTAGCTAGGTTGTCGGTTAGCTTAGCCAGCCAAGCGAGGCTGGAGAGGGAGGGAGGGAGGGGGGCTTTCAGCCGCGTGATGTATGCCAGCTAGCACTTTCGCGAGGGAAGGCCTGAAGACCTTCCCTTGCAAAAGCTAGGCCGCCACCGCCACCCACCCACTTTTGGCCACGTGGCATACGCCTGCTTGCAGCTTTTGCTAGCCTGCCACCATTGCTGCCCACCCACTTTCAGCCACATGACGTATGCCAACTCGCAGCTTTTGAATCGCCCCTCCTTGCGCTTAGTTACCTACCTGCTGGAAGGCAAAGCGAAACAAAATGAAATGAAGGGAGGACCCGCTGCACTTTTAAACGGGTGTTAGAGGCGGGCGGGTCAACTCCAGTCTGCTCACTGATTGGCTGAACTGCCAATCAGTTAGCGGCAAGCTGGGCTAGTTTAGTGCGGACGGGTGGGGGAGCAAGTGAGCTGCGACGGGATGGCAAAGGCGAGTGAGCGACAGGGCTGGGGCAGGCATTCCGGAAGTTACTTCTGTGTCCATCTGGTAAATCTGGAAATTTACCAGATCGGTAAATTTCACCAACTGGTTCTCCCAAGTTGGTGCGAACCGGCAGAAACCCACCACTGATATAGTATGAGCTTTTCAATAATCTTATCTTTTACTTATTGAGTATATTATATCACATTTTTAAGCTAACAAATCTCCTCCCTCAATGATGCCTATAGTGCAAGAAGAATGAAAACACAGGCAAATCTTTTAGATGGGACACAAGAGTTACAGTTTTCTGCATCTTTTTGGTGCCATGTACTGGTGATCCAGGTATTAGCAGCCAATATGTCATTCATTCTTACTTTGTACCTTAACTGAGCAGGAAGGAAGGAAGTGAGAAAGAGAGTAGCTTGAAACAATGCATCTGCCACAATGGTGGCTTTCAAATCCCGTTCCAACCGGGCATGCGTTCATGCATTGAACGTGCATGCATTCACGCACCTCCGCAATGCTCCAAAAGCACAGAAGCCTTTAAACTCTGGTAAGGAGTTCAGACGGGCAGGTGGGACCTTCGGAGCACAGTACCAGAACGGGATCCGATGCTCCGGGCTGGCTCCAGTATGCCCATACCAGAGCGTACCGTCTGCAACCCACTACTGATCTGCCAGTACCTCTAACGCCCTTCTTAAAGTTCCTGCTGCTGCTACTGAGCCATCCAGAGCAGTAACCAAGGAAGAGTAAAAACAATGGTATTAGCTCGCCTTCCCTTCATCACTCTGCATTACTGTCCCACTCAGGCTTCTACTGAAGTTCTTCCCTCAAGAATATTTTCCATTTCAGAAGTTCCTACTTCTCTGGAACTTCTGGACAGCCAGTTAGAAAAGACCTATGGAAGATTGGTTCGGACATGGTCTCTGCAGTGAGACTATTATATGCACAAAGATGGAAAAATATTGAAATACCCACAATAGAGAAATGGATTATGAAGATGATGGAAAGTGTGAAATGACAAAACTGACTTGTTTGATTGAGAATATGACAAGTACTTTTATTAAAAACTAGAAACCTCTTGTGGACTTTTTGCTGAAACTGGAAAAAAATAAACTGGTGGTTTATGGATTTGCTTGTTAGAAAGAGTTGATTTTTAAAAGAAGGAAACTATGATCTTACTTCAAAAGAGGGACTAGAGATAATAAATTTGTAACTGTTCTGAAGAAATTAGGAAGTCATATGTATACTGTACTACATTTCACACTTTTCCTTTTTTAATCCTACTTTATATCATTTCAGGTATATCTTTTACTTCTGTAAAAATCTTTAATAAAATATATATATACAAAAAAGATGTTCCTATGACTTCCCCTTCCTTAATTGGGGTAGCATAGAGGGGTTTTTTCTATTTTAAAACAATTGTGTAGAGTGGAGATATCTAGCAAGAAGCCAGACCTCAAAAAGTGATGGGGTATGGATGCTTCCTAAAAATAGTTCTGCAGAGCACTTGTAGAATATTTTGGAACAATTCAGTTGATTCTTAAAGAGGGGCTGAGTTGGTTGAAGCTTCTAGAGAAAAAAAGGAAACCTCTCAAGTGGTGAAGACTAGAAGCATTCAGTAGCAGGCATTATTCAAAAGTCTTAGATGGTCAGGAACATCCATATCAGACTGGAGGTCCATGATCCAGGTTTTTACAACTAAACCCAATCTAGATTGGATGGTAATTTACATAGCAACAAAATCAATTCTACAAAGTGGCACTCATTTTCTCCATTTCTCCATCCAACTGAGGATGTTGGGCGAAGAATATGTGGTTCTTAGTAAGCTGAAATAACAAGGAATAAATCATTTCCGGAGGAAATTAATAGGTTTTAAAAGAAAAAATAATCATTAACTAACTTGCCCTGCCAATGTTGGTAGGGGTGAGGCTTTTCTCCCTGATAATTCCTTGATTAGGATATTGTTTTCGGCTTGATTGTTTGTCCCAGTTCTTTCAGATGAAGGCTAAATAAAATCCTGTTACTAAAAGAAACAATTATGGAGGACTGTAGAAATAAATTAAAACAAGTTTTATTTAAAATAAAAATCTTAATAAGAGTACAGATGGAAGAATGGTTTGGGTCTCAAGCAGAGCTTTCATGAGAGGTTACTTTATGCAATATAATAGTGAACTCCAAAGAAGGCATAGGAGAAAACATAAGCTATTTTGGAGGAGATACAAAGAAAGGAAAAACAGTTTAACTTTCCAGGGAAAATTAAGTATTTCTCAACAAATTAACAGTGAGAATTATCTATGTTAACAGAAATGGAAATAAAAATGAATGAAAATTAAAACAAAAAAGTTGGCTGTGCAAATATTGGGGATGATAGAAGGGTGGGAGTATATCTGACCCTGGGGGTTAGGATGCTCCAGAGAAGTGGTTCTCAACCTTCCCAATGCCATGACCTTTTAATATAGTTCCTCATGTTGTGGTGACCCCCAACCATAGAGGAGCAGTGTCTTGGTTCCTAGGACCATCAAAAATATGTGTTTTCCAATGGTCTTAGGCAACCCCTGTGAAAGGGACATTTGACCCCCAAAGGGGTCGCAAACCACAGGTTGAGAACAACTGCTCCAGAGGGTGGGAGCCATGCCAGAGAAGGCTCTTCTGGAGCCCAACAGCCAGAGTTCTTTAACTGATGGGATCCACAGTAGGCCTCTCTGCCAATATCAGTGGGGTGGGCTGAACTTAGCAAGACGAGAGTTTATTGGTGACTGGAGACACCTTGTTCATTCTTGCATAAAAGAAAAAACCCTTAAGATGTATGGTTTTAATGATTTGTAGGATAGATTATAGAAAGAAGAGCATCACGATGTAACTTTAGAAAGGTCACTTTATAACTGTACGGTGTTTATACTGTTGTAAAAAAAGCAGAAGTCACTTTATCTCTTTTTTCAAAATTTTCTGTTGCTCTTTTCTTTTTGCATGATTAGTTTTTTTGTTTTTTTGTTTTAATTTGTATTATTCTTGTTTTTAAAGATTTTAATAACATTATATATTGGGGGGAAATGTGATTATCTGTGACAAAATATAAGTTGGACAAAAAAGAAAAGGGGCCCCAGTGTTGAGAGACAAAAAGAGAGCTCTTGCATAATGTAATTACATTTTGAGCCATGCTCATAATTTTGTTGAAATTGTAATATATTTCTTAGAAATGATGTTGCAATAGGATTTTTGTTTTGTTTTGTTATTATTCAAGGAATTGTTTTGGATGTTTCTTCCTGGAAAGAAAAATTTGACCTAAAAATAGTATAATAGTGCCACCTATTGATCTTCATGTGAATATGCAATAACAAAAAAAAATGGTCTTGTATGTGAAGACAAAGTGAGCCACAGACATAAACAATTCATCAATACATTTTATTTGGTTTAATGAAGTGGGGGGGGGGGTTTGTTGAAAAATAAGATCCTATCTTGCTTATGATACCAATGAATAAAAATAAGGTTTCATTAATCCAGGTAAATGGAATAAAGATCACAAGCTTTCCATAGAAATTGCAAGTGAAAAGAGTTTGCAATTTTGACAGTGTAGAATGTACCTTGATGGTCTTAATGACATTTCTGCATAGTAATTTTTTTCTTAGATTTATCATCGTCTTTTTCTGATAGTGTCTCAAGCAAACTGTTAGCAGGGGGAAAATGGTAGTAGATTAAAACGACACATAGCTCCCTTTTATATTGCAGCAATTTTTAATTTGACTTAATTTCTATACTTTTCTTACTTCCAGGAAAGCCCAGAGCAATTTACAAGATAAGAATAAAAAATAAAATTCTCAAGTTAAACCATCACAATAAAAACAACTGTGTTTAAAAGCAATAAATATCAATGTTAGAACAAAATATAATGCAGTGTTCTCCTGAGGCAGGCATCCCATAAAGAGAATGGGATAGGACTGGCCGTTCATTCTCTAGGAAAGCTATAGTTTCACAAAGAAATATGGATACTATTCCAGTGGCAGCTTGGTAATCTATAACTTGAGTATCCCAGGAAGCCCACTTATACTTGAGTAATGGAAAAGCTGGTTGTCTAGAAGTGCCCTTAATATTTGAGGGAGGAGGCAGTGGTGGGATTCAAATAATTTAACAACTGATTCTCTGCCCTAATGATTTCTTCCAACAACCAGGTCACCAAACTGCTCAGAAACTTAACAACCGGTTCTCCCGAAGTGGTGTGAACTGGCTGAATCCCACCACCGTGTGTGTGTGTGTGTGTGTGTGTGTGTGTGTGTGTGTGTGTGTGTGTGTATGTAATCATGGATTGCTCCAGATGGAGTTATGATGTAAACCAGTGAGGCCATATAATTCCTATCATAAATTGGCAAGGCTTTATTACTGCCCCTTTTCATTTATTCTTCCTGTCCCTCTGTCCTTTAATCTTCTGATAAAGAAGCAGGTATGTTTATTTAATTTGTTTTAATCTTTAAAAGATATTTAATTTTTAGGTTAGTACCAAATGACAGGAACATCTTAAAATGGCAAATGTTAACTTCAATTCATTTGAAATATTATCACATCTTTCAGCAAAAAAAAAAAAAAAAGTAGTGATGCTGACAAAAGAACAATTAAAACAAATATCCAAAGTTGGGAATCACAACTCATAGAGTTCAGCTTTGTCCTATGGAAGGGCATTGCAGGTAAATTTCATATTGTTTGTTTGTTTGACTTACGTTTATTATAATCTAAAGAGATTCTTCACCATTTACAATAGATCCATAAAAATATAAAAAACATTTATAGTATAACTACAAAAATAAACCAACTCCCAATCAATTGCATCAATTCATGTTCCTCCCTGAAATAACTTGATTTTTGGTAAATTATGAAACCTCCACAACTGTGTGGAGGCTGACTGAATTTCTGGAAGGAGACTGTTCTCTGAACAGATACAGCAATAGAAAAACAGTACCAGTGTCCCCTAATTCCCTCTTCACATGGAAGTTTCTATAAGCAGGTTCTGTCGGGACACATAAGTCAGGCTGTTGAAACTAGCTAGCCAAAGTGGTCCTGCAAATCTGCTGTCAGAAGAGCTTGGCATCAGATGTTGTGGGTGCTTCATCCCTGGAGGTTTTTAAGAAAGGACTGGACAGCCACCTGTCTGAAATGATATAGGATCTCCTTTTTAAGCAGGGAATTAGACTCTAGGGTCCCTTCCAGCTCTATTCTGATTGATTGATTGTTTGATTGAAAGATCCCCTTACTAAGCTACCTAGAGGTTTAAAAGTCAAAAACAGCATTTGAACTACATTGGTAGAAAAACAGTGCAGAGCCTGGCATACAAGTGTATCTGTGATGGCACTTTGGTTGACACTTTGTGTTGGATACTTATATAAAAGTGGTACCAGGCAATTAATTTATTAGCTATTCTTTGGGGGAGATTCTAGGAGGTATAGGCCACTGATATATGCACATAATATAAAAGCAGGCTCTATTTCAATGTATGAGAGAATCTGAACCGGAGTTAGCAATCCTAGGTAACAAGTAGGAAAACTGGCCATTGCACAAAACTTTTGCCTGCATTTATTTATTTTTTGTTATCTATACTGTATTAGTGGAGGACAGGGGAACGTCCAGGTTATCTTTCTTTGTAATAAATTTAATATGTGGCCTTTATATATATTTTCCACTAATGTTATGTTAGTAGAAAGTTCTAAGTTCAAATCTAGGCCGAGTCCTCCATAGGACACACAGGGTAAGTTACTTGGAGCAGAGGCAGAGTTTATTTCAACAGCAAAATGTGCAGAACAGCACTTAGTCAGTTCAGCCCAAGTGTCAATACCGACAGAAAAGCTTAAGAAGTACTTTGTTTCTGTTTACTGAGGTCAGATATGGCCATGGCTGGTGGGTGTTGCGGATGGCAAAGGTGACACAGAATATGGAAGTTACTTTCTTCCGACAGTTACATTGAGCTATTTCCCCAAGTTTGTGTTTTTTTGTTTTCATATTGTTATGTTTGATTTGCTGCAACCTATTGGACTTTTGGGAAGTACTCTCACAAATTAATTGCCATCTAAATCCAGTCATCCCCCGTTTTATCTTCTAAGACAGTGTTTCTCAACCTTGGCGACTTTAAGTCCTGTGGACTTCAACTCCCAGAATCCCCCAGCCAGCACAGCTGGCTGGGAGATTCTGGGAGTTGAAGTCCACAGGACTTAAAGTCGCCAAGGTTGAGAAACACTGTTCTAAGAATTCCTGTTGGGATTAATTTGCAGCATGCCAGCTTTTCCCTTTTTTCTTCATGTTCATCTATGAGTGCATCGGTGCCTAGAGGCATCAGCCGGCCCATCATCACTCTTTTTATATGCAATGTGTGTTTCCCTTTGCACATATTACTCTGTGGAGCACATTCTTTTTAAACCAGAGAACTGCACTGCAAAATCAGAGAAATGTGATAACTGAAGGATATAATACCGTGGTTCACATATCACTTTGTGGAGTACAAATGAATTCATACCCCAATGCGTATGTCTTTCCCATATCCCATTTGACAATTTAGCATGTATAGAAGGAAACTGAGAAAATATGCTACACCAGCATGATTGTTCCATCCCAATAGTCTCTTTATAACTTTTGGGAAAATGAGGTATTTCACGAGCACTTATTCTTCATTTATCTTGAATCTTCCTTCAAAGTTAGACTGAGATTGCGCCAGGCACTACCTTACGGATGTAGGTATATGATTTCCTCAGGGTGACACTCCCATGATGCGAGACCCCACGTGGGAGAATACACTCCTCTGTCAATTTCTGGGTCTCAGCATCCCAACACAGCACTGTGGCGATGACATCATTCTTCTCATCCCGTCCTCCAGTAATGAACAGTTTGTCGTTGCAAGGAGCAATCCCACAACTAGCACATTCATGGTTTAACTGAGTCACAAGGCACCATATATCTGTGAGTGGACTGTAAGAATAGACTGCTTTCATTGCCCCACCTGGAAAGGGGAGATGGAAAATTATTCTTTTCAAGAAGTTACTGATTTTCAAGAAGTGACTGACATTAATCAACTTTGAATGCACGAGACCAAATTTGTCTCTGAGTAAGCCAAGAAGACAAAAGCCAGTAATCTTGTCTCAAAGATTCTTTCCAGATGAGACAGAACAAATCATTATGAAATCAAAGAAGAAAGAAGAAGAAGATTTGTAAATCAACAAGCAAATGTAGTTGCTGGGACCTATGAATGAACAAAGCAAGGATCTGGTCAGATAAAGGTGGTGCTGAAGCCCTCCAACTCTGAGTTCTCCTGAATCAAGATATGTGGCTTGAGTCTCTCTAACTAAAGCCTAGAAGCTTAGGTGTGTGTGTGTTTCTGTGTGTGTGTGAGAGAGAGAGAGAGAGAGAGAGAGAGAGAGACTTGGTGTGTGCGTGAGTGAGTGAGTGAGTGAGTGAGTGAGTGAGTGAGTGAGTGACAGACAGAGACAGAGAACAAATGTAGACAATAATCATTGGGCCTCTATGTATTCCTAAAATGCTTCAGTGTTCTATTGAAACTGATTTGTGTGTTTCTTCCTAAGTATTTCCTGGCTGTTGATGACCAGGGATGTGTGTCTTGTCTTCTCTACCCACACTGATATGGAAAATCCAGGCAGAAAACAAGAGGGACTTACAAGATCAATGTATCTCAATAGACTGTAAGTGAGTGATCATAAGCCCACAGGTAATACTACACAGGGTTTATGATTACAGTGCGTACTGTTTCCAGGATGTCTATTGCTTAACTCCCCACCTACATCCTGGTATAAGATGGAATACAAAAACTCCTTGTCATCTTTTGTGTAAGATTTTTAAACACTGAGAATTGCTTGGATTGATCTATTCAAATCAAAATGATATCTGGAAGTATATTAAATGCACAACTTTTGGGGTATATCCTACTAGACTGTACCTCAATTATGTCCTCATCTGTGACTTAGTGAAAATGTGTATGAAATTATTGTCAAAGAATCTTGGTTTGTATATGAAATGAGAGGAGACACATATATGTCACAGACTCACTGAAAAGAAAGCAAAATATTCTATTTTCTTACATTCAAAGGTTCACCTAAAACTGCATTTTTCTATGTATGTAAACACACACAAACACACACACTCATGCTGTACATTCACTGTAATACATATATAAGCAAGCATCATCCTATTACATTACTTTTAAATAATTTCAGTAATACAAATATATTCATTCTCCTATGGGAGAACCTACTAATAATCAATAGTCCAATTAATACCGTAAGGTATCATTAGTACTAACTTTCCTATTGTACATTAGCTAACACTAAAATGCACTTTATCTCTCTAGAAGTATCTGCATGATCTAATTAAAAAGAATATCACAAGTCTGCAGTTTGCAGTAAACGAAAATAAGTATAACTATAATAAGAGTTCTGAGTTAAAGAAAATATGCAAATTATTAAGCATGTGAAAGCAGATATTAAACCTACCCACAACATAGATGTGGTCACGAAAAGTTGTAGCATTGATACACTTTGCTTCAACAGGCATAGGTGTTTTTAAGCACCAGTTGTTTGTTGTTGGATCATAACATTGTGTATTGTCAGTAGCCAACTTTCCATTGGGTCCTCCTCCAATCACGTAGAGTTTCTTTTTGTAACTGGCTACTCCAAATGAGCTCACACTGATCATGAGAGGAGTTCCCTTTATTAACAAACAAATAAAGTAATTTAGAAATATGTTAAAATTAATTTTGATTTTATGTGTCTTATTATATTAGGGAAATGGAATATGAAATTGAATTAAAGTCCAAAGTTCTACATGCTAGATACCAGTAATTAGGAAGGAGAGTATTACAATAACAGAGAAAGAAAATGAAAAGTTGGTTTAAAATCTTTGGGGGTCAGAAAAAAATAATGCAAAGTGTTCATAGGATAAGGACTCAAAACTTGGCAACTCAGTTGTGTTTGAAAGAAAGAAGGAAGAGGCATTGATATGAATCTGTGGAAGAGAGATTCAAGTCTGTGCTTGCCAATGGAATGATAGAGTGGCTTTGGGCTAATCATCATTTCTGAACCCATTTTTTTCCACAGGAGTAAAATAAAGTAATTAACAACAGTGTACCAATATTATTATAATAGTTAGAATAACAAGAATTCTTATTTTTCAACAGGGACTAATTCCACAGGAGTGAATTATATTGCAAAGCATAATAAGTAAATAAAGGTGCACAAGAGGAATCTAGCATAGAATTCTAGAAAATATTTCTTACATACACTGGAAATACCATTTTGAAAAGAAAGTACAGAAAGTTTTTGCTCATAAATGGAAAATGTGTTTCTTAGGAAATATGTAGCTAAATGTATACGTGTTTGTTTTAATTTAGACCCATGAAAATTGGCACATGAAGTAAAATACACACACGTCTATTTTTCGGTTTTGTGAATTCATGCTAATGTAAAAGTGGGAAACAGGAATTGAGAGTAGTGGTACAACATTACAACACTGTCTATGAGCAGTGCTTTCCTCAGACGTGTGCACCCTCTGTGTAGGCTGCATCTAAAAACAGCCTGGGATTTCTGATCTGCATTGAAGATCTTCACCTGCAAGAGCTGCTACATGGGGCGTGAAAAACAGATGTGCTAAGTTCTGTATGTCTCTCTTGTCTAATCTACATTCATACTGCACAGCTGATAATGGAGGACAAAATAAATGTTGATTTAATACTCAGTGAATCTGCTGGCTAGTTCTACACTGTACTATAGATGCAGATTTTTTTTAGAAAACCATTTTGGGTGTTGTGTGTGAAAACACTCTATGTCTGTTGACTTAAATTAAATAGCAACAACATTGTGTTATTTTGGTCCTGTTTTCTGTTTCACTAATACTGAAAGTACATCTGTACTTTACCTCAGACCAACAGTTGTGAAAGGAATCATAAATCTCCACACTGTTAAGTCTTTGTACGCCATCAAAACCACCAAGCACATATACTTTGCCACCCAAAACAGCCATTTTGTGCCTCCATCTTCCAACATTCAAATATTCAATTTGGATCCATTTGTTGATAGATGAATTATACTTCCAGACTTCATGTTGTGTTTCTTTTCCTCCTGCAGCAAATAAAAATCAAATTCCACTTTCTTCCAAGATTCAGGACATATCCTCAACAACAGTTTTTGTTCACACGTTCTCATTAGGCTCTTGAGCATTATGTTCTTGTCTGTTTTTCTTGTTCACTAAGATTTAGTCCTCATTGTTTAAGAGATACAGAACTAATTTCAAAAAGAGCTGACACTTTTTTTTATTCACATAATTTAAATACATCTTTATGTTTTAATTGGAATTAAATGATAAAACACATTTGAAAAACAGAAGCCTTTTTATCTATTTGGTTTGTTAGATTTATATCTTGCCATTTCTTCAAGAGCCCAAGTGTATGTATAGTACTGAATCACTCAATATTTTTCCACCAAAAAGTATCAAATTCAGAACTCTGCAAAGCCCTGCTATCATCTATCTATCTATCTATCTATCTATCTATCTATCTATCTATCTATCATCTATCATCTATCATCTATCATCTATCATCTATCATCTATCATCTATCATCTATCTATCATCTATCTATCTATCTATCATCTATCTATCTATCTATCATCTATCTATCTATCTATCTATCTATCTAATCTATTTATCTTTCTATCTATCTAATCTATCTAAATCTATCTAATCTATCTAATCTATCAATCTAATCTATCTATCTATCTATCTATCTAATCTATTTATCTTTCTATCTATCTAATCTATCTAAATCTATCTAATCTTTCTAATCTATCAATCTAATCTATCTATCTATCTATCTAATCTATTTATCTTTCTATCTATCTAATCTATCTAATCTATCTAATTTATCAATCTAATCTATCTACCTATCTATCTATCTATCTATCTATCTACCTTCCTACCTTCCTTCCTTCCTTCCTTTGGCCTAAACTTAATAAAAACAGGGAAGGCAACAGCTATGCCACATAGATCCAGGTCATCAATAAGACTCCTAGCTATTTACTCTTCATCTCACATTTTAATAAACCTGAATAAATGTGGAGGTCTGAATAGGAACCAAAGAAGAGAGGGAGGGAGGGAGGCAGGAGAGAGGTGCCACCAAAACTGCTGCAACGTCCTCCCCAACTGCTTAAAATCAGCCTTGCTTCAGCAGCAGAGCCTCTGCAAGCAGATATGTCAGTTATATATTGCACAAAGTTGCACCAAATGACAATGGTGACAGCCCAATGCCTGTTACAGGGCACCAAGTTGTGGGAAGAAGCCCTTCCAGTTACAACTTTATGCAACTGTGAATATAGGAGAATGAAGCACCAGAAAACTGCAGCTGCCATGTGGCATGACTTGACACACTGAAAGCAAAAATATTTACAAAAAGACACCTTACAGGTCAGCAGCACTCCTGTTAAACAGCATGATTTCTTCCGGAAGTAAAGCCTTTGGAACAGTGTTTCTCAACCTTGGCAACTTGAAGATGTCCAGGACTTCAACTCCCAGAATTTCCCAGTCAGCGAATGCATTCGCTGGCTGGGGAATTCTTGGAGTTGAAGTCCTGGACATCTTCAAGTTGCCAAGGTTGAGAAACACTGCTTTGGAATCACGGATGGCTTCCCTAGAGATTCTACCCTGGGGAAGTGATTCAGAGAGTTCACCTTGCATCTGTTTGCTTGCTTACTTGCTCTATTACTCTTCTTTTCAGAAAAAAAGGCAGGGGAGGAGGACAGAGAACGAATTATTTCATTCCTTACCTGATATGTAGACTTCATTTCCTAGTGTAATACAAGCAAATTCCACCCATTTTTTATTCTCACTTTCTAATTCTTGTTCTGTGTTCGGCAGTTTTGCCACTTCCAAACGACTGCGTCTCAAAGGATCAAGGCAAGTTACTTCTGATACAAATTTTTCATCCTTTGTGCAACCACCTATGATCATAAAAACCTCGGACTGGAATTCATGCATTCTGGGCTTTGTTCTTCCTGAAATCATCTAAATGAAAACAAAAGTAACTATTGTTGTTGTTAAAATCTAGCAACCAACAATCACTTTCTCCATCTACAAATGTGTAATTAGGTCATGGATGCCCATGTTTGTAGGGACTAGAAGTGACATTTGGTCCTGAAGTCAAATGTGGCAGAACTTGGTGGGTTTAATTTACTTACAATTTCCCTTTTATGATGTATAATGAATATAACTCAGTAGCAATTTTTGAGGATGTTCGGAGCCCTCAGACTGGCACTATTATTCTAGGCTTTACACACATCATACATCAAAGAGGTGATAAGGAATTAATTCATAAATATAATTAATAACAGATTTTTCAGGTAGAATTGCAAATAATAACAAAAAAATTCTACGACAATTTAATAACAGATTACTGTCGGCAGTTGCACAATTTTAAGGGGAAATATAAAATTGTGTGTCTATAAAAGTTTACACAAAAATATTTTTGTGTTCCAGGAGCTATGTGAGCTTCTGAATATATAAATATATCTCTGATTTTTAAAAAAAAAGGTTGTTGAAGGCCATGAAGCCATTATCCATGGAATTGTTCAAAGTTGCATTTAGCAGTCAACTTTCTTACCACAAATAAGATCTAGATAATCTTTGTATTGTAGTTCCTTTAATATTATTACTCACCTCATTTCCTGATAGATGATACATTCTGGCTTCCTGAAGCAGAGGAAAGACATCAGGACATTGTCTGATGAGTGGATCTGCTTCAACAGTGTCTACAAAATACCAAGGATCCAGAAGAGGTAAACGCACACTCTCCAGGATAAATGGGAGGAGTGGGAGCCTGTCCGCTATTTTGTAACGCACCCACTTCATAACTATCTGAAATACTTGAGCTTCTTCAGTGACACAGAGGTCATCACTTTTTAGCATGCTATTCAAAATGTCTGCAGGCAACTCACAGACCTCATCGTAATTCACCACTTGTGTAAAATTCTGCACAATATAATTTTCGACTTGCTGCTTCAATGTCTCAAGGGAATGAGCATCGGCCAGCCTGAGAATCCCAACACAGTTTTCTGGGTGTAAAGCTTCTTTAAGGAAACTGGAACAAGCTTCTACCATGCGCAAAAACTGAAAGCATAGGAGAAAAACGTCATATAGATCTATTTTCCTGTCTTTTTTCACTGCTCTTGAAAAACTCTAATAACATGAGGAACAACATGGGTTGATGTACAAAATGCCCAAATTCGTATCTTACAATTTCTGCCCATTGTTTCTTGTTAGGTACAGTAGTTCAAGTTTGTGCATGTTTCAGTTATGTGGTAGCAATCCCTGACTGAAACATTTTCTTCTCACTGCTGACCTTGACAATATTTTGATACAGTTCAAGGGGAACAGGAAAATCAGCAGCCAGGCAAGTCTTCACAACCATCTGGAAGCACTGAAGCAGAGTCCAGAATATCTCAGAATGTATGAAGAGTGCCCATGGATCAGGCCAAAAGCTTATTCTTTGTAAAGTAATAGCCAACTAGATATACTGTATCCTAGAACTTCACAAGTTCTAATGAACAAGCACTAGAGGACAAGGGTCTTCTTCCACAGTTATTCCCTAGATGCAACTGCCTTTGATTCTGGGCATGTTATATAGTACCTCAAAACGGTTAACGCTTGCATAGCAGAGTGATATGCAAGCGTTAACCGTTTTGAGGTAATATATAGCATGCCCATTTGTATTCAATGGTAATTGCTACTTTTGTATTCAATGATAATTGCTACTTTTCAACAAAAAATATTTTATATTAATATTATAATGCATGATTATGCAAATTAATCTCAGTAAAATACCACAACAGACAAGATTTTCCAAGAAATGACTGTGCTGAAGGTAAATGAAGATCTACTGACAGTCCTCTGAATTAGACAAAGTGTATCATCAAGTGTTTTGACTCCCAGTTGTTTAATGAGGGCAACAATTATGTTGCTA
This sequence comes from Thamnophis sirtalis, assembly GCF_051295495.1. Lineage (NCBI taxonomy): Eukaryota > Metazoa > Chordata > Lepidosauria > Squamata > Natricidae > Thamnophis > Thamnophis sirtalis. Next base: position 43,397,088 of record NW_028261391.1, read on the forward strand.
TAAAAGACACTCATTCTATTGTACTCCCGAAATTAAGAAAGTGAGAGTAATTTACTTTAATTATTTTCCAAATAAATATTCTGCTGATAATCCTCAGTAACATTCACACACTGAAATGCATATTTAAGAGGTTAGAATAAACCTAGATTCGAACTACCAAACTGCCGACCTTTCTGATTGACAAGACCTCAGATATCAGGAATGATTCTGTTTTCTTCCTAATATTATAGTAAGATTAACCATCAGTGTAGTAAACTTGTATGCACAGAATGAGTCTAGTGGTGGTTCAAGTGGTTTTGAAGTGGTTGATGATGCTCTCCACATTTCATGCAAGCAAAACTGGTGAGAGGACAGTTACCTTCAGTGGCCCATTAAGGAGAGAGCTGTTATATCTTCCCACTTCTCCTCTTTCTCAGGTTGTGCTTCATGAAGCAACTGTTTAATTCTGCTTAATAAAAAATGTGTCATCTTGTCTTTGCTTTAGGCATCAAAACATGTTAAGCAAGTCCTCGTAATACCACATCAGTTTCTCCCTAACAGCTGATGAAACCTCAAAATAGTTTTTGGTTTGCTGTACGTAAACTGATTACATGTTTAAAACCAGCGTGGTTTTAAAAAGTAATTAAAAGTAAAAGAGAGAAGTGAAAAACCAGACACAGTTTAATAGTGTATGTAGATTTTTAAAATTATTCACAGGAGAATCTTATGTTCTGAACCATGTCCTGTTGACACATTTATGTTGCTTACAAAAACTGAAAATTAACAGATCTGATCTATAAACCACTTGTTTCCTGTTTTTTTAGGTACGTGTATGGCAATATTTAACTTAGTATTTCCAATGAAGCTTATTTAATCACTATCCATCTGATGTTGTATAATTCTTCATATTACATACATTTCTCAAACAAATAGTAATGATTTTAGTTAGACTGTTACTTAATGAGACAAGAATTACAGATAGTTGTTCTGTTCAATACTGCAAGAGAAACTACTGATGCACTTTCTTCCATTGTGAGTTAGGGAATTTTTAAAAATCTGAAAGAGACCTATTAAAAGAGATTTGGCATCTGAAAACAAGTAAAAGTGTAAATGTCTTTCCCAAAGTGGCTCTCCAAAACAGAAAAATCTGTAGCCTCAGCCCATATTACATTATGGCATCATTTACTATTCCCATAAAAATGTTATACTGTATGTGTCTCCTGCTACTTGAAGGGCTGCCCTCATATGTACTGTGATACAAAGAGTCTCTCCCTAATTTTGCTAGTTTTCTGTGTTGAAGGCCAAAACAGAGTTCATGCACTTTTTATTCTTCAATTTATATCTTCCTTCCCAGATAGTATATACATTACTTTTTCCACCAATTTTCCTCCCAACAAGCCCAGACACTGTGGTCAGAGAATGTGACTGATCCAAAATCAGTCATGAGTTTCCCTGACTGAGAATGGATTTCCAGTCAGAGCACCTACAAAAGTTAATGGTTGGAATCTAATGCTTGAGACACCACACACACACACACCACACACACAAGGCATTGATCTATTTCCTCACAAGGTTCTAGCCTGTCTTCTATGCGTTATAACATTTACACCTACCACTTATAATCTATTTCCAGAGGAGTGTGTTTTCAGTATGCTGATAACATTCAGCTGTACCGTTTAGTACTCTGCTGACTCTATGAAACAATCAGTGACCTTGAACACGCCTAAGCTTAATAGGCTGGATAGGAGAGAAGAATTGACATTCATCCCAGACAAAGCAGAAGTCCTACTGGGAAAGAAAAAGCTGGATACTGGAATTTAGATACTGTTGGTTCTGGGTGTGATCATGACAACAGACTATGTTACCTGTGGTCTTGCTATCTGCTGTTATCTCATCTAGTCACAGGTAATAAATACAAGGGGATAATTTGTTTATACATTATATAAACAGTTTCACTTATTTTGGAACAAAGTTCAGTTCTATCCCCCCGTTTTTCATATGCACAATTCATATCCAGATTCCACCCTAATATTTCCTAGCCATCCGATAAATTAGTAGCATTCTGGTCTTTTATGTTATTGTGTCCCTGCATGTTGTTTCTTCCACGATGAAAATAAACTAAGAAATATACAGTATAAAAATGTTACATTTGAGGTGGGAGATACTGTACCCTTATTTCTTATATTTTTACTATTTTGGTTATTTGGAGAAAGTTATTTGGGGATTATTTTCAAAATTTCTGCAAACCCTAACACCCCCCTACCCCTACCCCCACCCCATTCACTGACTCACAGGCTCATTATCCACAATTTCCCTAATTATACACTGGAACATAATATGCAGATAAAGAGATCCATCCCCATCCTCCAGAAGGAACAGTTTTGCAATTAAAAATATTTTTTGATCTATCACTATCACTAGATTTTCAGGCATAATGAAAATGTTCTCCCAATTATGGCTACTGAGTTTATTGTGACCCTTCCTCAGTAATCCAGACTTAGCAACATTTAATTATACTTGGATTGCAACTTGTAACATCATTTCAATGTGCTTGAAAAGCTTCCAGAAAGTGCAATGCAATTGCACAATACACAATTCAACAGTTAAGCTGATGACCTATGCAAGGTATAGAAATCACACAATTGGTACTGATCTTTAAAGCCCCAAAGGACTTAGGACAGGAATGTCTCTCTCACTATGAACGTGCCCAATTACTCAAATCAACAGGAGGGCCCCTTTTGAAGATTTCTGCATGATCCAAGGCTACAAAATGAACTTCCCGGGGAGATTCCACACAGCTTGAGGTTTTCCATAAGGCTGTTCCATTCTCCACTCCCAGGAGATATCCTTGGTGTTTACTTTCTGATATGGTGAGAGACATTAAGGGGTTGGACTAGGAGTTAAAAGTTTCAGGTTTAAGTCCAGCATCAGACTCAAAAGTTCACTGGATGATTTGGAGTAAATTATTTTGCCATAGGTCAATTTGTTATGAGGAAAACTAGATCTTCTACTACACTCAGATATAAATACATGCCAAATGACAGATTAACAGATTAACAGAGTTGGAGAGGACCTTCTAAGTCATCTAGTCCGGGGGTCGCCAACTAAATTCATAATTTTAAATACCGCAAACCACCAATATGATTTTTTTAAAGATAAATAGTATTTAGTGCAATATAAAAAGTCCAAAAAATTTTTTCCTGTGGACCACCAAAATTTTCTCGTGGACCACCAGTGGTCTGCGGACCACCAATTGGTGACCTTTGATCTAGTCCAGCCCCTCCCACCCAAGCAGGAGACCCTACATCATTTATGACAAATGGCAGTACAGTCCTTTCTTGAAAGCTTCCAGTGATGAGGCTCCCACAACTTCTGAAGGCAAGCTGTTTCGTTGGTTGATTGCTCTGTCAGAAATATTTCTCCTTATCGCCAGATTGAATCTCTCCTTGTTGAGATTCCTCCCATTATTCCTTGTCTGGCTTTTAGGTACTTTGGAAAATAGCTTGACCCCCTCCTCTCTGTGGCACTCCTTCAAATATTAGAGCACTGCTATCATGTCTCCCTTGATCCTTCTCTACACTAGACAAGCCATGCCCAGTTCCTGCATCCGTTCATCATACATTTTAGCCTCCAGCCTCCTAATCATCTTGATTGCTCTTCTCTGCATTTTATATTCAAAATAAAAATAATATTCCCAGTATTTGAGAAGTTGGTAAAAACATCTCTCTTCTACCAGGCTTTTGTTAATTTACAAAACTACGTGCGCACCAAACAGGCAGCAACCCACCCCTGATTTACTTGTATTAATTCCAAAGGTAAAATTAATAGAATACTAGTGCTAATTAATTCTGTTTGAGAGGAGAACACTTTAGTCAGCTTCACCATAGGTCACCATCCAGTCTGCAATCCAGCTAGTAAACCACAGGAAGAAACTGGAAAGGTATACAGGACAGCTTCCAGGGACTTTTTCCAGAGAATCTCACCCACCCCCCACCCCCCAGTATCTCAAAATTGAAATTGACTACCAGAAATGCAAAATAGAGTTTAGAAATACAATATTATACATAGTTACTAGACAGTGAACACTCAAGGGTTCTATAAATATATTTGCCTTACTTGTGAAAGCAGCCTGAGTATCCTGTTAATTAATAATACGTTCAAGGTGTCAGGTTCCTTACAGGGAGGCACTAAGATAATTTTGTTTAGCATTTTGTTGTCTAAGCTGTTCTGATCCAACAGAGAAGTGACTCTTCCTAGGAATAATTTGACTGTTATTTAGGATGCTTTTTGGTCTATTGATCAGAGTTTAGAACAGTGATGGGCAACCTTTTTGGCGTGGTGTGTCAAAAATCGGCAAAAAATCGAGCATAACTCGCGTTGTGTGTCACTTCGACAAAAACATAATTTTGCGCAATTTATAGTTTAAACTACAAAAATGTATAATTGCAATATATAATTGTATTTAATAAACCAAAAACAAATTATTTAACATACCTGCTTAGTAACTTCTTTGTTCATCAGTCGATTTTGTATGTTGCCCTTGATATTATTGAACTTGTTTGGGGTGCCGTGAACCAGGGCTGTGGAGTCGGCTGCTTCCAGCTCCACGTCCTCATCAACATGCCGCTCCAGCCCGCCCCTGCTATGAATATTCCTAGTGACGCGAGGGCGAAGAATATGAATATTCATAGCGGGGGCGGGCCGGAGCGGCATGTTGATGAGGACGTGGAGCTGGAAGCAGCAGACTCCACAGCCCTGCCGTGAGCTGAGATAAGTGAGGGGGAGGGCGAATTCTTTAACTAACCTGCCTATTACTGACTGGACAGAGGCGCGCACTGTTCCCGCGCTCCTCTCCTGCGGGTCCTCCCTCGCCGCGCTGATGACGTGTGTGCGCACGGCACGCACGCCTTACCAGCAGCCCCTGCACTCAGAAAGGGGCAGCGGCGATACAGTAAGTGAGTGTGGGCGGTGGAGATCACACGTCCTGCCCCCCCCCGTTCCTCCAGCACAGATTCTTTCATCCTCGGCGGCCGTGCAGGAGCCGAGGATGAATCGCATGAAATCCTGTGCGTGTCACCCCAAATGGCTACGCGTGTCAGCACTGACACGCGTGTCATAGGTTCGCCATCACTGGTTTAGAATGTGTTCTGGTATGACCTTATGTGACGGAATATAAACCGAATTCCCAAGAGGAGGAAGTGCAATGCAGAGAAATAACAGATAGTGGAATTTAGATAGTTTGGTTGAATGGAAGAGGTCAAGTTACTTTAGGTGAACTATTTCTGTCTATAGGTGAAGAACAATAAAGGAAATAGCTTATATATAACTCTGCATGGCTTTCTTGGTTTTGACAGCTTGCCATTTATGGCCTTGATGCATGCTCCTCCTGGTTCTTATCTGCAGCCATGATACCTTTGATAAGCATAGTCACAGTTTCATTCAACAACCGGTTCACACATTGTTAATCCCTGTTTTATTCAATAAACAACTACCCATGTAGCAATATTTTAAAGAACATATAGTAAACAGCCATTAGTTGGCTATACTTATAAAGGTTATAGATTAAATGCAACAGTTAAATAAAATTAACTCATAGCTTAATCTTAATATGTGCTTTGTCCCTATATATATTTTCCATTAACTGCACGCATTCACTAACCTGAAAAAGGCTGGCAGCTTCAAGAACTTTCTGCACATTTTCCTTAGTAATCAGCACTTTACTGGTATATGTATAATCCAAAAGAATCTGCATTATTTCTGCATCAACTCCCTTAATAACTATTTTTTCTTCATACTTTTCTTTTAAGTCATTGCAAAACATTGCCCTAAAGGATAAAAACAGACAGTTCAGTAAATCTGAAAAATCCAGTTGGTCTTCAAAAAGTTCTGGAAATAAGTGTGCAATGCTGCAATGCTGCAATGCTGCTTTCACTTATTATACTGGAGCAGGACATCAATATTACAGTGGAACACATTGAATTTTAATTTCAGTGTGTCCAAACAAATATTCCAATAATTCACCAAAGCAATGGTTCTCTAATATCTTAGATCAAAGAGATTGTGCTTTTATTTTGATTAAACAAAAAATTAATAGTTATATCAATCTAGGTGATTTTATTTTGATTGAACAAAAAAGTAATAATTATATCAATCTAGGTAATTTTATTTTGATTTTCATAATGACTTTCCCAAAGGAGACAGCATTACAACAGCAGAGTAAGGAGGCTTTTCATTTTGGTTTGACAAAATAATTATATTATAAACAATATATTAATAACAGAATAACAGAATAAGAGAGGTGGAGGGTATCTTGAAGATCTTCTAGTCAAAATCTCTGCTCCATTAGAAAACCCTATGCCATTTCAGGCAAATGGTCATCCAATTTCTTCTTAAAAGAATAGGAACAAGTGTATGAGACAGGTTTCTTTTTTAATACTGTATCTCTGTCAATAATCTGGAAACTATGTTACTTTGGGTTGGTGGTCAATGCCCATTATTAGTCAAAAGAAAGATTGTGCTTTGTTATATAAATAGATAATTCTGTTCTTTCACATACCACGTTGGGTCTGAAATGCCTACTTGAGGCATTCATTAAATTTTGCCAGAAAAATCAATTTAAATTAACCATGATAAAATTAACGGTTTGGGTTTAATTTTTTAAAAAAACCTACAGATGGAAAATTCAAAATCATGAGATGATAATAGAGAATTTTAATCATTTGGACATTTTATTTAATCATGCTCTATCCTAGCAACATCATTGAAAGGCATTATTTCAAAATAGCAAAACAAAATACAGAGGCAGGTTGGTTTTGTGGTTAAGGCACCAGGCTAAAAGCCAGGAGACTGTGAGTTCTAGTCCCATTGTACGAATGAAAGCTGACTAGGCGACATTGGGCCAGTCACTCTCTTTCAGCTCACAAGTTTAGGCTCACCTGTTGCAACTAATAGATCTGAAAAAAGGGGAACTGAACCTGCAGGAAACATTAGGAAGGAAAAAAATTCTGAAAGCAAAATCTACTCTGATGGCCTTACTTAAATGTTTTATTCAAAAAGTGGGACATTTGTTCCTGAAATGCAAAATATTATATCTCAAATTTTATGTGGTTTAAGTTACATTTACCAATAATAACATAGCCCAACAGCAAGTAAAACTTTTAAGATCTCCTTTAATTGTTCCTAGTAGAATTCTAGAGATTCTGTTGTTCTCTGGAAACTGGGTAGTGTCAATTGAACAAAGCCTGTGCTAAGCCTACAGCATTAAGTTTTATTACAAACATATTTTTAAAAACAAGGAAGTATTGCTTCATGAAATCCCAAATGATTAGATAGTGGTTTAAACAGGTGAACACAAGATGAGTCAGATTGGCACTGATCCTGATGATTTATTTTCCAAGGGTCCATCAGCATATAATTATATTAAACAAAAAATTATGGAATAATTAAATACATAAATTAATGACTAAACAAACTTCCATGTTCACCTGTAACTTTTGGAATTAATTACATATAGATTCAGCTCCTTATATATCTTAATTTATATTTAAGTAAATACAGAATTGTCTTTTCAAAAGCCAGATTATATGTGTTGCTATCGAATATGCTACATGTTAGATTTCAAAAAATCCCCACTCTCAACCATTTTGCCTCTGTAATGGATTGGTTTTGAAACAGTGAAACATATTTTATTGTACTGTGAATTTCATGAGAATCTTTTCCAGGATATCTGACCTATTTATAAAATTAAGCCCAGGAATACTAGTATGATAAAATGTTACCTGCAAATAAAAATCCTAAAATTACAGAGGCAATTATCTACTTTTTAATCAAGTATACAAAAACAAGGTTTTAAACCACACTTCAGTGGAATTATAACTGTTTCATGTAATATCAACTATTTTATTTGTTAAACAGTTTTATCTAATGCCCAAATTTTAGATTACATTCGTAACTTGCTTTTTGGGCCACTATGCCATAAATATATAATAATATTAACAATAATGTTTTATGGCAATACACCCCAACGCTATACTTTAACACCAAGTTTAACATAGGTTTCTTATTATAAATATTATTCCAATAAATATTATTCCAATGAAAAGGAGCAAGCGCTTTATGTTCAAGGATCCAGGTAGGTCAACTAAGAATGCTAGATTCTTTAATGTGAAATTTGGATAAGATTCCCCCCCCCCCAAAGTATTTCTATATGGAAGTCAAGAAATTTTCAAGCAGAAATGACTGAGTACATTGAGTTCCTGTTTTTGTTCATGTCCAAAGATTTAAAAGTTATTTTGAGAAATTATAAAATGTCTGGGAGGAAGAGATACCTACTTTCCAAGCTGACTTGTGATCTATCTTTTGTAGCAGAGAAATTCAATTTAAAAAAGAAAAGTGAAAATATTTACAGGCAGTCCTTGGATAAGTCTTCCCCAGATTGTATTTTACAGCTTTTAGATCTTTTTACGGTCTAACTCTGCATTTTATTGGCATTTTATTGAACATGATACAAGACTTTTCAGTTTTTCTCATGTTTGTTATGTCAAAAATATTACATCTTTTATTCACAAATGAAGTTTTTCCCTAAACAGTACAAGGAATTGGAATACATAGATGATTTCCAAGAGCACTTTAAATTTTCATGACTCTATATAACACCAGAGCTATTTTCTCTAGATTAAAAAATAAAATAAGGGGGGGAAATCCAGCAAATTTTCTGAGCGGAATTTCATTGAATGTATACTTAGAAACTCTTTACTTATTAACAGAGAATAATTATTGTTAGCATCTAATACAAAGTCAGCCAATTCATTCCTCTCAGTGATTATAGACTAGGGATTTGCAGCCTGCATATTTATTAGGGTAGGCTTTAAAACATAGGTCATCAAACTTTTGGAACTCAGGGACCACTAAATTCATAATTTTAAATCCCACAGACCACTAATACGATTTTTAAAAAAGATAATAGTATTTAGTGCAATATAAAAAATGGAAATAATTTTTCTGCGGACCATCAAAATTATCTCACGGACCACCAGTTGGTAACTGCTGCTTTAAAATGATAAAAATGAGTAACTATACCTAACACAAACAAATAAAAACTCCACAGATAATTTCATCACTAGGAAAGGGATAATAATGACTCTATATATTGGAAAAGCTTGTAAGATTTTAATTTCCTTTTCCTATTTGAATCTCGCGTAGGGCTTTACCCTCTGTTTGTTAGATCTAATACTGAGCTAGTTTGATGTTGTGGTTAAAGAGATCAGAGTAGGAATCAGGAGACTATGTGTTCTAGTCCCATTTTAGGCACAAAGTCAGCAGGATAACTTGTGTCAATCACTTTCTTTCAACCCTAGGAAAGAGGCAATGGGAAACCACTTCTGAAATATCTGGCCAAAGATTTAAACTACAGAGACTAGTCCAGGCAGTCACCAGGAGTTTGATTCAAAGGCACAAACACACACAAATCTGGGTTGCAAAAATACAATAGAACATTTGCTATAAATGTGTTCTAGCACCATCCCAAATACAAAATTTTGGGAAACATACAGAATACAGGTAGATTTAAATCAAGGATGGGAAAACTTAGTTTTATCATCCTATTTGCTAAATTGATAGAGATTTGTAAAATCCAGTAAAGAGGTCTTATTTTAAATATCTACCTTACCTAAAATAATTGCTTGCTGCTGCAAGTACCACACGGTGGCACGAAAAATGCATGCTGCCAACACGCAGGGTAACGTCTGTGAGAGAGTTTTCTAGACGGAGATTCTCCAAGCCATTCTGTAGGACCATGGATAAGCCTGTGTCATTAAATTTAACCCTTTCATTCAGAGAAACGTCCACAAATTCTCCCATGTTTCTGGTACATTCATTTTCCAACGGCAATACAGTTTGATCCTCCAAGTCCTTCTTCACCATGTCCCCCATGTTTGATCACTTAGCACCATGTCATGCCATTGATACTTCAATTAGAGATAGTCTCTCAGCCTTAGACAAGTCATGCTGCAGATGTAAGACGGATTTCCTGTGAGGGCCTCCCCACTTATCTACAGCTGTCACACTCACATAACAGGAAGCCTTGCACTTTCTCATCCTGTTAACACAAACAAAGTCAGTTGTTTTCTAAATCTTATATACCACAAGTATACTTTCATGCATCTAAAGATGGCTTTCATATGCCTTTTGAATATGAGAAGACTATAATTTATACCAAATAGTATTAAAATTGTTTTCACATTTTTTTGCAGTTGATTGAAACTTATTGTCCAGATATACTATATTAAACCTTTTAAACATCAAATTTGACCACATGTATAACGAAATGTAAACTTTGTATTTACCAGTGTTTTAAATTCAAATAACCGGAAATGAGATGGTGTTTCTCATTAGCATGTGAATGTCAACAGTATCATAATCAGGAGATCTATATATTAACTTTTAAGTTGGTTGATAAATTACTTTAAAAAATAATAAAAGGGAAGTCATTTCTTTTTTTTCTTTTTATACTATATTCTTTCCTATTTTTTCTTTTCTGCATTTTCTTTTTATATATATTTTAGTTTGTATTAGTTTCTATCTTTCAATTGTAATTTTAATAAGTATAAAAAGGGTATCTATATATATATTAATTAGTTGGATTTTTCAATACATACTTATTTTATATATTGGTAATCATCTAAAGTCATTTTTAATTTAAAGTAATGATCATCCTAGTAATTAGTGTGTGTGTGTGTATGTGTGTGTGTGTGTGTGTTTGTGTGTATGTATGTATGTATGTATGTATGTATGTATATATATATATGTTTATATATATATGTGTGTGTGTGTGTGTGTGTGTATATGTTATATTTGTGCTGATAAATAAATAAAGGGAGACTAGTATAGATCTATTTCAAGCTATTTAGCTCTCATCAGCTAGCCATACCCTTGCTGGGAATCGAACCTGTGCTCTATTGCCTCTTAGGCAGATGTGTTAACCATTGAGCTACAGAACTCGACTCCTTTATTCATGTTGTGGGGGTGTTTCTCTATTTCGATAGCTTTTATAATTATTCTCTTGTTGAAATGTTCAGTTTTGGAGATTAACCTGGTTCCTTCAAAATTAATTTCATGTCCTGTAACTTTAAGGTGCTGGAAAAAGGAGGATGTTTTTTCTTTTTTTCTCACTGCGTTCTTGTGTTCTGCGATGCATGCATTTATTCTCCTGTTCGTTTGTCCTATGAATGTTGCAGGACAGATTTTGCATGGTATTTCATAGACTCCTTGGTTTTCTAGCTGGATTTTGTCTTTGGGGTTTCTTAAGATGTTGGCTATTTTTGGGTCAGTGTTGAAGGCTGTCTTGATATTGTGTTTGTGGACAATTTTGCTGATTTTATCTGTGGTGCCTTTGATGTAAGGGAAGAGAGCGATGCCATTGTCCTGTTCTGTGTCTCGGTTTTTGGGGAAGTCTCCCTTTGGATTAGGTTGGTAATTGTTTTTCTTTGGAATCCATTGGAGATTAATACATTTGTGAGAGAGTGTAATTCAGTTTTCAGGTAGTCTTTGTCCACCAGGCATTTGGTTCTGGAGATGAGGGTCTTGGCTACAGAGTTGATCTCTGCAGGTGATGATGGGATTGTGCGTTTAAGTAGCGGTTGGTGTATGTTTTTTCCAGTAGATGGAGTGTCCTAGGGAGCCATTGGGTTTTTTGTAGATTAGGACATCCAGAAAGGGAAGTTGGTTGTTTGCTTCTATTTCCATAGTGAATTGTATTTTGGGGTGTAGGTTGTTGAGATGTGTGAGGAAGTTGTCCAGTTTTTCTATCCTGTGTGGCCAAATCACAAAAGTGTCATCAACATATCTAAGCCAGAGTTTGGGTTTGTGTTCAGATTTATCTAAGGCGTTAGTTTCAAAATGTTCCATGTATAAGTTTGTGATGACGGGAGAGAGGGGTGATCCCATGGGTCCTCCTTCTACCTGTTTGTATCTTTGTCCATTATGGATGATTATGTGTTGGGTAGGAAGTGGTTGGTCAGGTTACAAGATATATATGTTTGTGTGTGTGTGTGTGTTTTATTTGTGCTGATAAATAAATAAAGGGAGACTAATATAGATCTATTTCAAGCTATTTAGCTCTCATCAGCTAGCCTTACTGGGATTCGAAATATATATATATGGCTGGCAAGCCACTCCTACCCGGTCACATGGCCAGCAAGCCACTCCCACAAAGCCACACCTACAGAAGAGGTTCTAAAAAAAATTGAAACCCACCACTGAGATGATATAGATATAGAGATAGAGATATAGAGATATAGATATAGATATAGAGATAGAGATATAGAGATAGAGATAGAGATAGAGATATATAGATAGATAGATCAATCAATCAATGCCAGCCACAATGTCAATGTACATTGAAATAATGTTGGCAATATTAAAGAGAAAATGCAATCTGTTCATTCTATGCTAATTTGCTTTCTACAACTGAGGAATCATTTGCATGTCTTGCTAGTCCAGTAAAAGAAACACATTAATCTTTTTTTTGAGGAATATATTCATAATGACATCCTCAGGCTACCTATTGTCCACTTCAAAGTGACCTTCACTTTGTTATTTTTCACTGCCCTTCAAAAAATGTGTTTTTCTCACCTCTGTTATTACAAACAATGGCAGATGGTCAGTTTGTACAAATCATTTGGTGAGTCTGAAGAATGTCACAGGCCTTAGCCACTGGTTTTAGGAACTGCCTTTTGATCAGAGCTCTGTCATTGTGCCAAAAAGCCATCCCTCCAACATCTCTTGCCAACCCATGGGTGGCAGAAAATACAGGGAGAGTAGAAGAAGAGAGACAAATCTCCAACTTCCATGGGATTAGAAAGTGGACCTTGCCCATAACTTTCCCTTTCCTGTCTTCCATTGGTGGAAAGGGGAAAGAAAAAAGAAGACAACAATGATTCCTTTGATTTTTCCATGGCCATAAACTGGTACCAAGGGGAGTAATTCTCTACCCTACTTCTCTCTTCACCTGTTTCTGGTGTGGATGGAAGCTCTACTGAAGCAGAGTAAGATTGGAAGCTAATTTTAAGTGTCATAATGCTGCAAGTCCAGCACTGCATACCTAAACTTTAGCATTTCTGTATAGAAGAGCAGTGAGTCATTTTTTATGTCTTGGAACCTGAGGCTTCTTTAAGATAATAACTACTTTCTTACCAAGACTGTTACATCAAATGGAGACTGTCAATCCTGACCTCAGACTGCATGGAGATTTCCTTGCCTTTGTTTTTTTTACCTGCAATCATCCCTTGTACTGATGCCGAAACTTTCCATATGATTCAAAGGCTCCAGAAGGCAAAACATACACGCTGCAACTACAACATTTAGGAGAAGGCTTTAGCAGGTAATATCATTTATAATCCACTCATCACAGTATGGATTTATTTATTTTTAAAAAGACATGTTTCTGACAATATTCATCTGATTAATATTTTGGATGCTGAAAAAGACTTCCATTTGATCCAGATTGAATTTATGAAGTGGCTTCCAAGAAGATAGGTATTTCCACCATCTTTTGTTTACTGAATTACAATTTTGTGTCTTTACCCAGTTTTACTTTGTGCCTTTGAATCAGTATTGACTTCTAGTGATTGCTTGGACAAGATCAAGTCTGGTGCTTAACAGTAAATTGTGTAGAGTTATTAGGAACTGATTTATTTCTCCATCTATTATCTTATAACCATGGCACCTAGCAAGGATGCCTCTTACCTGTATAAATCTCCAATTTGATTCATGAATCATCAACCTCATTTGTTAGAGCATCTCAAACTATTAAGGATGTAGTGATGCTCAACACTGATTATAAATTGTGCTTATATGCTGATATTATGTCTATCCTTGATAATTATGCAATACATTAAAAAAGCTTATTGAAGTTGTAAAGCAATATGGTTTAACCCTAACTCTCAAAAAATGGCTAAAAAGGGAAGACATTAAAAACTTTTATGTTGGCATAAGAAATTTAAAGTTTCTTTAACTCTTCTCCAGCTACAGACTTGCTTTGGTTTCAAATCATTGTGTATGTCAATATAATATTGGGGAGAAATAATAAATGATATTGAATTTGTCACCTCACGAAGAGTTTTGTCTCTAGAGCATGTGATACAACAAAAAAGGTTAATTTTATATAAATAGAAAGAAGCTTGAATTTAAGGATCCAGAATATAAGTTTTTTTTTTAAAGTCTCTTTATTCTAACAATATGAAGATCAATGTGCCTCTCAGATGTTGATTTAATAATAAGTTAAGAAATGAATTTATTTTGTTTCCTCATCCTTATTAGATACTTTTTGTTAATTAGTTTTCTTCTTTGGACACTCTTTAGCTTATTTTAATCATTACATTATGTTAGATTTTCTTTCTTCACTATACAATCAGTACTTTTTTGTTGTGTAGTGCTGCAGTTTTTTTATAGTTCAATGAAAACAAACTTTAAGAAATTAAAGCTGCCACTGTCTGCCTATACAGAAATCATCACGCGGTATCGCCTCCACAGCAATAAAGTTGTGCAACTCTCCGTTTATAAAAGGAAATTTAGTTCTTTCAACGACATATGAAATTTGCGTCGCAAACCATTCGATTAGAGAACTACATCTCCCAAGACATCTTTCAGCCGGCCCTGCTGAGATTGGCTAGTAAGTGCGTGACATCATCTGTTTTGACTCTGAGCGGTCACATGTTTGGGGTCTTCTTTGTTTAGAGTTGAGCTCGAACTTGATAAAGACGAAAAAGAGCGAGCGGGCTAAGGAGAAGGAAGCAAGAGGCTTTGCTGCTACCTACTCTTTAATTCCAGGAAAAAGCGACAGACAGGTAAATGTCTTCACTGTGAACTCAGCCGCTTAGAACTGAGCTGAATTCCCCGAGGCCAAAAATGTCATTGGGGGCCGGGTGATCATTTCTATTCCAGCAGAAACACATTCAAAACAACAATGTTAATGCCGTTAATCTTGAACAGCTTGATTTTAGTGCTGACACTCCTTCCCTGACGATAAAATAGATGACCCCCAGCATTGCCCTATCCTTTCGCTTTTCGCGAAAAAGTGTTAAAGGCAATTTTGATGGGAGTTTTAAATGCATACGGATTCTTTGTAAAATCTGCCATTACGGAGGAGGGAAAATCCGTTGATGTTGTTATGTAGCCAGAGAAAACGATACTGGCGCTGATTTCTTTCTTCTGTTGGTAGCGCGAGAAAAGCACATAGCCCAAATCAGAGCACCGTTAGTGCTGTTGACCGCTTTGTTTGTGCATGGAGAAAGGAAGTGGAATTCATCAAGAGGTGGAAAACAATACGCGTGGCGGGGGAGGCGCGCAAAGCGGCTTTCCTTCTCGACCACTTCTTTAAAATGCTTAAATGTGGATTTACACTGTTGGCGACACAGATTTCGGGGACTTGTAAAGGGCTAGATCGCGTCTTCTTTTAGGGGATCTTTCCTATTTTGAAACTTAATAGATCTACCATGTATTAATTTTGTCTTTTCCCTTCCTTTTTTCGCTTCCAAATACTTCAGCCAGTGGTTTGGACTTCTATTTCTGTTTGGACCGATTAGAAAGTTTTGGCCAGCAGATTTGGCTTATTTCTGAAAACATCGGGAAGTTCGCCCATTGTTTCCCCCGCCCCCAACTGCATTACAGTAACTAGAAGTTCCGTTTGGTGGCCCTTCTACGTTTAGTGGCAAATGCACAGCCTATAAGAAGCGATCTGTGTTGTTGTCCTTTCCCGTGCTCAACGACAGATTCCCGGGAGATCAATCTCCCGGTGCGTAGAATCCCCCCTCCCCCCCCGTCCCTCTTGAGGCGGTTGGCGAAGTGGCTGTTGGCTGGTACTCCACTGGGCTAGACCATTTTTTCCGGAAAGGTGGACAGAAATCTCTTAAAAAACCTTTAGGCCGTCGGCATTTTTTTAAAGGAGTTAGGCATAACTACTAAGAGGAAAAAGAAAAGAAAAAGGCTAAAAAAGGAGAGGATGAAAAGTGGGCACCCGTCCAAACGAGTCTTTTCCAAGTTGATTCTCCCTCCCCAAGATATCGCAGCTACCTTCTCCATCTTGAGAACTGAAGGAAAGGTCGCTGCTGATTGGAGCGCACCCCAGCTGAAGACGAAGGAAGAAGTGAGCTGCTTGAAAAATCGCATTCTCTAATTGGACATAAAATGCGGGGAGGCGGGTCTTGTTGCCTGCTCTGTTCGGGTGAAGGTGAATTGTAGGATGTGCTTGTGTTCGTGCGAGCTCGCCTAGCGGCTGTTCGGGTTCGACTCGAGGCCAGTTGTGTAACAGCTGGTGGCGCTGATTGGAGTTACGAGACGGTCCTGTGCCGTTTAAGGTTTCTAAGAACTTCGTCTGTTAGGTCAGCGGAGTGTTGGCGTAACCGCGAAAGGTTTTTTTATAAACTCAAATGCCCCTAGCTTTCTGGCAACCTGAGCCTCTTTCCAGATGGCCCGCAGGGAAACAACGTGGAATTGCAGTTATCAAGCCTTAGAAACACCAACACAAAAGTGTAACTTAATGGCGTCGAAGACATCCCGAAACTATTCGTGGGTCCACTTACACAGTTTACCTACCGTGTGCAGAGCTATAATTTTGTAAGGCGGAAACCCTGTATATGAGCCTGACTTGTTCTTTTTAGGAAAAGAGCGTCTGGTGACTTGACGTCCGCTGTTTGGTTTTGGAAATCTCTTTAAATAATACATTGAATTGCCGTAGAATTGTTGCAGCTGGGCTTCCTGCATAAAGTTTTTATAAACTTCAATTAAAGTAATCTTGGAAGCTTCATGCAAACCAACAGAATATGAACCTGCTTTCCCCAAATAGTATAAAATGTTTTGCAATGATCACAGAGAAAGTCGGGAGATGTTGGTAGAAATTAATGGAATTTTTGCTGAAGCCATGGATTGCTTTTTACAATATGTATATACAGGCAAAGTAAAAATCACCACGGATAATGTGCAGTACCTGTTTGAAATCTCTTTAAATAATACATTGAATTGCCGTAGAATTGTTGCAGCTGGGCTTCCTGCATAAAGTTTTTATAAACTTCAATTAAAGTAATCTTGGAAGCTTCATGCAAACCAACAGAATATGAACCTGCTTTCCCCAAATAGTATAAAAGTAGCAAAGCTTTATATTATAAAACATAGGTATATATTTTTTCCTTCCATTCAATCATGTCAGTTTCTCAGACTGAGTGGATGAGTCGCTGCAGGGTTTTTTGGCAAGGTTTTTCAGAAGTTGTTTGCCTCCCTTCTTTCCAGGATTGAGAAAAAGTGACTGGCAAAATCACCTAGTTCCCAAGGTGAGAGTAGAGTTCACAATCCCACAGTTTCTAGCCCCATGCTTTGACCACTACATAAGACTGGCTCTCCAGTTGAAATTGTAAAAAATGTACATTTTTTATAGTTGGCATAAATTATCTTTATTTTTTTAGATATTTTTTATCCTGCCTTTATTATTTTTATTAAAAAAAAACTCAAGGCAGCAAACATATCTAATATTTCTTTCTCATCTTATCCCCCCCACACACACAACCACTCTGTTAGGTGAGTCACTGGCCCAAAATCATCCAGCTGATTTTCATGCCTGAGGCAGGACTAAATCTCATTGTTTCCTGGTTTTTAATCAGATGCCTTAACCACTACTTCAGACTACCTATCAATTATTTAATTTGACTCATGGTAAAATGCACAGCAGTAAATATTGCACTAGTTATTATCCGTTATTTTATATAATACCAGTTTTCATAATTAATCTGTTCAGTGTTTGGATGAGAAACCAATGGGATATGCTAACACTATAGATTAGACTGGGGTGCTGAAAAAAGCTGTAGTGAGGCAAGAACTCACTAAAGATTTGATACCAAGAAAACCACTGCATGTCCATGAAGTCACAGGAGTTGAGCACTATTGGAAAAAGACTTTACTTTTTTTACTTTTTTAGATCAACAAAGAAAAAAAATACAATTGCTTCCTCTTAAGGAGTTATAATTTAAGGAGGTAATTTCAAATTTATATCCCAGGAAAGAAAGGATCAGAATTTCAGGGCTAACTTGATATGAATATGACGAAGTAGAATTAGACAAACTTAAAGGAAGTAAACATCTTTTGTTCTTGTAATTTTACCTAATCTCGTTAATGATTATAAGAGAACTGTACTAATTCTGTGCAATATTTGATAGGTAAAATCAAGCTACCTAAAGTAATATTTAAAAAAAAAATTTTACAGTGGGGGTAAAGAGGCATGGAATTGATAAGTGAGATTTATTTTAATTCTGTGGTGAAGTAATTTAAAAATTAGTTTTAGGCTATCCACTTTCTTTCTACCATAATCATTAAACTGAAATTAATTTCCTTGTCATGAAGGGTCTTAAATATAACAATCAACAAACTGAATTAAGCCCAGAAATCTATTGGCAATCAATACAATGACTTCATGAATAGTATTATGCTTACTTGAAAGGTACAGGACAGCTGGTTTGGAAAAGGAAGTCATCTTCTACCCAGATATGCTTGCATCACCACAAGCATTTATTCAATAAATATAGTTTTAAAAATCATTGGTAAGTGTTATGTCTAAACCCTGTCAAGGCACATTTAGGATAGAAAACTTTTGAATAAAGATTACTTGCTTTCTTAACTTCATGAAATTTTTACAACTGTGGGTAATGGTTATCATGTCTTCCAGAAAGAAACACACTTATCTAGTTCAGTCTGTTGGTTACTGAAATAAAACATCCATGTCTAACATATTCACATTGTTTCATATTCACAAGATTTAGTGGTGTTCAGGTTAATGCAACAAGTGTGTTAAACTGAGAAGGAACTTACATTTTGATAATTCTGAAATTACAGGAATAAATTTTTGTTAACCTAAGTAGAATTGTTACAATTTGCATGGGTTGGTGAGGATAGGACTAAATGAAAAGACTTTTGATCTTTCCCTTTATGCTTATCTACCATGCCTCAATTGTTGGATGGCTACCAGTGATCATTAATACATCAACAATCCAATTATAGGCTTCTAAAATATTCTGGACTACTATTTCATTTATTTTCCCTCAGTTCATGGTTTTAATGACAAATAAGTAAGCACAGTTTACCATATTTTCCAGAGTATAAAACACACCGGACTCATGTCTAAATTCACTACAGCCTACTTAAGAAAATCTTCAAATATTACAACACAAATGTTTCTCATGTATCTTCACTAATTCTATTGCTAATATTTTTTCTACAATACCAAATATGGTTGAAATGAATTATTTGTAATTGCTAAAGCCCCGTTAGCTTATGCTGATCAGGGTGGTCAGTAACTAGGTATTTTTTCCAAGAGAATTCTGTACGTTTTCTTAGACACTCTCCCGGTTTTCCTACCAGAAATCCATAAAGAAAAATTACAAGTGTCATTAAATAGTGAGTCCAGTATGAGAATGGAGATGTTTGGATACAAAACTGTCTCCATCTAGCTTCTATATATCCCATTTTGATTGTTCTTAAATGCATATGCAAACAGCTCTTCATAGCTAAAGTGAAAGTGATGCTTGTGAGGATGAAGTTGCAAGCAATTCTCCCTCCCCAAAACACCTCCTTGTGTATTTAATCTCCCTTCAAAGGTCTTTCATTCATTCAATGTATTCTGTAAAGTTTTCCTGTGCTAAAGAAATATCAGGATTGGTTAGTTTAGCAAAATAGCATTAAGACAGAAGAGTTTAGTTTTGAGAAATAGTTTGCTCCTTTTGACTAAGTAAGACTATAGTCCTATTGCATGGATGAACCAATCTTTTACTTAGTGTATTAATGTCCTTTGTAGTCTGAAATATTTTTAAAATATCTATTTTTAGCAACAAGAAGATATTCATTACATCCCTTCTCCATGATTGCATGAACAGTTGATGTAACCATGGTACTAATACTGGGGCGCAGATTGAACAGAGGGGATAGTCGGGTCCAAGAATCCCCAGTCACCAAGCGTAAAGTTTTTGAAATGGACCCAAAGTCTTTATCAGGCCATGAGTTCTTTGATTTTTCTTCTGGCTCATCCCATGCTGAAAGCATACTTCAGATCTTCAATGAATTTCGTGACAGTCGCTTGTTCACAGATGTAATAATCTGTGTTGAAGGCAGAGAATTTCCTTGTCATCGTGCTGTTCTTTCAGCTTGCAGCAGCTACTTCAGAGCTATGTTTTGCAATGATCACAGAGAAAGTCGGGAGATGTTGGTAGAAATTAATGGAATTTTTGCTGAAGCCATGGATTGCTTTTTACAATATGTATATACAGGCAAAGTAAAAATCACCACGGATAATGTGCAGTACCTGTTTGAAACGTCAAGTCTCTTTCAAATAAGTGTTTTGCGCGATGCATGTGCTAAGTTTCTAGAAGAGCAACTAGATCCTTGTAACTGTCTAGGAATTCAACGTTTTGCTGATACACACTCTCTGAAAACACTCTTTACAAAATGCAAAACTTTTGCACTGCAAAATTTTGAGGATGTGGCCCAGCATGAAGAATTTCTTGAGCTTGGAAAAGATGAACTTATTGATTACATTTGCAGTGATGAACTGGTAATAAGCAAAGAAGAAATGGTGTTTGAAGCAGTTATGCACTGGGTTTACCGGACTGTGGAATCCAGGCGCTCAGTTCTACAAGAAATTCTCACACATGTGAGACTGCCTTTGTTACATCCTAACTACTTTGTTCAGACAGTGGAAGTAGACCAGTTGATTCAAAACTCACCTGAATGTTACCAATTGTTACATGAAGCACGGAGGTACCATGTCCTTGGAAATGAAATGATGTCTTCAAGAACTAGACCACGAAGGTAAGATGATCTTCAGAGTAGCTTTCTGTTGAATTCCAGAATAATTTTGTTTGGCTATTAACGTTATATTTTGATTTGCACATTGGAAAAAGCAAGTGTGTATGCTGCTCAGTCACTACCACTTAATTCCCTATGCTGAAGGAAGTAACTAAGTAGACCTAGAACATATTTTCTGGTTTGTCTGATGTTATGTGTGAATTGAAAAATCTATTTGTTCTTTTTATCAAATCATATATCAAGACAGCCCCTTTATTATTAGGAGTGTAACAAGTTAATATATCCTGGTTTGCAGATCTTGCAAAATGGGGAGCTGGGTGGGTAGGTATGCAACCTGATCATTCAGGCTACAAATCTCATGATTGCTGTTTGCTACTCATATTGTCCTATGTGAGTTGCAGTCAAAAAAATCTAGATTGCCAGCTTAGATGGACCATACAGGTTTAGTTCACTATTGTCACTGGTGGAAGGAATCAAGCTGGTGTGCTTGGTTGCTCAATTCTATTCTCACTCACATACTGATTTAAATTCATTCTGTCTAATTGTTTACCTAGGAACTGAGCCAGTACTATCAGTCAGTAAAGGTATATATCTGGAAATCTTCAGGTTGCTTAACACTGTTTTCAAATGTATGTAGATTATGTAGAGTTTTGAGATCCTGTTCTTAAATATAATGTTTCAGTCAATTTTAAGTACTGTTGCTAAAATTTTAAATTATAAATATATTTTGTGTTTATAGATCAACTGGCTACTCTGAAGTTATAGTTGTTGTTGGAGGTTGTGAGCGTGTTGGGGGATTTAATTTGCCATATACAGAATGTTATGACCCAATGACAGGAGAGTGGAAATCCCTGGCAAAATTACCAGAATTTACAAAATCTGAGTATGCAGTTTGTGCTTTGAGGAATGACATCCTTGTTTCAGGTAATAATTTTATATTATTTGTTGGGGGGAGGTGTAATAGAAAAAAATATGTTATTTTAAAGAATATTTTTTTTTAATTACCGTATTTTTTGGACTATAAGATGCTCTGGACTATAAAATACACATTAGCTTTAAAGGAGGAAAATGGAAAAAAAAAATCTGCCTGTTGCCGCCGCCCATTTGCTACCATCACGACCAATTTGCCGCAGCCCAATAAAGTGAACATAGAGAAGACTTATTTGTCCATTTCTGAATAACTCTGAAAAGTCGTCTTCATTTATATATGTTGATTTCAATTAAAGGGAATGTCCAATTTTCAGTGTGAGAACCTGTATATCTGGTCTGGTTTCTACTGAAATATCATTCCAGAAAATGTTCTTTGATGAGAAAAGGTTTATATCCATTACTCTATAATCAAGAAGTTTTGAAAGTATATGATTGTTCTGCATTTTATTTTTAGTTGTATAAACTAGAGGTTTGCAAAGCATTTCACACTGAAACATTTTGAATTTGAGGTAGTCATTTTGAATACTGTGGCAGCATTTTGTATTCAAAACAGATGTTTTAAGCTTTTTTGAACCTGAAATATTTCCAAAATGGTCAAAGCAACATATCTAGCTTGAAAGAACCATTTCGGATTCATCACAGAGCATTTCAAATGTCAAACACTCAGAAAAAAAAAATTATACACTTCTACCTGTAACATAGTAATGCATTTTCCACAATGAGACCCAACAGTGACAATACTTATATAATAATAATAAATTCTATTTTTTCAATAAGGTGGGAGAATCAATAGCCGTGATGTGTGGATTTATAATTCTCAACTTAATATTTGGATCAGAGTCGCTTCTCTAAATAAAGGGAGGTGGCGTCATAAAATGGCAGTCCTCCTTGGAAAGGTAAGGTATCTTTATTAGAGATACTTAGCTTCTGAAGTATGGTTGTAATAAAACACTAACCCAAAATTACATTGAATTCTGTCTTAAAGGTGAGGTTTGCTGTTGAAACATGTCATTTTAACATTTGGGTTTGTTGATATACTGTATACATTACATTTGATGTACAGTTGCCATAGAAAGGATTTCTCAGTCAGGCCTTTTTTATTTATAACAAGCAGCCTATTATGATAGAGGGAGGGAGAGAGAGATATACACTTTTTAATAGGCAAAGGGCAGAAACAGAAAATATTGCTAAAGATAATGAAATAAAACAACATATTGAATAATGTCAAGATAGTCAGCAAGTAAATGAAGTTACAAATATTGGAATAAATTTGTGCTTCATGTTTTCTGTTTTCTCCTGCTGCACAATATTTGATATAGTCCAAGTTGAAGAGAATTTGAAGTCATGTGAAGTATTGCATGTTCTTTCTAGTTATTGATGAAGCAGGAGTAAGATAGGCATTAAAAATGTCCTTATTAACAGAACAATAAAATAACATCCTTTTATGTCCTGGGATCCACATCCACATCCATATATCAAAGAGTTTGGGGAAAGTGGTCAGTTTTTCCCCAAATTAAAAAAAGTGTGTGTGTGTATGTATGTATGTATGTGTATATATATGTTGTATTTGTGCTGATAAATAAATAAAGGGAGACTAGTATAGATCTATTTCAAACTATTTATCTCATTTGGGGAAAAACTGACCACTTTCCCCAAACTCTTTGATATCTTGGCCGTGCTTTCTAATGCCAAGCTGTTTCTTCTATTTCAAATTCAATATCATTAAATCTGAAGTATGTGTTTGGCCCGATCTTGTCCAAAGAATCATATGAACCCTGCTGTTAAACCATGTGTCATTATTATTTTTTTCAATTAGTAGTTTTCCCCTCACGTTATTTTAGCTTGATAGAAAATCATCCGCTGTTATAAGTGGAATAAATCTGAAGGGAGAAAATGGGAGCTTTTGCCAATAGTTATAAATGTTTATTTATGTGTCTTGTTGGGTACTCCTGGCTTTCTGAATAATGAGAACAGATGATACAAAATGTGGGGTCATAATGCAAAGTTTGCATCTATAGTAAGAAATGAATTTTAATTTTATCGTGATAAAATGTTGTTCCTTATCTGTATTAGGACAAACTGTTTAATAGTATCTTAGCATTTCAGTCAGCAGATTCCTCAGTTTTACTTGGAAATGTTAATATTCAAAATTTGGATTATTTGCATACAAAGCATGTGCGCTACCCATTTAGAGTTGTTGCTAGTCTTTTCCTTATTTCCAATTTTAAAAAATACATAGTTGTTATTTTGGAGGTTGCATGTATGCATATTTATGTGAGTAAAATCTGGAGTATGTTTTTATTTTTGTTTTACTTACTAGGAATTTGTGCAAATTATTCTGTACAATTACATGTGATATTTGAAGCTTCTATGTTTGAGCTGGGAAGAACTTTTGTAACCAAACTAGGTGGTAGAAGGAGGTATTGTGGCCGATGTCACAAAGATCACCCAGATGCTGAACAAGTTAAAATAAATAGAGGTGGGGAGGGAGAGAATAAAACCATTAAAAGTAATAATCATAATATGCTCTCAATTGCCAGTTTTTATGCATTTGGGTGCATTTCAAATCTTAAACTGGGATGTCTTTTTTGGGCTGCAAAAATTCAATCAACCATAAGATATTAGCATGGAAATACAAATAAGTCCTTAAATGTTAGCAGCCACAGATTATGTGGATTTTTTCAGCCCAGGAACAATAATCTTACATAAGATTTTGAAAAGTTGAGGCATATCTGAAGACTTTCAGGTTTTGTGTAACTTTTGTGTAAAAATATTAGAGGATAAATACATGCTGATAACATTTTTTACATATTCTAACAGGTGTATGTGGTTGGAGGATATGATGGGCAAAATCGACTGAGTAGTGTGGAGTGTTATGACTCTTTTTCCAATCGATGGACAGAAGTAGCTTCACTTAAAGAAGCTGTCAGTTCTCCAGCAGTTACCAGCTGTGTGGGCAAACTGTTCGTGATTGGTGGAGGTCCAGATGATAACACATGCTCTGATAAGGTTTGATATGCTTTTCTCACATTAGTAATATTTTAAAATGTATTTTTAAACTATGTATGTACAGCTGTAGAGGTAAATAACCCTGTATAAAGTGCAGAAAAATAATGAGAGGGTAGTGAAATTAAAACTATGAAATAACAAAATAAAAATAGAGCTAATACTATATCATATTTTCCATACATTTCTATCCTTGAAAGCATTTTTGCTCCCTCGTCCATGCATCACTTCATATCTTCCTTTTCTGTTTAAATTTCTCTCTCGTCTTTTTCAAGAACTCACTACTGCCATCTGACTTTTTTAATCTTTCCCTTTTTCTCAGCTCATTCATTTTTTCTTTTCTTTTTTTTTCTGATTCAATCTTCATTTTTTCACTTGGATAACCAGATCATCTGTATCTACTTCTGTCCTAGTGGTTTCTCATTTGTGAATAAAATCCATAATCAATCATCATAATTCATTCTTGACTTTTTTTACCACACATACTTTTTAATTTTATTAAAGATTATAATTATAATTATAATGAGCCATGGTGGTGCAGTGGTTAGAATGCTGAACTGCAGACTACTACTGCTGATTGCCGGCTGTCAGCAGTTCGAGTTTCACCAGCTCAAGATTGATTCAGCCTTCCATTCTTCCAAGGTTGGTAAAATGAAGACCCAGATTGTTGGGGGCAATATGCTGACACTGTAAACTACTTAGAGAGGGCTGTAAAGCATATAAGTTTAAGTGCTATTGCTATAACAGGAAAATTAAGAAAAAACAAAGATAGAAGAATAAAAAGAAAGAGTAGAAGGTGCAGAAAAGATAGAAAAATAAAAGTAAGAATATAGTTTTAAAAAAGAAGAGAAATACATAAAGAAGCTACTCCCCACATTTTTCACAAATGTAAACAATTTTAGCAACTTATCAGTTTCTCTTCAAAGGTAACAAATTATTCTTTCATATACTCCATCTCTTCTCTATAAATAAATAAATTATGGTCATTTTAGGCCTGGTGTCAGCAAAAGTCCATTAAAGGATACCAGAAATAGCAATATATCTACTTTAACCTTGGTCAATAAACCAACTTTATTTATTTGTTAAATTTATTAACTGCCCATCTTGCTGGGCAGTTTACAGCAGAAAAATTGAGAAAATGATAAAACATGTAAACATAATAGCAAAGCAATGAAACAATAACAATAAACATTAACAATCTATAACAATATGAATTAAAAGATGGGCAGAGGCGAAGCAGGAAATGCAGCCTCCAATGTGGTAGTCCCCTGTTAACTCCGGGCTAACTGGGAGAGCCAAGTGTTCACGCCCTTGTGGAATGATAGAAAGATGGGAGCAAACCTCACCCCAGCGGGACGGTATGTGCCACAGAGCTTTATATTTTATAATTTTGTATTCCTTCCTGTGACTTCAGATTCAGATTTGTTTATTTATAGGCCGCCCTTTTCCCTGAGGGGACTCAGGGCGGCTTACAATCAAAAAAGGAAGGGGAGTGTGGGACAATACAAAAAAAGAAATGTGCACAGAGTAAATTAGACAATAAAACTCAACATTCACTCAGCATTCGGGAGGGGCGAAATAAGATTATCCCCAGGCCTGACGGGTTAGCCAGTTCTTGAGGGCTGTGCGGAAGGCCTGGACGGTGGTGAGGGTACGAATCTCCACGGGGAGATTGTTCCATAGTGTCGGAGCCGCAACAGAGAAGGCTCTCCTCCGAGTAGTCGCCAGTCGGCACTGACTGGCGGATGGAATACGGAGGACTTCTAATAATCTTAATATTTATTCAGATAATGTTGCAAAAGTTCTCTTTTTTTTTCTTTGACCTTTCTCACAAAATTCTTCAAAACAAGCCTGTCCCATCCAAATAGGAAAATTATCCAGGTTACCCTCTTGGTTTATTATTTGCATATCCTATTTAATTATTAAACATCAGCCATTTCCTTTGTATGTGGAGTTTTCCATGTCAAGAATGACATTTGTAAATCAACCTTCAACTCGGATTCAGTCTTGTCTTGTAAAACCTGTTCCTCTTCCATAACATCTTTTAGTCACAGTCCTTCCATAGAGTCAGATGTCTCTGATAACACTATGAATTTCTGAGTCCATTTTTCAAAATAATGTGTTAAGACTATTTTGCTACATTCTGTAATTGTAAATCAAGGCTGTTCCTTTTTAATTATAATGTTTACTTACCTTTAGTGTCCAATTTTTAAAATCTTACTTTAAAAAAAGCATTTTCTTACAGGAGGGATTCTTTATAATAAATTTCAAACTCTTATTTCAAATGTTTGTAACGTTCTAAAATCAAAATTTTAATCATGATGTTTATTGGCTGTTTATTCCAAAGAATATTCAACTCGTAGTTAAAATTTTGTTTTGCTGAGACTTATTTTGAATTTTTGAATTATTATATAAAATAATTTGTTTTACACATTTTGCAACTGTCATTAAATGTTGTTGGTTTAAAGAGAATTTCTTTTTAACAGGAGTACAACAACTAAGAAGAACTTTTTTTACTATTTTACTCTTAGGCGAAGATTAGGTAAAGGCAGCATTATGACTTGGGGTGGGGGGGGAGTTGCCAAGGCAGACTTATGCTGTGGTTCAATATTTATGCTGTGAGAGAGGCGGGAGAGAGACAGAGAGAGAGAGAGCGCGACAGAGAGAGACAGACCCCCCCTCACCCCTATCCCCCAAATATTTCCCTTGCAGAATTTCACAAATTAAGGAAATTCTGTTATCATATGCTGTACCCTCACCACCCTCCAGACCTTCCGCACAGCCCTTAGAATCTGGCTATCCCGTCAGGCCTGGGGCTAAAGATTGTAACCCGCCCGAATGGTATGAATGTTGCGTTTTAATCATGTACTGTCTTATATGTAAAAGTCTGTCCCCCCCTTCCTTTTGATTGTGAGCCGCCCTGAGTCCCCCCAGGGAAAAGGGCGGCATACAAATAAATAAACTATAAACTATAAACTGACTTGCTTTCAAGTTTGTATTTTAAAATGTATTTTAAACCATAAGTTTAACTATGTTGAATCCAGATAACATACTGAATAGCAATGATTTTTAAAAAAAAGCTTGCTAGAGAAGGTGATAGGAACATGTACAAACCCAGGGAAAGGCAAATCTCATTCTTCTCAGGCTAAACTGATTCATTACGACTTTCAAGTACATCTTTTATTTTTAGCAATTATACTTGCTAAACTAAGTCAAAAAGAAAGTATGCAAATTTTATGTCTTATGGTAAATGAAGAATAATCTTTGATTTGCTGATCGTTTATTACATCACTTAGTAAATGATGTTAAAAATCAAAGAAAGAAGAATTTATAAGCACTATATAATATACCAAAAATGTGCTAAAAACCAACCTGTATTTCCTTCTCTTAAGGTTCAGTCGTATGATCCTGATACTAATTCTTGGCTCCTTCGGGCAACAATCCCCATTGCGAAGAGATGTATTACAGCTGTATCATTAAACAATCTCATTTATGTTGCTGGGGGACTCACAAAAGCGATATATTGCTATGATCCGGTTGAAGATTATTGGATGCATGTGCAGAACACATTTAGTAGACAGGTAACATCTAAGAACTAAAAATGCTCATATGTACAAGTAATGATATGTTAACATAAAATGATTTAAGTGCAAAATTAGGAAAGCTTTTTATTTCTACAAGTTTGTTTTTTATGAAATTGATACTGGAGCATTGGGCTTTTACTCCAAATAACAAAGTGATTTTTTTCATCTTGGTGTACTTACAGAAGCAAGCAGGTTTTTCCAATATAGATCTCTCCAAATATATTGGATTAATTGGCTAACATCAGAATTTTGATGAGAAATTACGGAAGTGTAATATATTTGGAGGGCACAAAATGGGAAAGTTTGGTTTAAAGATATAATTCAGCATAAGACTACTTGAAGTATCTGGAAAGTATTAGGATGGTGCTGTCCTGGAAGTTTGCAGAAACCATATTTGGACTGAGCTTGATACTTGAGGATTTTCATAAAAAAATTGATTGATTTAGAATTTGCCCATGTTGATATCTATAAGAGGCAGAAATACTTCTCAGAAAGCATGATGCAAAAGTTTATTGACAAGGAATATATACAAAGCCCAAGCTTAAGAAAATAAATTTACAAAAGAATAATTTGGTACATTTCTAACAAAACAATTATTGTAATATTATTTTACTCTTTTCTCTTTTTGATCTGATGATCAGGAAAACTGTGGCATGTCTGTCTGTAATGGGAAAATCTATATCCTTGGTGGGAGAAGAGAAAATGGAGAAGCCACAGATACTATTCTTTGTTATGACCCTGCAACAAGTATCATTACTGGAGTAGCTGCCATGCCGAGACCAGTATCATACCATGGCTGTGTGACTATTCACCGATACAATGATAAGAAGAATTTTTGAGTAAGAAATCAGGCTCATATTACTGTCAGAATTTGTAGGGCAGGAAAGCAGCCTTTTCCAAAGTGTCATCTGGAAAGAAACACTGTTGTGTTTAAAATCTTGATTGTTACATATTTCCCATAATTATGATTTTTAACTTCCTCTGAAATCATTAACAGTTGATGTTACTAAATAGATCATGCTCATGTCCATATTGTATTTTTTCAAGTTTATTTCAAATAGTTTTACCTGCATTTTTCATATTTTCAATGGGATAAGTACTGTTTACTGTCAATGTGAAAAATTAAGTTTATATATGATTTATGTGTAAATGGTTTAAGTAATATGTTGCCCTTTATTTTCTTTCACTTTGAATTTATAGTACCATTATTAGAATAATTTTTAAAATATTTGAAAATAATATACACCAATGTTGCTTTGCATCATCATGAAAGAATCATAAAGAATATTAAAAATATTTAGGTCCATCTATATAAAAAAAATCACTGTTAAAGAGGTGTT
The DNA here is from genome assembly GCF_051295495.1 of Thamnophis sirtalis. NCBI lineage: Eukaryota > Metazoa > Chordata > Lepidosauria > Squamata > Natricidae > Thamnophis > Thamnophis sirtalis. The sequence continues at coordinate 43,426,765 of NW_028261391.1, forward strand.
TCTTTTTTTTTTTTTAGTATGTGGTATGTGACTATTTTTCATTTTATTTCTAAATGAGACCTTAAAACATCTTAGTTACTTTTTAAATCTTCAGAATTTCCATCTGAAATTAAGTATAGTAAAGATCACATCATAGTTGTCCATCAGGAGCCCAAAGGACTTTAATTAGGATTAAATTCTGCCACTCACTATATTGGGTTTCAGTATTGGTCCCAAATTGGTAAATAACAACTTTAGATTTCAAAAAATTCAATAGTAAGGAGCTTTTGTTTAAGATACAGGAGAACCAATGTACAAGCAGTTGATTAATCATTGTCTTCTATTAAAGAATAAAAACAACTGTCATGTACCTGTTATTAATATTTTTCCAGGTAACATCTCTCTGTGACATGGATCATTTTCTGAATTTTTCCTGTAGCATACCCTGTACAACTTGAATAAATTTGACATATTTTAGTGTAGAAAATGCATATTAAAACATGATTTCTAGCTGTGAAAATAAGTATACCTGTTACCAGCACTTTTGTGTTGTGTATTGCTGTGATCAGTAGTTGTACGATAAACATTTACAGTACAAGAACATGTTTTACAAGGAAAATTCATTATGCCGTTTTGTACACTATTGTTTGCTTCCTGAATATTTTCCATATAATTATTACACTGCTGTGAATATTATGAAATTTTCTCGGACATTCTGACATAGGTAAGTTATGTATATTCTTTTTACATCACCATTTTTATATCTGATATGTTCAGCCAACATACATTTGCTTGTTAATCTCCCACATATACTAACATTTAACTTTATTAGGAACTGAGTCAAAGTGTGCCTGAAAAATATGCCTGATTAAATTGATTTTTAAGCAGTTATTATATACTATGTGACATTTCTGGTGCCTTGGAATCTTATATAAGTGTACATTCATCAAATGTTTTAATAAGGATATGGCTCCAAATTAATTATTTACTGAGTGCTTTCTCATAGATACTTGTGTTTGCAGTAGGTGCCTTTAAATACTTTTAGCATTGGCTATACAGTACTTTCATTATTGGAAGCATTTGTGCTGCTGTGCAGTAGATTATACATGTTGTAATTTTTCAATAATATATGAATTAACAGTTCAATGAATTTGGTTTCTGTGACTAGAGAAATCCAGGTAAGTTTTTTGTTACAGCAGTGGGACAAGAATAGATTTTTATTGAAATCAAAGGGGTTGTTCCCCCTCTTGATTTCATTGGGAAGCTATTCTGTTAGTGAAAATAAATGCACTCCATTTCACGAGTAAAATAATAATACATTAAGGGAGAGCTGGTCAACCTGTTGCCGTTGAATCTCCTTTTGCAGCCATAAAACTGGCTATTATATATGAAAAATGACAGCATTTTTCCTGCCATTTCAAGGGAACGACAAACAAAAACTATGGAGTTTTGTATAGCAAGTCCTATCAAAATTAGGAACTCCTTGAATTCCCTTAAAACATCCTCTTGTCCAAATACAAGAAATGTTCTCCTGCTTTGTAACCCTTTATTCCTTTATCCTACAAAATCCATTTTAGTGTGACCCTTGACCATCAAAATTGCTACTTTTGCAGGAAATATATCACTTGGCAGCAGATTTTTGTTAAAACAATGTGAAAGAATTCATATTTTGAATGTACAAAGTTAAAATGGCTGAACCATCTAGATGAAACTTAGTATCTTTCTTGGCACCTATTTTGGAAAAGTTCCATTTAAAAATGAGGCATACTTAGTAGATACGGTATGGTAATAGTATGTGTACTCCTTGGCATGTTTGCTTGCTTATTTTCAGCTATAGTGAAACTATTATCCCCCCCCCCCTTAAAACATCCTAAAACTACTGTTTGAATCATATTTGATAATAATTAACTTCAAAAGATTCCTGTTTATACTTCTGAATGAATCAACTTGCAAATATCTGTTTGAAAATGTCAAACAATGCATGTCACTTGTTATACATCTTGATAGATCATGCCAAATAAATCTTGCTTGCCATCTACAGGAAATTTGCCCTATTTTACATTTTGGTTATTTCTACTTTAATTTTGCATGCTAACTGTTTTACTTAAATCTGTTCAAAGGGGAACAGAGGCAGGGGGAAAAAATCACCTAACTAGAAATTTACATATTTCAGTAAGAATCACTACAGGTATATAATCTATAGTTTACTTGGTTTTATTACAATATACTGGATTTTTTCCCTATAACTACAATCACTGGCCTGCATTTTGATGCTGTTACATTGGTTAAATCAAATATATCCAATATTAGATCTTATTGAAAAAAAATCCAACTGAATAAAGTTTTCTTAATAAACTTTTAGGAATTATCTTAATCTAACAATTTATTTCCTGACCTACAGTGTACAGGTAGCCCTCGACTTTAAAAAGTTCATCTAGAGCAGGAGTTTCAAATAAGTAATCACGGCGGCATCACATGATGTATGATTTTTTTCCCCTGGGCGTGGCCAGCATGTGATGCAACCAGCCCAGTTTGACACCCCTGATATAGGGGCTATTTAACGTTACAACAGTACTGAAAAAAGTGATTTATGATCGCTTTTGACACTTAAGGTCTGTTGTAGCATCCCTATGATCACATGATCAAAATTCAGATGCTTGGCAACTGATTTGTATGTATGATGGTTGCTGTGTCCCGGGGTCATGTAATCAACTTTTGCAATGTGACAAAGTCAATGGGGAAGCCAGACTTTCTTAACAACCGTGTTACTAATACAACTGCAATGATTCACTTTACAACTGCGGCAAGAAATGTTGTAAAATAGAGCAAAATTCACTTGTCTTGCTTGGTAATAGAAATTTGGGGTTCAATGGTCATAAGTCGAGGACTACCTGTATTATAGAACTATATAGAGAGCTGGATTCAAAAGAGCTAAATATGATTTGGAGTACACACAAGTGTGTACATATAGCACCTCTCAGAATAACTGCATCAAGCTGGTATGATGAGTCTTTAGAAAAAAATGTGTACTCCAAATCACATCTAACCCGTCAAATCTGGATCTCTGTGCAGCCTTGTGTATTACGTTTGAATCTTAATGTGATTACAGTTCAGCTATGAATATAGAAACAGTTGTCCATTATTTAATAACAGTTGTCCTACACCATAGACTCGTATCTATAAAAGCCATATATAGCTCTACTTTTGTAGCACAGCATTTCTAAGGCCCTTCTCTAAAAACTCAGTAGCTCAAGGGAAAGACCTCTTTACCTTAAAGAATTCTTTTGTAAGTCATTGCTTCAAAAGCCATTTCCACTTCTGTGTGCATGCACAGCTGCTTTGTTTTGTTAGTAAGTCCCAGATGAAGTATCTGGATATGCAACATGCTCACTCAGGCAGCTGGGATACAGCATGCAACCTCTCTGGAAGGCATAGGCCCCTTCAAAGGGGCATTAGGCCCCTTCAAAGCATTCAGCTTTGAAGGGACCTAATTCACTCAGGCCAATGATTTATTATGCATTTCTTTCCAGTGCTTTGCAAAATCTTGTCATGTTACTTCATCAGACTTGTGGATTCTGTATTCTTAATCAGATATCCTGCTAACTTTATTCTTCGGAAAAGAAAACATTTTCCTTTGGCCTTTTCATTCCTATATATACAATTCTACCATGTGTAAAAAGTGAACAGTGTAATAAAAAAGTAAAATATAATGATGAAGTAATACCGCAATAAATTTATCCTTGATTCTATATTTAAAAAGTCCATGCAACTAATCTGAGGGGAAAATAAAGCAGGTGACTTTTATTCAAATATACCTAGAATTATTTTCACAAGGTTCCATTTTTTGTAATGGGAACCATTGTTAATATCTAATATATATTGAGTTTTTGTAGATTGAATAATTGCAAACCAGATGTCATTGCATTTTTTGTGTGTTGGCTTTATACTGTAAGTAAAAATGTTTTGTGTTACTATTTCCAAGATACATATTTAATATGTATTTAAAGCTGTACTATTCTGTAATATTCTGTACTTGGCTTTTTATAGCTGTGGAACAAGCAACTTGCTTGTGCTTTTGATTTTTGCACGCTTTTTTCTGTTTACATTAAAATTGAAACAAATAGTTGTGTCAAATGCAGAGATGACTGTACACAATAATAGTTCAGTAGATAAGTGTGCATGCTTAATATAAATTTCAGTTATGTCCATGCAATTTATATGCCCCACAAAATGTATGTGCTGCACAAATTATTCCAAAGACAGTCCATCATATTCAGTTTTATTTATTGCCCCATTTGGTATTAAGAATCTGCTGCTAATTGCAGTTTTCCTGTTATGTGAAAATGAATTACTCACTGTAGAGACTGACCCTCCATTTGAACCTCCATCCTTCAGAGATTGCTTGATCTTTGTTAAGGAAGTTCTTTCATTTGTGAAGGATTCCAAAATGGTTGGAATCCAGGCAGCAGCATGCTAATATTAAACAAAATATTTTTGTGCTTGCAATATTTTAAAAGTAGACTAACTTAGAAAATGTATTGGTCACTGAATTATGTGGATGCAGTATTTGGTTCTTACGCATTCCTGGAAATACTTTAAAATGCATTGTTACCTAGTTCTTAAAAGATTCCACCTATATTTGAGATGAGCACCTTCCTGAAAATTTAGCATAGGGCTGGACAGTATACATGCCTCATGTGACTCTTCATCCCATTTTCAAAAGCCCAACAAATGTGACTATGTTGATAGCATGATTTTTGTATGATTTTTGTTTTGTTTCAAAATACCATTTCTAAATAAACACCAAGTGGAAGCAGAAGGCCTCTAGGAGTTAAACTCTATTAATCTGCCCAAATGACTAGAAATCTATCACTTCCTGTGAGATCCCAAGCAATCTTGTAGCTGATCAAGGAAGAGTGCAGCAATCTTCAATTCTTGGAAAGCTGTCCATCTTTATTCTAGCATATTCTATTTCACTGCATCGTCATGTATCCCATCATGTTTAAAACTCATGGAAAATTTACAAGAGGGAGTTAGCCATCTTGCGTTACATGAAGGTAGACCAAGCTACCTTTCATTTTCTGATACAAAATTTATCCTTTATAAATTTCCTACGTTATAGAAGGATTTAGCTGAACAATAGAACACTAAAAATACCCACACTTTTCTCAACTAATTATTTTCTGAATATTTAAAGAAATACTACAGGTTAGAGGGCAGCTAACCTCATGAAACGTACTGAGTGAAGTCTTCAGTTATACCACACAACACTGAATTAGGAACAGTAATTCTAATAGTTATCATTTTTATTGTACTTACCAATATGCATCATGATCTTTTATTGAATTTTTTATTTTTTAGCTTGTATTATCATACTGGAGTGCATCGGTAGATATTTCAATGTTATGTGTATGTATTTATAAGTATGTGTGATTTTTTTTGATGATTGCTTATAAATGATGCTTTTTAAAGCTACTATGTATGGGTTGTAGCAATATGTGAAGGTGAAAAGCATTTGGCTGTAGTTTATTTTGTATTCTTAATCCAAAGAACTGAATGTTGTAAATAAACCCATTTTAGTGTAATCTTTGCCCCAAAACCAAATTCAGAATAAACATTGCTAATTTGCATCATTAGCATTTTATTTTATTTTATTCAAAAACTTGGACCTTTATTATGTAAATGTCTATTACTTACTTGATTTAATCCCACTTTTCTTACAATTACATAGGATCCTAAAATAAAAAGCAACATAAAATAAAACATAGATGGTCTTTCAGATATTTAGGATTTAACCACTAAGACTCTAAAAGTACAGTACATAGTATTTTGTACTGTACACACTTAGACTTTGAAGCATATTCAGAAAAACATTAGTAGTCAGTGCAGGATTTTCAACATGAAAATATGTTTTCAGTAGCTGCAGTACTCAGTATTCCAGCCAACACATTTTTCAATTTAAAAAAAACAACATGACAGAAATTGTTTCAGAAAGAAACAATTGTTTCAGTAGTTACAGAAGGCTATTCTTTGTCATGGCTGAATATCAAAAAACAGCTAAGACTGAAAGAACTTGAGAATTCAGGAACAGTACATATCTCCAAAAGGATATACAGTACTTCAAGCCTACAAATCAACAGGATAGCCATTTTGTCTAGATTTAAAGTTTTTTTTTAAAGAGCATGCTACCATATAAGCAGCAATGGTCACAAGTTTCTCAATTCTTGTAGAGGGAAACATTTATGTTCTTAATGTTTAAAAGATCTTAATTCAATTGGGAAAATTACAATTTCCATAGCAATCAGCATCGTTGCCTGAATATTATATTAGTTTGGAAGATAAATGTTATTTTACTGTAGCATTCAATTTCCAACTAGGTCAAATAGCGATTTTATTCATAAGTAGAAGATTTATAATAATGAATGCTAGATTTCCATTTAAATTTTGTAAGTATATTCATACAATCTTCCATATTAGGAATACATTGTTCTCTGCTAAAATTCAAAATACTGTAAATACATTTAATATTCAAATTCAATGCATATCGATTAAACTGTTGACTCTAAGAAATACTCTATTCAGTACATTCCTGTGAATCTAAGCAGTACATGACACAAGATGTCTCACTATCTCATCAATAGATAAAGGCTAGCAAAAAGCAAGCATCTCTATCCCCCATCCAGCAGGTCCTCCTAAAATCTTATCACATCAAGGCTGTTAGTCCTTTTCTATCTCAAATCTTCACTCGGGATGTAATACCAGCATCACCATAAACCATAAATATGACAGCAGCAGCAAACTAAAATTATTTTATTCCTAATCCATTGTATAGGGCAAAGGAAAGGATGAACAAGAAAAAGGATACCCAGCAACTGACTTGCTCCTGGATTTCATTATCATTTCCACTGAGCCATGGTGGAATTAGAATGCAGAATTGCAGTCTAACTTTGCCCACAGCCAGGTTGACTCAGATTTCCATCCTCCCAAAGTCAGTAAAATGAGGACCTAGATTGTTGGGGCAACATGCTGACTTTGTAAATCACTTATAGAATGCTATAAAGCACTATGATGCAATATATAAGTCTAAGTGCTATTGCTGTCTCAAACACAGATGTCAAAAATCATTACAACCTCAACCACAGTTATGCTGGAATTTCCTCGATATTGACTGTCAGAAATAGCTGGCACCAAATATTGTCAGTCAATATAGATGATACCATTAGCCCCACTGCTATAAAGCTGTCTTCTTAACCTGTGAGCTTTCACATTTGGCCAAACATGCATAATAACAACCAGGTAATAAGTAAACAAATCAAACCTCCAAAATATTTCCACCACCATTTCCATCAATCTCCACCAACATTTCTCCATGTACTCAAGCCATCCAACACAAACATATAGCCTTGATGCCATATTAAAAAAACCCTACAAATTGTTATTGGACTGTATTAATTTATCCCCATCAAAGTACATTTCACTTACTAAAGTGTTTCATGTTTAAACTTAACTGAATAAGTATTGTACTTAACTGAATAAGTATTGTACAGAAGAAAGTTGTGAAGGATTGTACTGTAACAATGCAATTATATTATCTAGTCAAATACATTCATACATAAATTGTATAAAAACTCTACTTTAATAACCATCATGCAGCTATGTAGAGATATGAAATCAGGAGTCCTTTATGCTCTCTGATATCGCTTGTTTTCTTGCAGATGTTTCATTACTCAAATCCATAAAATCTTAGGTTATGTACGTAAATAGTTTCAATGAAGTGCATTAGCTTAGTTAAATTTAAAAATAGTGGAAAAGTTAATGGTCTGAAAAACAGTTTCAGTTAGAGTATTTTGACAACTAAACTTTTTAAAAAATTACACATTTCTACTTTGGCTTATATTTTTAAAACAATTGGCAAAATTGATTAGAATATAAAACAGCACATTTTTATTATTCTTTATATCAACTTACACTAATTGATGTATTCCATTTATATATGTGTATAAATAATTACAATTTGCATTTCTTCGCTTACAATTCACCTAAGTATACATGAGAACATCAATAGAATTATGGATGAATTTATGGATGTAAAATTTATTTCTGTCAGGCACAAGCAACCAGATCCACATAATGTAGAGTTCAAGATGATTATTGTATTCTGCCTATAATGCAAGACTCTCCCCAGATTTCTCTTGGGATAACAGATAAGATCCCATGGAAGGGGCGTGGTCTGTGTCAGCCCTAAGTGTTTGTAGCTGTACAACTGAAAACTAATTCCCAGCCTGAGCTCTGTTCTCCTGGGTGGCAGTTCCCCAGCACTTTCATATTATTTTCAAATGCTCATTGCCATAGAAGTTCTTTATGAATTGAGAAAAATGGTCCCTGGAATTTTTAAATGACTATCTTAGGAGGAAAACGATGGCCCACGAAGGATAAGGCAACAATGCAATTTACAAGGTGTGTAAATTGCGGGTCGCCATCTTCATCTCATTCCTATTTACCTGCTGCTGGAAAGCTTCAGATTTTGTGTTTCTGGCATGCTGAACACTTGGAAGATCAGAAAAGTCTCCCTGCTCATCATATGTTTTTTTTAGCAATAGCAGTAGACTTATATACCGCTTCATAGGGCTTTCAGCCCTCTCTAAGCGGTTTACAGAGAGTCAGCATATTGCCCCCAACAATCTGGGTCCTCATTTTACCCACCTCGGAAGGATGGAAGGCTGAGTCAACCCTGAGCCGGTGAGATTTGAACCGCTGAACTGCTGATCTAGCAGTAGCCTGCAGTGCTGCATTTAACCACTGCGCCACCTTGGCTCATGTTACCACCTTAATAGTTCAATACAGCATTCCCACGCAGCTAACAACGAATACGGTTAATAATCACAAAAAATAGTAACAGTGCCAGCAAAAAAGATACTACAACAAAGACGTCTACAAACTTGGGGTTTTTAAAAAGCTCCTTGAACAAAATACCAACGCCCGGGAGAATAAAAACTAAAAGCGGCACACATCAATCTTCTTGACCACTAGAGCAAGTCGTTTAGATTACAGCGGATGCTGTAGGTGAAGAGCCGCTCTCGGGCTTCGCCAAGAATACACCGGCCAGTCCCGCACCGCCACTGCCGCTGCCGCCTCCTCCTCCTCCTTCAGGCATCGGCTTCTCCCAATGCCCGCCCCTTCTCCGCTCTCCGCCTGCGCAGCCGCGCCCCTCCGTCGCCCTGAGAGAGGACGGAGCTGATGGCGGCTGCGCGCTGCAGGTGGTGGCCTCGCTGAGCGTTGGGTTGGTTAATGCTATAAGGGACTGCCAGCGGCGGCCTTCCGGGGTTGTTTTGTTTTTTTTAAGCAAGCCGGTGAGTTGTGCAGTTGCAGCCGAAGCCCCGCTTTTCCCCTCCCGAGCTGAGAAGGGGCAGGGTGATGCGTGAGTTTGGCGAGCGCCCCCTCCGGCTCGGGCTCGACTCTGGCAAAAGGCTGGGGACTCTTGCAAGAAGCCGGAGGCAACTACCTCTGAAAGATTCGGCTAAGTTTGCTCAGTGTCTAACTTCGCTGGGCTTCGAGGCTGGAATTCTAAGTACCCCCTTTACGCCCATCTTGCATTCAGATCCTAATCATGTTTACTTGGAAGGAGAAATGCTGAGTTTTGGCGAACTCTTGTTTGGAGCATGCTTTAAATCTACAACCTTGCAAACTACGTTCCTTGAAAGTTCACATTGAATTCAGTAGGACTTCCTGTTAAACACATGGGTAGCCCATGCCGTTGTAGAGTTATGTTTACCTGTTTCCATTCATTTTAACTGGTTTAAGCATAACTTGATTGCATTGGGTTGTGCTGTTATGAGAACAGCTCTGCATTTACTATTTGACATACTGTACCTGGATGGGAATCCTGTTTGGGTACTTGTTTTTAAATGCAACTCATATTAAAACTATGATTTTGGATGGGGCTTGACCCCAGACACTATCTGGCACAATTTTGAATATTGATAGGCATGCTAATTACAAAAATATACAAAATATAGGCAGTATTCTGTCTTGATATCAGTTTTCCTTCAGTTTGTTCTGAGGATCCTTACAAGGCGGTACCTAATTCTCATTAAAGAATTCCATTCCAGTAGCAAATGAGTGCAGTTTTTGATACCCTATTGATGTTTATGTTTATTAGATGCTCTTCTGTCTTTGATGTTCCATGATAACATATCTTAATAAAACTGATTTGCAATAATGTATACCGATAATGTTTTCTATATTCAGCCAAGAAAACAATTAGTTATAAAAGTTGAATTGTCATTGTCTAATCTTCATGACTGTAAACTTTTAAGTACTTTTAAATGTGAAATTATAAACTAAGTGTTGGAAAATTGAGTAGATAGAAGTAAAACATGCTGAAAAGCTGAGAAGAAAGTAAAATCTTTTTTCACCAATTAAAACCATTTTTATTTGACAGGACTAACTGAAAAACAAAACTTTGGGAGGAATCTAAGAAGCCTTCAGCCAAAGTGCAGAGCATTAAAAGAAAATCAGATTTTGATTTATCTGTCTAAGGTAAAAATATTTTGGAAAGATTTTTATTCATTTATAATGGAATACTGGATCTATGTGATATGTCTACACACTACATATACATTTACTTTTCAGTAGAAAAGAAAGAGGAAAATAAAGGTTAGTTTTTGTAGAACTAAAACAGGTTGTGGTTGTCATAAACATATGCAAGTATTGTTACAACATAAAATGTCATTTAGTCGCTATCTCTTTTTTCATTTTTTTAAAAATGAATATCCATTTTCAGTGACCTTAGCATAGAGCAATCTTTGGCTATAAAATATTGATTTATTTTAGAAGTCTTCATCTCTTGTTCAGACACGCTGATATTTTGTTCTCAATAAGAGAACTGGCTTATTCTGTAATGTAGCTTAAAACCTAGAACTTACAAATACTATGTATTTCTTTCTTCTTTTTCCCTAATGAAAAAGACAAAAATGTCAGGTATCAAGAGGCCTGTAGAGGAGATGGATCCAGACTATGAAGAGATCTCAGTTGCACCTACAAATAAACATCATAAAGCATCAGAACAATCTGGTAAAATTTCTTTTAAAAATGAAGAACAGTATGTGAATAAAAACTAAGATTAAAACCAATCTTAAATCTCAATTTTTTATTTTTTATTTCACAAATGTATAAACATGTTTCATTGTGTTTGAACTCTTTTTACATAGCTCGAGATGCTGCAGTACAGAAGATTGAAGCAATTATTAAAGAACAGTTTTCTATAGAAATGAAAAATAAAGAACATGAGATTCAAGTGATTGATCAGGTATATAGATAACATGTTTATTATAAATTGAGAAACAGAAGCAGGGATTTGTGCAGCCATTTCCTAAATGGATTTTCCTTTTGACAGCGGCTGATCGAAGCAAGAAGAATGATGGATAAACTACGAGCCTGCATTGTGGCGAACTACTATGCTTCTGCTGGACTCTTTAAAGTTGGGGAGGTAAGTAGTGCATATATGAGTAGTGACAGGTTATCTTGCCTTAATCTACATCAGGCTTTCCCAAAGTGCTCAGTGTTGATCCCCTTGGTTTGATGGGATAATCCATTGATGTTGTTATTTGTAGAGCTATTGCTTAAAGTAGTATTCATTAAATAATATTCATATAATGCTTGGGAGTCAATTAACAACCTGAAATGTCATGAAGGGGTCAATGAACTGAAGTGTCGGGGAACTCCTGTTTCAAACGTTGACATTCCTGTATTTAAAAATACAGGTTGCAAAGAAGTTATTGAAAGGAGTCCTAGTCATAAACCATGAGTGCATTTCAGGTGTCCCTCCAGATATTTTTAAACTATATGCTGGTTAAACACACTAGGTATTTTTTAAAATAATAAAACACCAAATTGATTAATAACATTGAGAAAAACAATTAAAAAGGCTACGATGGAAGAAGTTTATATCATGAACAAAGCAACTCTAAAAAAGTGACCAAAATTGAAAGTTAAAAGTTCTTTTTCTTGTCTCTTTCTTATTAAAAAAATTTCAGGTGTTGAGAAATAATGCCTATTGGGAAACTACTGCTGCAAATCAGAAGCAGATTTATGTAGTTTCAAAGAAGGTAGAGAGTGAACTACATAGCTATCTTTCCTCTGTGAACACACTGTTAAAACAAGTTTTAGTATTCTATATCAATCCCAAAAATTATATGACCGAGCTACTTATAAGAGCAGCTCTGATGGTGATGTAGTATTGTCATCTGATGTTTTAATTTTGCTATTCAATCCCTAGCTCAGTGGTAGACATACATGTTCCATACTCTTTATCCTTGGTTTCCTGCCTGCTGCCTCCTTTTTAAGAGGATCAAGAAGCATTTACTATGAAAAGCTACAGAGATTCTGATTGCAGCTATTTTTAAAGTAGAACTGGACTGAAAATATTTCGCAATGTCTGAAGGATTTGCGCCTAATCAGCAACAATTTTAACCCAGGTTTTTAATAAATAGGCCTGCTTCTTCGAGTCCTGCCTGCCTTTAGGTATAATCAGTACTGGAATTGTCCATAAGATCCATAGACGTGTCTTATGTACCAGGTTGCAGGTGGGGTTTAGTGGGGATTAGTTAAAAAAATCTGCAAGATTGACATCTGCTCTCCTCATTTATACTAAAACAAACAAATAAATGCCGTTCTATTTCAGGGAATAAAGACTTGTGATTCTATGGTTTTTAACCATCCAACCATCAAGAAATTTTTAGAATCTCCATCCCGATCATCCTCTCCTGCTAATCAGGGCTCAGAAACCCTGTCAGTCAATCATTCAGAGAGTGAATCATCTCAGCACATGGAATATATGTTGGGAAAAGACAATGGTAGTCTGGATGTGGAAGAAAGAGTGCCAAGCAAACTTGACTTGACTCTGCACAAGAATGCTGGACAGGTGATTTGACAACATTGTGTTAAAATAATTTTCAGAAGCAAAAGTTCTTTTGTAATAACATGGCAAAAGGAATGCTTTTTCCCTTATTGGAAGCTCTATAAATACCATTGTAAAGAACACAAGCATTTTCTACCTACCAGTATTTGCTATTGGTGGAATCATATGTATGTGAACTTTCCCCTACCTGGTGCACTATCAATATGTAGGATTTTAATTTCCATAGTTTCCAGCTAGCATGGTCAAAAGGAGATATGGGATTTCCAGCAATCTAAAGGTATTAGGTTAAATGATACTTCTGAAGTGTTCATAGTTTTGGCTTCCAGTTTGTGGCATATGAGTAACAGAGTTTATGCAGTTTTTAGAATATTCCAAGCAGAAATAGATTAGGATTTTAAATTGTGAGCATGGTCCATTTTCTTTAGAAGAGTGGAAGCCAGTTCTCATTTCCTAAAGTAATTGGGAATTTGATTAATAGATAAAGCACTCACAGAAATAGCCTGGCTGAAATTGTCACGTCAGACTCTTCAGTAGTTTTGCATGTTGATATTCCCTTAATAATGCAAGGTTAATGTTGTTTTGGATAGGATCATATAACATAGCCTAGAATTTCAAGAATTTTTCCCTGTATCTCTAATCTCCACCTATTGCCTCTTCAATTCTGCTTGCATTTAAAAAACTAAAAGCTTTAGCCTGGATGAAACTACATTTCTCTTTAATTTTCCACTTTGCTTGGATCACTTTCTATCCAAAGATTGCAGCATTTTAAGATACTTTCCTTCAACGCTCCTAGGCCATACTTCCAGAGCAGGGTTTTTCAGACTTAGTTTCTCATGGAATGACATCAAGCTCTTGTGGAACAAAGGACAAAAAGAAAAGAAAAAAACAGGGCAAAAAACAAAACAACCCCAGCACCCAGGTGATCTGTGCTCATGAGGTTCCAGGACATTTTTTAAAGTAAAGATTTAAAATTTTGAAAACTTCTGGAGTTCTTTTTTGCATTGTAACATGCTCAAAACCAAATCTAATGATTTTGTAAGAACTGGGTGCCAGTTTTTACTTTTAGAGATTATGTAAAGCTAGGTAGAAGTTCAACAGTAGAAAGGTTTACACATTTTTTTTTAAATGCTTGCAACCTCCGTCAAAAATCTTTCTTCCTGAACATCCTTATTTCTAAACATTCCATCTTTAGGGCATGTCTGGTGTTTCAAGAGATTATGAAGCAGAGCTGAGAAAGGCTGTTTTTTCAAATGAAGAACATTCACGATTATACGTGAAGAAAACAATAGTAGTTGGTAATGTTTCCAAGTAAGTATTCAAAGTGGTTCTTTTCTCTTTTGATATCCACTCCAAATATGGATTGAAATTAGAAGAGAGATGATGAAATTATGGAATTAGTAAAGCCCTTGGTGTCCTCGGTTTGCTTGCAGACTTTTCATTATCCAAGTAGATAATGTCATCAGTGTTAATATGGAATCCATAAACAAACTGATTGCCATTTTGTTCCAATAATACCTTAACCATTATTATTAGACAAACTTGTTGTTTCAGGGAAAAATCAATCCATAGCATGCTTTCTTTATTGTAGTTTTGAAGGCAGAAGGCAACTGCTGTTTTGGATAATGTTGATTGGAAGTGTTCTGAGTACTTGAAGAGTTGCTTAGCTCCTCCTCCAGCCCCTATTTATATTCCATTCTGACATTTCCTGGTGAACATTTCAGGAAGCATATACTACCTCAAATAACTCACTGGAGTGCCTCATCTTAGCTTTATATGACACCTGGCAAGAACACTTAATGGGACAATATAGATAAATGACGATGATTACAGTTGTACTAGGCATATTTCCCCTTCCAACCTGTATTAGAGAATTGACTGGATAATGCTGCTTGAAGCCACAGTAGATAGCTCTAAGCAGCTATTCCCAGGACTCTGAAAGGAAGGATGTTGGAGGAAGTTATTTGTTTTCCTACATGATGTTTTTATACATCGGTTTGTTAGTCACCTAAAAAGGACAGTACAATCTTTCTCCTTCTGGTTTCATTTTTTTTATTTTCTCTCCTCCTGGAAAAAACCCAACAGTAGCATGTTTTTATTTTTTCCTATAGGTGAAGGGAAAAGGAGGGCATTTTCCAGTGTAAAAGCAAGCATCTCCTCAACATATAACTTTTTTTCATTATCATGATTAAAGGAATGACCAAGCATTTGGTAAATGAAGGATTTTCCTGAAGAAACATTCTTCTCTGTCACAAAGAGTACCATAACAGCCTTTCATTCCACTATTTAGGATTGCTTACTTAGTGATGCAGTAGAATTAACTTTGGTGAGTTTTTTTTTAATGTCTTCCAGATACATTCCTCCTGATAAGAGGGAGGAAAATGACCAATCTACCCATAAATGGATGGTGTACGTAAGAGGTTCCCGACGAGAGCCAAGCATTGATCATTTTGTTAAGAAAGTCTGGTTTTTCCTTCATCCCAGCTATAAACCTAACGATCTCGTTGAAGTCAGGTAACACAGATTTCATTGAAATCACCTGAATAATTTGATTTCAAATGCTCTATCTTTTCCACAACTTCCTCATCTCTTGTATCTGTTGGTAACGTTCTGGATAGAATTGCTGTTGAAGTAGAAAATGCACCACTTAATGGTATTCCTTGGATCCAATATTATCAATGGCATAGCATCTCCAAGCAAACTCAGTAACTCGGAATACCTTTCTGTCGGCTCTTCTGGTTTCTCAGATAAAGCATATCCTGGATAGAAGAATTTCATTTCATGTATTTAGTTATTTTAAATTAGCATGACATTTTCATTATCCTCGTTTCAAGACTCAAACATTCCTTGGTATTTTTTCATTATTTTTAAAATAATATTTGTTATAATAAGAAATAACTAAAGCCTCCAATGTCCATATTTGTAGAGAACCTCCTTTCCATCTGACGAGGCGGGGCTGGGGAGAGTTTCCAGTGCGGGTTCAGATTCACTTTAAGGATAACCGAAACAAAAGGATTGACATTATACACCATCTCAAGGTAATACTGTAGTATTCCATGATACGATGCCTAGTTTTGTTCCACTTTTTTTTTTTTTTTTACTCTTTCTCAAGGAAATAGTCAGTGTGGTTTTGGGTTTTATAAAGTAAAATAAACATAACAAATAATGTGTATGAAAGATATCTGAAATATAACATGATTGTGGGGGGTTTTCCCCGTGTTGATCTATTACACATGCAAAGTATAGCAACTGTATGTTCTTGGAAAAAATAAAGGGCAAACCTAAAAATGGGAAAATCTAAAAGAGGTCCATAAGGGTAAAGAAATGTTGTTTATAACTTTGTTTTACAAAGGAAAATTCAAGAGAAGACCCAAGAAAATAATTATTCTAAAGGATTCCTTTCTGAAATAAAGAACTATAATAAAGTGCCTATGGTCATATGTGTTCTATATGTGCACATATGGAGCTCCAAATAATGTTAAATATAAGGTTTTTTTTTGCTAAGTTGTATGTGCAGAAGTCAGCATTACTTAATAATTTTTTTAAAATAACACCAGATATCATCTATGGGACACCCAAAATTATTTAAATTACATTATTTTTTACTGAATAGGCTTTAAAAAATAAAAAAAATGTCAAGGTTTCTGGGAATTTCAAGCAGAAATACTGGGAAAATACAAGAATGTTTAAATATTCAGGTTTTTAAAACATCCGTACCTATAATGATTGTCAGTGCATAAATCAAAGCATAGCCAAGAATTGTTTCTGTCAGATTCAAGAATTTCCCTTCTCCCCAGATAAAAAGGAAATCATCCCAAAAGATCCTTTTGTGACTGTCACAAATTATAGACTGCCATCTTGCAATCATTTGAGGGTAGGCTTTCTGGTGGTATTTACTTTTTGGAATTTTCTCCTCCTAACACTCAGAAGGTGGCTACTATTTTTCAGGCTTCCTTTAGCTGCTAAGACAACCCTTTCAAGAATAAATTTCCAAAGTTATAAAAGATCTGATAAGTAGGTTTATTGTAGAAAAGCTTTGAAGCCATTACAAAAGAATTCAAGCAACCACAATGTATTAAACCACAAGTCCTACTTAGTGAAATTAGGGTTCACATTCTCTTGCTTCTTCTGCTGTCTGGGCAGAAGCTAGATAGACTAGAACAGTGGTCCCCAAACTTGGCAACTTTTAAGACTTGTGGACTTGGCTGGCTGGAGAATTCTGGGAGTTGAAGTCCACAAGTCTTAAAGTTGCCAAGTTTGGGAACCACTGGACTAGAATGAGCCTTCTGATACCAAATATTCTCTTTCTTAATTTCTCAATCGGTGAGTGACCTAGAGTGCCTGAAGCATTTTTAGTATTCCACAAACATTGGGTAGTTTTAATCCACTTTGAATTCATGTATTTGTTCTTTTCAAGTATTTGGAAGTAGATATAGCTGCTAAATGATACATGTTTGAGCAGGAGGCCTATTCACAATCTGCCTCCTGGTTTAGTACTGTTTATACATGGTTGTGTAAGAACATACTGGATTGCTTTGCCACCTGTTGAAGACATACTTTGTTTTCCAAGCCTTGAGACAACAATTTCTCATTTCACATCCATTAATAAGTATGCTTTGTATTTTCTGTTTTAACACTTGCTTTATTTTGAGATTTAGATTTGACTGTAAACTGCTTAAATATTGTTAAAGTTATATGAAAGCTTGTAATAAAGCAGTATGTAAATATTTTAAACGTATAAATATCAACCCAACATTGGGGCATATGAACAAGAATTTGACCATTAATAAATACTCATTATTTTACTATCGGGAAAAAAGTAATTCATGTATGGGTGATTTGAAGCACATGCATAGCTCCTTGTAACTTTGTACTTAAATTAATTTACTTTTACATAATACTATTTTCTCTTGGGGATCCTTTAGGGGGAGAAAATGTCGGTTAAAAACTAT
The DNA here is from genome assembly GCF_051295495.1 of Thamnophis sirtalis. Classification (NCBI taxonomy): domain Eukaryota; kingdom Metazoa; phylum Chordata; class Lepidosauria; order Squamata; family Natricidae; genus Thamnophis; species Thamnophis sirtalis. The sequence continues at coordinate 43,444,612 of NW_028261391.1, forward strand.
TTTGCATTTCTTTTGCCCTCTTTGGAAATTTAAGATTTATTGCCATCCATAAAGCTGTTTACTAAATGTTGCCATTTCTCTTGCTTCCCACATCTTGAGAATATGGCGAATCCATTGTGCATATTAATCCTGTCTTCCTGTAGTGAATTGGAACTATTCCTGGTGTCGTATCACCTGCAAATCAGAGGAACATAATGGAGATGCTGAGCAGCTCCATGGGATGCTATGGAGCCTTTCTCCCTTAGCTGTCTTTCATTGTGACCCTGATTCGTTACAGGTTTTTTTATGCTTCATTTCATGTAGTTTGAATGCTCATCTTTTATACTGCATTGTAAGATTCCATTATCTTGAAAGACATTGACTCAAGTCAGAATACAACGCATCCTTTTATTTCCTCTTTTTTTCTTTTTTGCATATCCAGAGAAAACAGAGCAAATACAAAATACTTGGAAATAACAAATACATAAATTCAAAGTGGATTAAAACCAGGCAACGTTTGAGGAATTCTAAAATACTGAGGACAGCCCAGGTCACTCACTGATTGATAAATTAAGAGATAGAATATTTGGTATCAGGATGCTGGGTTTTTTAAAAATTATTCTTGATAAATTATTGTTTAAAAATAATTCAAACGAAAGCAATATAGCTTTTTTAATATTTGAGTTTGGTGAAGAAGCAGCAAGGTTTGTATGTATTGAAATGGTTTAACAGATACTTTATGTCAAAAATAGGGGCTTTTTAAAATCTTATTTTCTATTTCTTACAGTTGGATAGAACATACACTGGTCTACAGACATTAGGGGCTGAAACGGTATGATTTGTTTTTACTTTGCTTAACTTTTTAAAATATTGGTAGGAAAAATGAGAGACTTTTTTGTTTTTGTTTTTAAAGTATTCACAATAAATATCTTTCAAGCAGCCATAATGCCAAAGTATGGATCTATTGAATTTGTGTATTATTAGCGACAGAAGGTTGGATAGGTCACAAACAAATATGAATGGTGCCCCCATTGATAAATTACATACATTTTGCTTGAATATAAAGTTTTTGTAAGCTGGGTGAGCAATATGTGGCCTCTACGTGTCACTGAACAACAACTTCATTGTACTAGCCAGTATAACCAATGGTGACAATTGTTGAAAGTTGCAACATCTGGAGAGCCACATGCTATCTATACCTAATCTAGAAGCTTCAACAAATGGAAATTTTGTAATCTAAGCTAATGTTTGCAGAATCCTGGTGGGAAACCACCCAGATTGTTGAAAATAGTTCTGAGAAACATAGCTGAAAATCTGAGAGAACATGTACTTTTCTCCATGTTGTTCTACACCCACTGTATTGTCCGGTTCTGTTAACCTTTTAAGGCAAGTCCAGACAACGAGCTATTTTTTTTGAGAATTTTTTTTATTGTTTTAGTTAAACAAAGGAAACAAAAAAAAATCATCTTTTGTTAATAGGTAGCAATATTTTTATTGTAAGATTACATTAACAAAATCTTGCAAGTTTGAAAATATTCCTTCCCTCCTCTTCTTTTGCTCTCTGGAAAATTAGAGAAGTCCCTTCTGAAACACATCTCATGCCATCTGTGCTTCTGTGGAATTTTGCATGATAATAGTCTAGTCTCTGGTTCTTCCTCCTGTCTCCCAAGTTTATTTCCACATACTATTACAGGTTGACACCACAGTTAAGTAGTAAGTCACAATTCCCCAGGCACTTAAGTCTTCATTTTGAATGCAGAGGGCCCAGTGTCATACCGGGTTTCCCTGAAAATAAGACAGGGTCTTATTTTCTTTTGACCCCCAAAATAAGCACTTGGCCTTATATTCGGGGAGGTCTTATTATTTTTGGGGTGCAGAAGGCGGTGAGCGTGGTCACCTCAAGGCTGTTGCTGTGTTGCAATATTTTCAGGGAGGGCTTATTTTAATACATGCGCTCAAATGCCTGATTGGGCTTATTATCCGAGGAGATCTTATTTTCAGGGAAACAGGGCGTATATTTTAATACCAAGGTGTTATGAAATTCTTTGAATATACTTGACTAAAAAAAACTATAATAAAATTGTCAGTTGCCCAACAGTAGTTTTCCTTCTCTTTTGAAAAGGTTGTGGATGTTGAGTTGCATCGGCATTCTCTTAAAGAAGAGTACCAATCGTCAGATTCTGATCTTTCTGACGCGCCTAACTCATTACATTTGCCATTAAACATGCCAGCACCTGTGAAAGCATCTTCACCAATAAAACAAGTACATGAATCCATCACAGATGTTTCCCTTGAAAAAGGTAAAGATGTATGTCCTCCTGTCTGAATTGAGATTATATCCATACATTGTTGAATAAAACTGGGAAGTTTGGTTGAATATTTTTTCTCTTGGGGAAAATTAGTCCCTAATTATATATCATTTCAACGGCAAAGACATGATAGAAACTCAAATCCTATCCTTAACTAGGAAAATTCTTCAGCTGTTTTTTTTTAAAATAAATGAATCAATTTCAAGAGGTTTTCAGCAGAACAAAGCTTTTTTTGCCCCACATATTTCTGTTTAAATTGATATATGTATCAAGAAAACTTTGCACCTCTCTTGTCTTCTCTCTTTACATTTCCACGCCAGGGCTCAGTGCTGAAGCTGAAAGGCATACAACCTTTTACGCCCTGCCATCATCTTTAGAACGGACTCCCACTAAGCTCCCAAGTCAGAAAGTTGCTTTTGGCTCCCACAGCAACTCAGCTTTTCAGCCAATTGCAGCCAGTTGCAAAATAGTGCCTCAGGGTCAAATCCCAAGCCCTGCTGAGTCTCCAGGCAAGTCTTTCCAGCCCATCACCATGAGCTGCAAGATTGTGTCAGGTATGGATAATTTGAAACCTATTTTAACATGTTAAGACTGTGGAAAGCATTTGAAGTAGGTGTTCCCCAAAGCATGTTTGCATGCATAACTCTTTCAAGCAGTGGCTTCTTTATGAAAGATTGCACAGCTTCTCTTCCTCAGGATTCTGAGCATATGTGTGCATACCAAGCATCTTTGCTTTGCTTGGAGTCCCAGACTATTCATACATGCATGGGCAGAAAGGGACAGTCTTCATAACAGGCAGGGCTAATTCTTTTAGAGGATATGGCTTCTTCATGTAGATGCACTTTATTCATGACGACGCACTTTTTCTGAAGTGCCTTTTTCAGTTCCTTTGCTTGGGCCTGTTACGTTTACATCTAATGAAAATAAGCCTGTTTACTTTGTATTGAAAACGTTATATTTATTTAGGGAACAGGGGGGAGGGGCAACCATGGCAAATATGCCGCTGGAGTAAATCCTGTTGTGTGGTGCTACTTAGTGAACACTGCTCTCCCTCCCTCCTCCTCCCTCTCTATCTGACTCACACAAAAACTGTCTGTGAGGTAGGCTTACTTTTACTTTACTAAAATCAAATCTCATAAATGGAAAGTATTCTTATTTATTGTAAAGGTCAAAGTGGTAAGATATAATGAATAGTCATGAGCTTAATATAAAGAATACAAAAAGGCATCTCTTGGAAGAAGCCTCACAAGATTTGCTACATCTGTTGTAATGAATAAAAGATGACGTTTTTAGATGCTACATCTCCCTGTCATTAGAGGAGCATGTTTCAGGAAGCAATGTGGTAAATTTTGAGGACTAATTTCTATCCTTTTAATAATTGAATGAGTTTCATATTTGAACTGTTATATTTGCTATTCATGTGTCTTGTAATTTAGGCATATCTGTCTTACATATAATTGGAACGCTTTTCTTTAGGTTCTCCAATATCAACTCCAAGTCCTTCTCCGCTACCTCGTACCCCAACATCGACTCCAGTGCACATGAAACAAGGAGCTGGGACCCCTGTAGTTAGCAACCCTTATGTTATTGTGGACAAGCCTGGCCAATCTGTTGGGGCATCAGTCACAAATGCAGGTGTGTTAGTATAGTTTCATTTTCTATTCTTTCCTGCTAATGTCAGTCTTCCTGTTTAGAAGGCAAAATACCAGATGAATCTCTTTTCCAACAGGTTGAACAAAGATGTGTGTGTTTCATTCCTTGTTTTTGATGTAGTGTAAGAAAAGATATACATCTATTTTAATGTATCTTGTTTTCTTATGTACTTTTTTCTTAAAAACTTACATGACTGTATCTGTGATGATCCGGGGGAAGGCAGAGAAGCAACACAGCCAGCTGATTGTTCGAACTTGTTCGAACTCCCCTTTATTCCTCCAACTTTCCCCCAAACGCTCTCACGTTTATGGCAAGTCCTGGAGCAATGCACTCACACACACCTCGAGCAGTCTCTGGTTGCGAGGCGCCCAGCAAAACACTACTACTAATAAGTGATGGTTACCAAGCAAATATTTGTTTCTTAGGGATACACTTATAAGTCTGAACTGGAACAATGTTTTCTATACCTATGTTTCAATCCAGAAAGAAATGTTTCTGGGTTTGGAAGAATGGGAGAATAGAAAAAGTTCAGATGGGTGAGCTATTGGGTTCCTGTTGACCTTAGCATGAAGTATAAAATACCCAACTGACCTGCCTGTTCTCCTCTCCTGCCCCTCACAATCTTTCCTGCATTTTCCTCTTCCTACTACTCCATAACTGTGGCCACTGCCAGTGCTTTTGGCATCATGTGAACATTTGAATGTTCATGCTGTGCTTGTTATACAATATATTGATTGAAAACTTTGTTTGATAATCATCTTGGGCTATTTTCATGGAGCTACAATGTCAATTCAGTTATGGCCCTTTTTTCAGTAGCGGTCATTCCTTTGTGTTTGAACTGTGTAGTTTCCTAGCAAATTACATAAAGGAGCCTACAGAACAGAGTGCTGACCCTTCTTATCTAGCAGTTGATTAGTGCTAGTTTTAAAGAGGAAGTAACTGAGAGTTTCCTGACCCATTCACCTACATTTTGCTTGGTTCTGATTGGACTGCAGTTTCACTAGTGCTGCATCTAGTAAAGCAGTGTACAAGAAGTTGCTGGCCCTCTCCTAAATTTCCCGGTATTGAGTGAAAGAAGTTGAGTGATGAATGAGCGTCTTTTCTCTGTCTCATATAGAGGGCAACAAATGACTTTCTACCGATAAACAGTATTCAAATTATTGATAATGCCTGCCAGCCCATGCCATGCTAGATTTTTCTGCAATTTCCAGACTTTCCAAGTTGGCATGGCTAGAAGAATTCTGGGAGCCATGGTGCTAACATTGGCAGAGGATACCCAGTTATAGGAACTTTACTGCGGTCCTCATGAACACGAATGTATCTTTTATCAGAATACCAGAATGTGTATTATATACTAATCAGGGGTCCTGCCAGTTCTAACCTCTTCTATAGAAGAGGTTCCACAGATTACAGTGCCGTTTAGAACCGGTTCTAGCTCCCTCCCCCCGTCCATCTGCACATCATCAAGATGAAGAGCGAGAAGAGGAATTCTGGGAGTTGAAGTCCACAAGTCTTAAAGTTGTCAAGTTTGAACACCCCTTGGGGGGGGGTGCTTTCTAAAGAGTTTGGGGTACAAGGGTCTTGTAATTTGACAGCTTTAAGGCTTGCGTGCTTCAAATGCCAGAGTTTCATAGCCAACATTTTGGTCACTAAGCAAGAGCATTGTTAAGTGAGTTTCACCACATTTTACAAGTTGGCCACACCCACCCAGTCACATGGCTGGCAAGCCACTCCCACAAAGCAGGCCACACCTACAGAATAGGTTCTAAAAACATTTGAAACCCACCACTGATACTAATGTCTGCTGTATTTCTCATAAACATAGGTAGCCCTGCAAGTAAAGTTACAAGTGCTTCCCAGTCGTCTCATGGAACAGGTTCTCCAGTCTCAAAAATTCATGGAAGCAGTTTTGTATCCTCTACAGTAAAGGTACAGACATTTGGCTAACCTTTCTAGTCTTTTAATAGTCTTCTATAAATCTGAATGCAACATGCTCCACTTTTACTTTCTTAAGTCTTTTTAAATGAGGCATGCTCCTACAAACATGTACATGTAATGTTTTCATTCAGGATGCTAGTTAAATAGTATCTCTATCCTCTCTTATTCTACCATGTTGACTCTTCTTAAATTTCCACCACTTTTCTCAAAGTGCGCTATGAGTTCTCCCACCCAAACTCTGCACATAATGGATTGTTTCTAGTACTTGACCAAAACATTCAGGCTTCTGTTTACAGGTAGTCCTCGACTTACAACCATTCATTTAGGGAGTGTTCAAAGTTACAACACTGAAAAAAGTGTCATGTGATCGAAAATCACCCACTTGGCAACTGGCATGTATTTATATTGGTCGCAATGTCTCAGGATCATGTGATCGCCTTTTTGTGATTTTCTGACAAGCAAAGTCAATGGGGAAGCCAGATTCATTTAACTGTATTACTAATTTAACAACTGGAATGATTCACTTAACAGCTGTGGCAAGAAAAGAAATAAAACAGGGCAATACTCACTTCACAACCTCCTTAGCAACAGAAATTTTGGACTCAACTGTGGTCTTATGTTGAGGACTGCCTGTACTATTGGTTTCCAACAATTAATCAACTGAAACTAGATCAGTTTTGTGTAGTGGGCATTGTACCATAATTGAAAACAAAAGGATTACCTGTATATAACAGAAAATTAAAATAGTTAAAACTAATGCAGTTCATTATATTCCTTTAATACAAAAGCATAACAGTTTGAAGTCCACATATCCATAAAAGTTTTTGGTAAAGTCCTGGTGCCTTTTAAATTGTAATGTTCATTTTCCTAGGAGATAAAAATATTAATATAAACAAATCATGTCAATTATGTATCAACTAACAGTTTCTTTTTAAGTTTTTTCTAACCTAACCAAAACAAGGCTGCTTAATAGCCAAGAATGTCCATCAGCCTGAAAATTACTGCAGTCTCCTGTTTTCCTGTTCTCTGGAACAGGAACAGTAAAAGAAAATTAGGTTGTATATGTTTACCATAAATAAGTCTTTTGCTTGAAACAAAATCCGATGCTTAAAAAGAAGAAACGGCTGCATAGTTAGCTTAACCATGTGCTGTGTATATTCATTCTAGCAAGAGGACTCTCTGTTTGCAGCCATGCCACCTCTTTGTCCAATTGGGAGTCACTCCAAGGTACAAAGCCCTAAATCTGTGACAGGAGCACCAGGAACATTTACAAAGGTAATTATTCTCTTTCCTGTGGATGGTGCAGTTTTGTTTCACAAAGAGAGTTACCATGGAGCTTTCTGAGTTTGATCATGAACAGGCTTTGTTGTTTCTCGTTTCTTAGATTTCTGGAATTACATACAAACATAGATTATTTCCTGTGCTTTTCCACCCAGACATTGGTAGAGGTTTTCTTTCATTGCTTTCTCATTTTGCTCTCATAACAATATCTTCAGCTACATAGGCTGAAGCATTTGTAAACGTAACTACATAGGTGAATGTTGTTTTAAAGAACTTATCAAAGTAAATTCTACATTTGGTATAGACCACTGGTACACTCATTTAATAGGTCGAGGGACACGGTGGCTCAGTGGCTAAGACACTCAGCTTGTCAATCAGAAAGGTTGGCAGTTCGGCGGTTCGAATCCCTAGCATCATGTAACGGAGTGAGTTCCCGTTACTTGTCCCAGCTTCTGCCCAACCTAGCAGTTCGAAAGCATGTAAAAAATGCAAGTAGAAAAATAGGAACCACCTTTGGTGGGAAGGTAACAGTGTTCCATGCGTCTTTGGTGTTTAGTCATGCTGACCACATGATCACAGAGACATCTTCGGACAGCGCTAGCTCTCCGGCTTTGAAACGGAGATGAGCACCGTCCTCTAGGGAACCTTTACCTTTTCCTTATAGACCACTGATACATTCATTTACTAGTTCAGTGAATGTATTCCAAGAGCCAGATAATAAGAACATTATTATACCACTAATCTTATTATAGGAAGCATTAGGAATTCTATAGGACATTAGGAATTCTTCCTAATGTCAACCAAAGGTCTAAATGAAATTTGCAAACAAAACAATAGCATAAAAAAGAGATACTCCCACATTTAGTGGAGTCCCAGTGACTATTATTTTTATAAATAACTCAAGGTGGCAAGCATATTTAATACTCCTTCTCCCATTTTCTCCAATATGTAAGGTACTGTGAGGTAGATTGGGCTGTGAAAGAGGGACTAGCCCAAAATCACCCAGCTGGCTTTAATGCTTAAAGTGAGCCTAAATCACAACTTCTGGAATCTAAAAATAATTTTAATTTTTTTTTTACTCTTTTTATGCTTGTAAGGTGATGGATCAATTTAGTAGTATTCTAGCAATTTAGAAAGTGTTTCATATTTTCTACTACCTTTTCTAAGTGATATTTTCTTCTTTTATTGCTATATTGCTTAAATGTGACATTCATTTCTTTGTAAAAAGATACTCTGAATCGCTTTGAACCAATATGTTAATTATTATAACATCTCAAAAGTTGCTTTATAGTGTTTTTATTGTTGCTGTTGTAGTTTTTTATTCTTTTGTAACTGTTAAATATGAATTTTAAAGGCACAGTTGTGTTGATCCTGAATTTGTGCTGAATCAGGCAGACACTCAATTTCTTACAAAGGGAAATAATGCAATTTTAAATGGGAAATTGAGTAATACAGCAAAATAAAGTCCGTGAGTCTTTCTGATATTTGAACAGATTTCCCCTTTTTTTGACTATTATTCCTTCATGTTCCGGTTGGGAGAGAGGATTAGTTTTATCACCTCTAAACCAGCATAGAAGATGAACTGATCCTCAAATCTCACAGTAAATCAAGAGACCAAGGATCTAGTGGATCCACTGCTGCTCTCATTTGGGGGCCTCTCAGTTTCTCTTGCCGGTGGGAAATAAATCTGTAGAGCTTTCTTATGGGCATTGTTGTAGGGAGCAGCAGCCAGCTCCTTAACCCTTCATTTGAACGGTAAGGTCTTCTCCACAAAATTTTAATTTCCATTTGGTTTATTTGAAGGTGATAATAAAGCAAGAGCCTGGAGAACTGCCGCAACATTCTCCAGTGGCAGCAACTGGAGCAGCCTCTCAGGCCTCACTACCACAGTGCATAACTGTGAAAGGGAGCCATGTGATTGCTTTATCGCCCCAGAAACAGATTGTGAGCACAGGAGAGGCAGCCACTTCATCAAAGGTGCCTGACTTTTTTCTTTCTTTTTCACTCTAGCAGTTTTGTAGTAACTACAGCTCTGTTGCTTCACTCAACGCTCTTGTTCTTTTGAGGCAACTAGGTAATACCAGAAGCTTTAAATGGATAAAATACCCTTCAGATACCTATTTTGTTCTTTAAATTATAACGTTATTAATTTGAGGAAAAAATAATTGCATTTCATTCGTTATCACAGCCTTCAACTATTTAATATACTAGGCCCATCTTTAATTCCAAATTGTTTTTCTTTGGGTAAATTTTCTTTTCCACACACACACCCTTTCCTTGCTTATGTGCTTTCATGTGTATCCTATAGAATTTCATTAGAGAAGCTGCGTCTTTTTCTGGCCTTACACAATCTTAGGAAACTAGATGTTAGCACTGGTTTTCAGAAATGTGCACTGGTTTCTGGATAGTTCCCTAGCCTTGTCCTTTTTTATCTTCAAAATAACCTGAAAGCCAGTTATCTTAAAGGCTATATTTTCACAAACTCACTTTCCTAGAATTGATATTTTCCACTAAGATGTTTCTTGGACTATCAGCAAGATCAAGTTGATAGTGGCAAAAGAGATGGCTTTTTCAGCAGTTACGGAGCTTAGTTCCCAAAGATGTTTACTGGTTTCCCTTTTATCTCTTATATGCTGGCTTAAGCTATTTCTGATCTCACAGCATTTTTACTAAGCTCATTCTAGTATGAAAAATTACATGGGTTTGAAATATTGAAAGGAATCATTGGTCCACAGTTAAATATTGGGTTATTTTAATTGTTTTGTGTTCTTTTTCTCAGCATTTGTAATAAAATCAATTAAAATGCACTGTTTTAGGATAAATATAAGTACATGGAAATGAATAGTCTTTTTCTTTATCTAAATCATCTGTAAAGATCCTTCTATACAGTATTTTAGAAACTGTTAACTGTTTGGGGCTGCTAGTTTTTTGAGCAATAGAATTAATACATAACTACCACCAGAGAAGGTTTTATTCCCTAAACAGGCATAATCATCCCGAGTGAGTCATTTTGCTTCAGTTCCAGACAATTTCCATTTCAGATCCAATCTTTGACAGAATATAGCTTTTATTTAGCTTGATGTTAATATATGAGCTCTGTGTATATATTTATATTGTGTGTATTTTTTATTTTTTTCCCTCTCTAGATTACTGTTCCAGTTGGGTCTGCTTTACCATCGTCAGTCAAGCAAGCTGTGGCCCTCGGTGGAGGACAAATACTTGTGGCAAAATCAGGCCCTTCAGTCACAAAGACAGCTGGTGGAAAGCAAATTGTAACTCAAGGAGTCGCCAAAGCTATTGTGAGTAGTGGAGGAGGAACCATCGTTGCTCAGCCTGTGCAGACTTTAACAAAAGCTCAGGTTCCATCAACAGGAGCTCCAAAAACCGGATCCCAAGGTTCAGGTAGAGTGGTCTTACTTTTTGAAATGTCAAACATGATGGTATGGAGCTAAGGAATGAGTTTAAAAATATCTCCTTCATGCTCCGTTCCTGGAGAATTTTAAAGATAAATGCACATACCTTTTTTTGGCAAAAATGTACAAGTGATTGGCTGCTGTTTTCTTCCAGGATGCTTTTTCAGCTTCCAAATCTAATTGATAAGCTGCATGTTTTGTTTATCTTTCTCCTAATTATTAATCAAGTAGTGGCCCCAGTTTCTTGAAATCAGCCAAGATAGCCTAGCTAACTGGATAATGAACTAATTAGTTAATTATATCAATAAAGTAAGCTATTGAATACTCTGGTGAGCTTTGCATCATAAAATTGCACCCCATGTCCGATTTAGTGTTTTTTGTTTTTTTTTAAGATATATTGAATACTAACTTCCAGAGTTGCCTATAGTTTCAACACCACTAGGGGACACTAGGTTGGAAAACCTGGTCTGGGTAGGATGCATCAAATAGCAGTAGCAGTTAGACTTATATACCGCTTCATAGGGCTTTCAGCCCTCTCTAAGCGGTTTACAGAGTCAGCATATTGCCCCCAACAACAATCCGGGTCCTCATTTTACCCACCACGGAAGGATGGAAGGCTGAGTCAACCCTGAACCGGTGAGATTTGAACAGCCGAACTGCAGAACTGCAGTCAGCTGAAGTAGCCGGCAGTGCTGCATTTAACCACTGTGCCACCTTGGATAGAATTGTTACTATGTAGTTCTACGATGCTATAGATTACTGTTGAAAACCCAATAAATAAAAGCATTGGGCTATATTTAAAAGTTTATAAGCTGACTTGCATTCATGTTCTTTGCACTTATTCATGTACAGTAAATCCTCTCCAAAAAATTTATCAACTCCCAAACAAATTTCAGGGCAGAGTCTCCTGGCAAGTAGAACAGATAAGGAAATCCATTTCTCCAGTGATGTGTGTTCTGCTGATACTGAAAAGCTGTTAGCTGACAGTGTATCCAGATGTTGATTTGTTTTGTTTTACCATATAATGTTGTAATACAGTAAACTGTTCAATTGTTGGTCTCTTTTCCATCCAGTACAAACATATTGCACTTTCTTGTATAAATATCATGTAGTCTTTCTTTTTGTAACTTCCTTCGTCTTCAGAAGTTCTGCTCATTTTCATTCCACTTTACCTTGTTTTCTGTTTGCACAAGGAAATTCCATGAAATACATCCTTCCCTTATTATCTACAACCCATCTTAAAGCCTTTCCTCTGTATGCGCTGTATTGAATGATAGCAGCTAGATTCTTATTTTTCTGCAGCTAGTTAGGGACTGAATTCTCTCCAAGGTTTTTGCACTCTGCAGACCTCCCCAAAATGGCCCATTTTTTTGCAAAAACAGGCCCATTTTTTTAAAAAAGGGGGGCATGAATAGCCATTAGGAGGCTTGTGGAGTGCTCCTGGGAGGGGGGGGGCAAAAACGAGCAAAAAAACCCCATTTTTTGTGAAAACTGGACTGTTTTTGTCCAAAAAAAAGGGCACGCAGAGCCATTAGAAAGCTTATAGAGTGCTCCTGGGGGTGGGGGGGAGGCAAAAAGCCCCCAGGAGCACTCTAATCAGTCATTTTGGTGAAGGGGCAGGGTTTGGGGAGGCAAAAAAATGCTGTATTCAGTGTATAAGACGCACCCAGATTTTCAGTCTCTTTTTTGAGAGGAAAAAAGTGCATCTTGTACTCTGAAAAATACTGTAATTTTCAGTCAAATAAATACAAAATAGAATAAAACCCAATAATAAAAAAGTAAAAGATCCCAAACATAAATATTACATAACTGAAGCTAAGATGAAAGAAGTTGCAATGTTTTTAGAGTAATACTGCTTTGGGACTTAATGTTTTGTTGCAAGAGGGTGGTCTCGGAAAATCTTGATAATTTTTTTTCTTTTTCTTCTAGTTATGGCAACATTGCAATTACCAGCCACTAATTTAGCCAATTTGGCAAACCTACCTCCTGGCACAAAATTGTACCTTACTACAAATAGCAAGAACCCATCTGGGAAAGGAAAACTGCTACTTATACCTCAAGGAGCTATTTTGCGAGCCACAAATAATGCCAGTTAGTATTACACAAAACAAAAGTAGCATATTAAATGTGGTGACAAGCAATGGGTGGGTCCTTGGTGCTCTCTGAGCTTGGTGGTTTTCTTGCAAATGTTTCATTAGCAGGTTATATAACATCACAGTGCAAATGGATATTAAAGAACTATCCAGGTTTTTTTAGACAGAGTGCTTTCTCTGAAACACAGATATATTAAAAATGCTTTATGAAAGGAAGGGCATCTGCTAGCAAGGTGGGAATCAACCATTCTTAGGTCAGATATAAATGTTACATAAATGTAGACCAGATTGCTATGAATTGTAGGGAGGAATCGATGTATAAACTTCCTTTTTGTGTCAATGAAATTTTATAGCAATCCATGTTGAGTCTGCATAGCTTCTGCTATTAGCTAATTACTGAATTTGGGATTGAGTTTCTGGAGAGTAGTTACATTTTGGTACCTAGCAAGTAACCTGAGGGTAGAGCTAAAATAAATAGGATTTGGTTTTGCCCTATTTATAACTGGCTGTCTTGTTGGATGTTCCAGATCAGCAGTTAAGTTCTTCAGGAAGTAGCGGAACGCAGGGTGCAACCAGTGGTGTGTCTCAGCATCTCACCTACACATCCTATATTCTCAAACAAACCCCACAGGTTAGTCCACAATACAAATATATACAGAGAGAGAGAGGGAGAGAGAGAGAGAGAGAGAGATTGTTAGCATAAACGTTAGACAACTACAAGTGGATCAATATTCTTCTGATGTGCTGAACTATAGTTTACAGCACAGAAGCATTCATGGAAATGAAGTTGAGATTAGGGGGCTGATAGCATGCTGGCTTTCCATTTAAAATTGAAAGAATCTGAATATTTTAAAGAAGGGATGCAAGGAGCCCATCAGTTACCATGGAAGCCATAAATCACAGTAAGGTGCCACAGTGCTCTTTTGTACAATGTTTAATATGTGGTAGATATCATTTGTATTTGAAGCTGTTTCTTTTTGATATGTTAACTGGCATGTTTTTTAAAGTTTTAAAAAATAGAATCTGATAGACCCTATTTAAAAGTAGGTATTGTGATAAGGACCCTGACTAATTCTAAGTGGAATTAAAAAAGAAAAACAGTTTAGGGTTTCAGAATTTAAGGGACAATGGCTATTACTTACATGTCTTCACTGCAGATATTATTTTTTTGGTGCAGGGCACTTTTTTAGTTGGCCAGCCACCTCACCAGACTACAGCAAAACAGGTGACATCAGGGACTGTTCTCCAAGGTAATACAAATGCAGGAACATCATCTTCCCAAGGACAGCAAGCTCTGAAAGTTATAACTGGACACAAAACTGCCACCTTATTTGCACAGGTAACTGTGGTGCTTCATTTCAGATGCTGGTTGTTCTAGAATCTAGATACTCCCAAAGGACTTAATGAAAAGTGCAACTGTTTTGCATTCTGTAGCAAGTCACTTTTGCATTTTATGGTAATATATTAATGTATCTTTTAGAAGCCTGGTTAATAAAATAAATGTCTGAATGATACATGTGCATTGTCAATAATGTGTAAATACTAATCTATATGCCTGAACAGTTAATTTTAATACATTATTTGGTTGGGCAAGACAGGTAGGTCTTAAGAAACAGAATGAAAAACTCTGAAAAGTTTTTTTGCTTTTGTTTGTTTTATTTTTGTTGTTACCAACTATTAAAAACCTCCATATATCCATAAAATATTTATGTTTTCCATGAGATTGTTATGCAGTGTATTTGGGTTGAATTCTCCTATTTCTATTTTCAAATGAAAATGCTTGAAAAAGAACTAAGACAGGCCAATGGTGAACAATGGACAATAGAGAGGGAGAAAGACGTGCTGAGCTTTTTCCTCTCATGCAGTTTTTCAATAGTAAAAAATGTTCCTTACAAATTGCCCCTTAATGGAAGAAGAATATGAGGAAGGAAATTTGTAATCGAAGGACAGATGGGCAAAAGATTAGCTCAGCTTTTCCCAACTTGAGTGGTGACTAGAACTTTTGGGAATTATAGTCCAACACATTTAAAGAGCCCCAAGTTGGGAGAAGCTGGGCTAAGAAACCTTATTACTTCAAATACCTAAAGAGCAGTCACATAAAAAGGAAGTACATTTCTTCTCTACTGAGACTGCAGGACCAGAACAAATGGGTTAAAAATGTAAAGAAACATGTTCCATTTAGATTTTAGGAGAAACCTCCTAGTTATATGAACACACTGAAAAGTGAAGAGGTAATTCTTCACTAGAAATCTTCAAACCCAGAATGGAGGATCATTATCAGAAAGGTTCATAGATCCAGCACAGTGCAGGGAATTGACGACTAATGTCCTTTCCAACTCTTGGATGTTATTCTTAATCTTCCAATTCTGTATTTCATTTCATAATATACATTTGTTACGTGATTTCTACTTTGACTAAAAGGAAAGGATCCAATTTTAACACAACCCTCGAATGTTTCTTTTATCCCCGTTTCAATATCATGTGGCATTCAAAAAAAGTATCCTGAGATACAAACCAGCACTTTTAACCCTCCATAACAATTTTTACTTATTCTTCACAAGCTATTTCTGACAATATCTTTATAATCTAGAAGATGTAGCAAAATTGAACACCTACATATATACTAAGGTTTTGTCTAAAACATCATGAATGTTTGTATCTTTTCTGTTTTCCTACTAGTTGTACTATATGCTTTATAAAAATATTGTTTCTATTTTAACTCATTTACAAATGTAAAGGCAGCTTCCAGCGGGCAAGCTTCACTCATGAAAATATCAGACAATACACTGAAATCATTACCGGCATCATCACAGCTCTCAAAACCCGGCACCACTGTGCTGAGAGTATCAGGCGGGGTGATTACTGCAGCAACAACTTCAGCTGTGACACTTGCGTCCAATGGTGTTCCTCAGGTGAAGTACAGTATTGGTTGATTTGCATGTCAGTCTTCAAATGCATTACAGAGTTATTTTGCTGGGGAAGAATCAACTTCTTACTCCTTGGAAATGAAAGTTACTTAAGTGTTAAGGCTCCATCCTTGTGAAAAAAATGTTAGCATTTACAAGAGACCTTTGCAGTACTTGCCCTCATACAATGTTTATGGTGGAAATGCAGGGGTGCTATTAGTAAAAAGTAGAGAAGTGTATGAAATCTTTAAACTGACAATGCATTAGGAAAATACTGTAAATGTTATGTACAATAGAACTGGACCCCCACGATTTTCTAACTCTCAACTAAAAATATTGTATATGCATAGCTTAGGAATTATTAAATCATAATTTGTTTAGAATATTTTTTTTCTTTTATTTTCTTTATTGGATCATTAAACTGAAAAAAGTGTTTTCTACTGTCCATGTTTTTTTTTTAAACACAGCAAGCAAACAGTGCAAGCTCTAGCTCCCCTTCAACTACGGGCCCCATTGTGAAGGCATCTGGGCAGCAACAGCAGGTTGTTGCCAATCATGGGCAAGCAGCATCAGTTGCACCTAATAAAACAAGTTCCTCCACAGTTGTAAGCATTGCTTCTTGGGTCACAACCCCAGCACCAACATCCACAAAAACTGCAGTATCAGGTAATCTGGAACTAAAAGATTGAAATTAGTCAATGGGATGCTTTTATCCAAACTAAACACAAAACCCACTGGTGTATGATATGAAATATATATGGTGCAAGCTTTACTTGGATTAATTGATTCAAAAAATATTGTAGAAGTATAAGCATCAATTCTGGAACAAGATTGGTCCCTAGTTGAATACTACATATAACATTTTGTTAATTGGACATACAGAAATGAGGTGGCACAGTGGTTAGAGTGCAGTACTGCAGGCTACTTCAGCTGACTGCTAGCTGCAATTCAGCAGATCAAATCTCACCGGCTCAAGATTGACTCAGCCTTTCATCCTTCCAAAGTGGGTAAAATGAGGACCCAGATTGTTGGGGGCAATATGCTGTCTCTGTAAACTGCTTAGAGAGGGCTGTAAAAGCACTATGAAGTGGTATATAAGTCTAAGTGCTAAGTGCTATTGTTCCCCAAATATCAGCTCATGCAGTTCCACCAGATTCTGCAATTACTGAAACACTAAGATTAACTTCCTCTTGAATTTGGATCCTGGAAAGCCCATTGGTTTTCTGAGAAACTCTTGGAGTCTAAGCAGTACAAGGTCTAGTTAGGAAACAGTTAAATCTATTGAGCCAAATGTCTATGGATATTCTAAGACACCCAGGCCATGGTTGTCCAAAAGATACTCTTTCAAAAGGCAACTGGACTTGGTGTTTCCTTGAAGATGTTTCAGCTTCTTTAGCTTCTTGGATGAGAAGCAAAACCTCAATCTCGTCAAATAATCAGATCTTACCTTATGCGAAATGGGCATCCATATATATTGACATAAGGCATCCATGGTGGTTCTCAGTATCCCTTAATACCAGTTTTGGACATATTTTGGGAGTTGGGGGTGGAAGGTATGATATTATAATTCTCCACTAGGGCCAGTTCCAGTTGGTCTTGGTAGCAGGGAATAGATCTAGCACTAGACCTAGTTCTCCATACTGATACATAGATAGGAGAGCTTCCTTTTTATATTATTTGTTCCATGTGAAAAGAAGAAACAATTCATTTTAATACATTTCTAATGTAGGGTTGCTAAAGATCCACTCCAATCAGAACAGCCCACAACAAACTGTTTTGACAGTACCCAGCCAACTCAAACAACTTGGTGTCAGCAATGCTTCTGGAGGAGTCCAAACTATACTGATGCCTGTGAACAAAGGTAGGATGTAGTTGACAAGACATTGCCTAAATCTCTTCTTCAATATTGCAGGCTTCTCTCTCCTAAGCTTTCTGGCTCTATGGCACTGCAAGAATTGGAAACCTTTGGCTCTAGTGGCGAGCAGACTTTAATGTTGTCTGGAGCACAACATTTGATGCCATGCATATCATATCCTATTGACATTGATAACTAATAAACATTTACAATTTTAATGTCCAGTGTTATCATTATTACCAAGTTATGCATAATAGTGAGAACATGGTTTGTGAGATCCAGGTAAAATAAGAAAAAAAGAACAGATTTTTTAAAAAAATTCAGATAACATTTATAGAGCTGTTGCAAAAAGCCATTGTTAAAATTTCCATCATTTTCTGCTAAAATTATTGAAGTAATTTAGCAACAAAAATGAAAAAAGTGAAGCATATTTGTCAAATTATCAATATTCCCTTTCTCTTTCAGTGATACAGTCGGTTTCTTCCAGTAAAGCAACGGCTGTTGCACCTACAACTAGTGTAGTTGTCCCAAGCACTCCTGAAGCGACTGTTACCAAAGGTAGAATTGTCCATTGTCATAATGAAACCTTGGAAATATGATTAGCCACTATTCATGACATATATAAGTAATTTATAATAGTTTTTTGGGGGGAAATTAGTCAGTGGAATTGTGCAAAGCATTCAGAAGGGGTACTTTGCAAAGTGCATTGGTATCAGAAGAGTATAAATGCTTGTGGAGATTCTCAGTCATCCAGATCATAGTTGTCTCAAAGGTTTTTTCAAAGAAAAAACAGTCCAGTAGCCTTTTGAAGGGAAAAAAAAGCTCCTTTGAGATATCAGCAGAGTCCCACTTCTTGAAACATGAAAGCATGAAAGGGTTTGATGTGGCTGCCTCAGAGGTTTTCTCTGGTTGTGTTTGCATATACCTCTGCATATATTTTCATTGACACCACCAACGAACCCAACATGACTGCATAGCTACTTGCTCAGATAGCCAGGGTTATCTAAGCTAAGAAAGTTGCTTCACTTGCACCTTTGCACTTAGTGGAAACGGCCTTTTATTTAAAAAAAGCATTTTATGAGCCATCAGCTGTTCCACAGTATGATTATGCAAGTGAAGCAGGATTCAGGTGATAAAACATTCAGCTCGATGAAGGTATTGACATCAAGAAATCTTTTTGGGCATCTCTAAAAGTATAATGGTACTTTCACTTGGAGACCAAAGATAATACTAAGGTGGTTTTACTACACAAAAAGCAGCAATCCCCCCAAAATAGGTTTTGAAATGTAGACCTTTTACATTGTATTTTTTCCTGCCATCCATCTACACTTACAGTTACTACTCTGTGAGGGAGATAGGTGGTTCCAAAATTTGACTGATTGATTGATAAATAAGTCAATAAATAATTATTGTGGTGCCAGGATTCCACTTTAAAATCTCTGCTTTCCTCCTTCAGAAAAATTACTAACAGTTCTCAACTTACAATCACAGTTGAGCCCAAAATTTCTGTTGCTAAACAAGATAGTTGTTAAATGAATGTTGCCCCATTCTATGACTTCTCATGCCACAGTTGTTAAGTGAATTACTGCAGTTGTTAACGTAGTACTGTGGCTTTTAAGTGAATCTGGATTTCCCATTAACTTCGTTTGTCAGAAGATAACAAAAGGTGATCACTTGACCATGGACACGGCAGTTGTCATAAATATGAACCAATTGCCAAGCATCTGAATTTTGATCACTTGACCATGGAGATGCTGCAACAGTCATAAGTGTGAAAACTGCCATAAATCACTTTTTTAATGTCGTAACTTCCAACAGTCACTAAATGAACTATTGTAATTTAAGGACTACCTGTAGTTTTTTTTTCCTAATTGTCTGAAGCAGAAGACCATTATTGTCTTTCATTTGCCTAACAAATGTTTTTTTTAATATTCTATTGTCTTTTAAAGTGAAGCTGGAGCCTGATGCAACAGGGCAGAGCTGCAGTGTTCCAGTCTCTCAGGATGCTCAGGCAACAATAAAAACAGAGGAAAGTTCAGAACTTGGAAATTATTCCATTGGGTAATTATGTTTGTGAAGTTAAACTAACTTACAACAAGGAGCAATGGCTGTTGTAAAAAATATGGGTTATATTTTTATGAGCCACTTGAATTTGTTGAGAGTTCACGCCTATTAATGTTGAAATGAAATTTCTTCAAGAAAATTATTTTAATTGTATTCAATCCAAGCAGTTTTTATAGTAGGTATTGGATAGAGCACAGTATATTAAGGCCTTGGTACGAAATACTTCACCTATGCACATTAAAATTACACTGATCAGTTTGCACATCAGTTGCAGTGGATATACTGTATTTTAGATGCAGCACTGGATCCATAAAAGCTAGTTATCTTATTTGTTCAGATTTATCTTTGTCTCAAAGTTTTAAGAGCCATATCAAGCTATAGCTATATCCAGCTATGGAGCTGAGGCGACAAATTTCTATTATGATCCTCACAGACTCCATCCTTTATTGCCATCCAAGTTACAACAGAATAATTTCCTATTTTAAAAAAGCTTAGTAGAAGCTTATAATACAACTTTTTTCTTGATTTCATAACAAGTTTGTGTAAGCTTAACACTGCCCTCCCCTTGGAAAAAAATGTAAAATTCAGACTTCCAAAAATGTAAAAGCTGAGAAAGGTTTGAAAATGTTTGTCCAAAAATCTCTCTCTGCATGTACACAGAGATGTGTGCTCTATAGGCAGTAATAAAGCAGTATCTGTATTACTGTATCTGTATTACAGCCAATGCCATCTGGCTACCACCCGGGGGAGGGCCTTCTCTGTAGCAGCTCCAGCCCTTTGGAATGAACTCCCCGCGGAGATTCAGACCCTCACCTCTCTCCAGGCCTTCCGGAAAGCTGTCAAAACCTGGCTGTGCCGGCAGGCCTGGGGTTGATGAGTTCCCCTCCCCTCTCGACTTGTATGGTTTTATGACTCTTGTGTATTTTAATTACGTGTATTGTGTTTGTATCTCCTTTTCCCCTTTTGAGTTGTTCGCCGCCTTGAGTCCCTCCCGGAGAAGGGCTGCGTACAAATAAACTAAATCTTAATCTTAAATCTTAATCTGTACATACATGTTCTTTGTACAGTAGAAGTTGTGTAAAAAGCCCTGTACTATGCTATAATAAATAAATTCTATATTAAATGCCACCTCTTTATTTTTTACAGGGAAGAATATTTAGACAACCTCCCACAACTTTTGACAGCAATTGTGAAGAATGTTCCATTAATTGCTGAGAGAAGTAATGAAAACATTGTTTAACAGTCATTTTTGGTGCAATATGCTCAATTCATACTAAGTATGGCCATTGGTCCATCTGCCTGCATTTGCTATAGAGCAGTATTTCTCAAAATGGGGGAAACTGCCCCCTAATGAAAGGTGTTTGCATTATCAAGAGGGGTGTTAGATGCTAAGGGGGCAACAAGAACTTTATGCACTCCAAGGGGGTGGCGTAAGAAGCTATAAGGATTGTAATCATAGGATTACTCAGAACTTACTCAACAAACTTTACTAAGTGTGTAAAACATTAACTTTGATAATTATAAATACATCAAACTTTAAAATGCTTAAAATATTATGTGGCTTTGACCACATGTTAACCATGGGGAAATCTCTTACAATTTTCTGTTTTTATATATTTATTTTTTTATGTCAAGATTATTCCTCCTAGCTTGAGTTCCATATCTTTTCTTATCCATTTTTTAAATGTTTGGCTAAATGTCATATTCTGCCTAGTGTACATGGGAGCAATGAATTACAATAATGCTGACTGATTTCCATTTCAACCATCAGAACACTAGTTTCCATTTTCTTGTTCCACTTACAAAGCTTGTATTGTGTATTCTTTTTTATTCTGAAGGATAACAAGCATTCAGAAAGTGTTCCCATTTTTGCTGATATTCTGAAAGATACCAGAGACAGTCTAGTATTTTTAACTCTCCTCTTTATGAGGAATGGGAATGGGAAACTAGTATTTCTGAAATCAAAACTTCCAGTGCAGTATGGCAGGCAAACTCTACCCCCAGCCTGGAGTTTGATCCGGATGGGGCTCAAGGTTGACTCAGCTTTCATCCTTCTGAGGTCCGTAAAAAGAGGACCCAGATTGTTGAGGACTATATGCAAATAATGCTTCTACATTGTAAGGCACCCAGAAAGTGTTGTAAAGCACTATGGGGCACAGTATAAGCCTAAATGCTGTTGCTATTGAACACTCAGGTTTAATCTGATCCATGAGACCAGTCCCTCTAACTCAAAGGATTTAAAAGAGATTCCTCTCCCACTTTGATCTGCTTTTTGACATACAGGACACCTAAAAGGACAGTAGTTTTCTGTAATCTAGTGGGCTATGCAGTGCTTTGTAAGTGGTTTGAGAAGGTGGTTTGGAATATGCAGTAGCACTCAACCATATCTGTTTGATGCAATAATTTCTTTTTCCTTGGGAATAGATAGCTGTCCTTTGTAGCTGCCCGGTCAGCTCAATAAATAATGTAGCTTCAAAGAGATTACAGATTAAAGATTACAGACATTTGCAGCATTGTGTTCCAAGCACCTTTTTGAAGCACTACATAATCATATATTATCTGTAAAAAAAAATACATTATCGGAGAGTTGAATCACACTCCTAGGCCAAATCCAACTCCTGATTTTTGCAGTGTTGCCTAGATGAACTGAATCTTAACAATGAGCAATAGCAATAGCAATAGCAGTAGACTTATATACCGCTTCATAGGCCTTTCAGGCCTCTCTAAGCGGTTTACAGAGAGTCAGCATATTGCCCCCAACAATCTGGGTCCTCATTTTACCCACCTCGGAAGGATGGAAGGCTGAGTCAACCCTGAGCCGGTGAGATTTGAACCGCTGACCTGCTGATCTAGCAGTAGCCTGCAGTGCTGCTTTTAACCACTGCGCCACCTTGGTAATAGCTGCTGAGTTATTCAGCTATGGCTGGCTTTATTTTCATCCACATGAAAATACATAAAATAAGTGGTTTAATAGCAATTGGCACTTTACATACTGAGACTTGATATTCCTGAAATAAACAAATCAATGCATGTGCTTAGTTTTCATACTGGGGTTCATTCAGGCTCCTGCTTTTCCCTTCTCCAAATCATTGCTAGTAATTTGTTTCTCAGATGTTTTTTATGTTCAGAGCCTTCCATCTTTTTGAGTAGTTCCAAAAGGCTAGAAGATTGTCTTATGTCACAAATACCACCCTTGTATTTACCTGTTGTTCAAATAGCTATGGTAATATCTCTTTAATGTTCTTTCTAATTTAGTATCTCTTTTAAATCAGAGTAAAAGGCTTTTTAGTTTTTTCCATAAGGGATTTCCTGATTTTAGTAATAAGTAGCATATTTTGATTTAAACTATGTTCTGAGAAGATATTCAGAAATAGCTTGCCATATAATACATTAATTTCCATGGTTATTAAAAATCTAAAGCTTTTGGTGTTCCTTTTTTGTTTTTTTAGCTGAGGATGCCAATCTTTTCTGTGCCAGTTCTGTGGAACAATATTATACCTGGAATATTGGAAAAAGAAGAGCTGCTGAGGTAATTTTAATGTATTCTGTAAGCTGAATTTCAGCCTCAGGGAAATGTATGACTGAAAGCTGTCCTTCAGAAATCTGGTGATTTTTAAAACCTAGAAATTATTATTTTTTAAATATCTTGCATTTAATACATAGCCATTTTTGCAGAGGTTTACTAATATTTGGCTAAATAAAATGTAACTGAACTTAAAGTTCCATGTCCTGTCTTAACATTATATAATCCAGATCTGTTGTGTGACAAAATAGCAACTTTTCCCCAATGTTGTCTTGATGTTGTCATACTTCCAAGAGTTTTTTACTCTGCTTTTAATGTCTCTTTTCTGCTTGACAAAATGACCCTTTTATTGTGACCACCATGATGAAAAATGAGAAAGCATTCCAGAATAGATTGTACTGTCCTCTGATGTAACAAACTGAAAACAAAATTGTATTTGCCCTAAAAGTTTTCAATTCCTGAGCTTTTAGAAGCATAAACGTATAACTGTTTATTTGATGTTATTTTTGTTCTTGTTCATTAGATGTGCCCTATTTTAGAGCCACAAAGACAAAATATAGAATGGCTAGAACTGTGAAATCATCTATTAACAGAAGTCATCTGTTTGGAACAATTTCACATGTGCACACAGACATACACACACACACACACACACAGGTCCCATTGTTGCTGACCAGCAACAATTAAGCAGTAGAGGATCACCTGGTCACCATCTGGGAGATAACAGTTATCTACAGTTTTTTACTTAGCTCTTATAATGCATAAAGATCCATTGATATAATGTAACTATAATCTATATATATATAAAAGCGAAATACCACTCATCATGAAATCTCCAGAACCATAAAGCCTACAAACCTGAAATTTGGCACATATGTTCCTCTTGGTTTCTAGGTGATTGTTAAGAAACGAGTTTTTGAAATGACCGTCAGATCATTAATATTTCTTATATCATTATTAACACTCTCTGATGCTAAGGTGTTAGATTGAGAGAGAGAAAGGGGTAAGATAGGAGAGGCCTCTGTGTGGCAAGCCTGAGGGAGAGAAGGGGAGAGGAGAGGCCGATCATAACTACTCATTAATGCTCACGCTTTATCAATTTATCAAGCCTGATTACATAATTTCGTAGCAAAGCACTTGTATCCAACTGACTAGTGAAAGATATACATATTTTATTCTATTTAATTCTTCTTTTTCTTCTTCCTTTTTTCATCTCCAGTGGCAAAGAGCCTTGACAATACGTAAAATCCTTCAAGAAATGATAGAAAAGTATCCTAAATTTCACAACATTGTGCCTCTGAAAACAAAGCAGGTTGTACACTGGTGTCGCTTCCATGGCTATACACCACCTGATCCAGAAGCTTTTAGGAATGAGGATTCCATAGAGGATGTCCTGACACAAATAGACAATGAGCCAGGTAAAGAGTCTAATTTTAGAACCTCAAAGGGTTTGTTTTGGCATAATTTGTAGAATGAAAATAAATTATAGGATTAGGTTTCCATCTTTGTCTCCCGAAGCCAGCATCAGTTTTGCCTGGAAAATTCAATAAAGGTGAAACTCGAAAAATTAGAATATCGTGCAAAAGTTCATTTATTTCAGTACTGCAACTTAAAAGATGAAACTAATATATGAGATAAGACTCATTACATGAAAAGCAAGATAGTTCAAGCCGTGATTTGTCATAATTGTGATGATTATGGCTTACAGCTCATGAAAACCCCAAATCCACAATCACAGAAGATTAGAATATTACATGCAATCAATAAAACAAGGATTGTACATAGAACAATATCGGACCTCTGAAAAGTATAAGCATGCATATGTACTCAGTACTTGGTTTGGGCCCCTTTTACAGCAATTACTGCCTCAATGAGGCGTGGCATGGAAGCTATCAGCCTGTGGCACTGCTGAGGTGTTATGGAAGACCAGGATGCTTCAATAGCAGCCTTCAGCTCTTCTGCATTGTTTGGTCTCATGTCTCTCATCTTTCTCTTGGCAATGCCCCATAGATTCTCTATGGAGTTCAAGTCAGGTGAGTTTGCTGGCCAATCAAGCACAGTAATCCTCTGGTCATTGAACCAGGTTTTGGTGCTTTTGGCAGTGTGGGCAGGTGCCAAGTACTGTTGGAAAATGAAGTCAGCATCCCCATAAAGCTTGTCTGCAGAAGGAAGCATGAAGTGCTCCAAAATCTCCTGGTAGACAGCTGCGTTGACCCTGGACTTAATGAAGCACAGTGAACCAACACCAGCAGATGACATGGCTCCCCAAATCAACACAGACTGTGGAAACTTCACACTGGACCTCAAGCATCTTGCAGTGTGTGCCTCTCCATTCTTCCTCCATACTCTGGGTCCTTGGTTTCCAAATGAGTTGCAAAAATTGCTCTCATCAGAAAAGAGGACTTTGGACCACTGAGCAACAGACCAGGTCTGTTTTTCTTTAGCCCAGGTAAGACGCTTCTGACGTTGTTTGTTGTTCAGGAGCGTCTTGACAAGAGGAATACGACATTTGAAGCCCATGTCCAGGATCCATCTGTATGTGGTAGCTCTTGATGCACTGACTCCAGCCTCAGTCCACTCCTTGTGAAAGTCCCAACACTTTTGAATGGCCTTTTCCCTGACAATCCTTTCCAGGCAGCGGTCATCCCTGCTGCTTGTGCACTTTTTTTCTTCCACACTTTTCTCTTCCACTTAACTTTCTATTAATGTGCTTTGATACAGCACTTTGGGAACATCCAACGTCTTTTGCAATTACCTTTTGAGGCTTTCCCTCCTTATGGAGGGTATCGACAGTTTTCTGCACAACTGTCAGGTCAGCAGCCTTTCCCATGATTGTGATTCCTACTGAACCAGACAGAGAGACCATTTAAAGGCTCAGGAACCCTTTGCAGGTGTTATGGCTTAATTAGCTGATTAGAGTGGGACACTTTGAGCCTAGAATATTGCACCTTTTCACAATATTCTAATTTTCTGAGTGTAGATTTGGGGTTTTCATGAGCTGTAAGCCATAATCATCACAATTATGAAAATCACGGCTTGAACTATCTTGCTTCGCATGTAATGAGTCTATCTCATATATTAGTTTCACCTTTTAAGTTGCATTACTGAAATAAATGAACTTTTGCATGATATTCTAATTTTTTCGAGTTTCACCTGTATGTGTTTCTAGGACCATGTATAGAAATGCTATATTTAACAGTTTTCCTATAAAGTGGGGGATTGTTTTCTGATTATTTGGGCCTGGTTGGGGAGGTTCAAGAGAAATGAGTGAATGAAGCAAGGAATAAATCAGTGAATGAATCAATAAATGAAATAAATGTTATTTTGGTCCTGAAATAAGGGGAATATGATAAACAGATTTTTTTAAACCCAGTGGTATGGACTACTTATCATAGTTGTCAGGAACATATTAATATTCTTATTAGTGACTATTACCTAAACAGAACTAGATACACATTCATAATTTATTGAATTGAGTGTGCTCCATTTCTTCAACTCCAAAACTAACAATTCTGAATTTACAAATATTTTTGTTAAACATTGTTAATAGTTTCTCTTTTGATATAATGATTGAAACTTGAGAGATATATGGATAGTAGAGGATTAGGAGTTTAGGTTTCTGGTCACAGCAACTATAATTTGTTTTATTTGCAATGAACTGCATGTCACTTTATATAAATTATTTGCTAATCCTGTCTTCTGTGCCTAATTGCTTTACATGGAAAAGAATGCTCATCATCTTACACCACTGGGGAAGAGCTTTGTCGAAAGCTTATAGAACTAGAGCAGCTCCTTAAACAAGAATCTGACAATGATGAGGAAGTAGACATTCTTAACATTACTGAACCTCTGAAAATAAACATTAAAAAGGAACAGGAAGAGACACAAGAAGAGGCCAAATTCTACTTAGCACCACAGTCTGCATCTGAATATGTCCGTGAAACTGCTCAACAGGTAAATAAAATAATTTTTAAAAGATAATTTTTTCATTATCTTGAGATTTTTTAGAGTGTAATATATGTAATATTTAGCATGGTTGCAAGTTGCCTTACCTTTCTCTTTAACAAGCTAGAAGATCTTGAATACCTTTTTATAGTTTTGTTCCCCAATTGCTTTCACAATTGCTAATAAAAATATTCAGTTCTAGGAAATAAGAATCACAAACTTGCTGCAGAACTGTCAGTCATCCGACTTAAAACCCCAGCTAAGCACTCTTGCACTAAAAAACAGCAAATGTTGAATTTTAAATTCCATAATCATCCTAACTTTTTATAATAATTTTAGTCCACCTGAAGTGCAAAGTTGCAAGATTCTTTCCAGAAGATGAAGTAGAACTGAATATGATTCATCTTATCTGCAGGCACACATTCATGTATGCACACACACACACAAACAAACATACACAAAATCTATATGTATTTAGTGATTCTTCAGTTTACAAATTCAGAATCCTACTTCAAATATTTCTGAATCCTATCAGAAATATTTAGGAAGTGTAATTTTAAAGCAGCTCAGTACCCAGGCATCAGAAGAAAAACCTATTGTTATTTTTGCACATTATAATCAAATTCTATTCTGTTTAGAATGGCTGAATTTTGTACAGCAAACCTATTAAGGATACAGCTTTAAAGTTTCAGAACAAAATGCTAATTTTCCAATGACTACAATTCATTGAACATATAGCAGTCTATGCCTATTGAATTTTAAGTGTAACTGTTATCACCAGTTCTAAGAGTCATTTTAACTTCTAAGGAAGATACATGTCTGTGAAGTTAATTATGAACACATTGTCTTATTTTATAGGTAGGAATTTCCTTTCCACCTGTGGAACTTCACAAAAATATATATGCTTTTATAATAGAAGATATGATTTTAAAGGTAAGCTGTTTAAATTCTTAGCGTTAAAGTAGTCATAGACAAATTAAATAGGTTAACTTACACTGTGAGAGGTATTGGCTGCAAGTAGAACAAGGATAATAGTGTCTTGTGGTATCTTTATTTTAATAATAATTTATAGTTTATTGAATGTATTAAGCTGTCAAATCAAAAGACTCAAAGTAGCATATAGCAATACTGTAGCAATAAAAAAACCAAATGCAGAGATTGGAAGGGGGGGGGGTTGTCAATATAAAATTGTTCCATAACCTAACATTGGCCAGTTGGGAGTAGAGAATTAGGAGTTAGACAATTGCTGGACCTTTGCACCCGGTATTGGGGAAGGCAGTTTTCTAGAGCTTTTCTAGAGGATAGTATGACTGGGAGTAGAAAAACCTCCATGGGATTGTATTTCAGCAGGTAGGAGTAGAAGCATCGACAGAGAAGAAGCCATTTTACTTGTTGGGATCCAGAGTTTTCTCAATGTTACGTTTTTGGATTTGTAGAACAATTTGAAGAAATGCACCATAGGCTACTTTAGTAAATAAGTTTTAGTTTATACACAGGATTCTGAGGTATAAAATACTCTGAAATATGTCCTCTGTTATTTAAAAACGTTCATCCATGTTTACATTATTTATTTCTGAAATGCATTCTGCAACAGGCTACAGAACAGTTGGTCAGTGACATTCTAAGAGAAGCACTGGCAATTGGCTACCAAGCAGCTCCTCGAAACAGGTATATTTGTTTAACTTTCACATCTACATTCTAAATATATCTATATTAACTGGCTCAAGGTTGACTCAGCTTTCCATCCTCTCAAGGTCAGTAAAATGAGGACCCAGATTATTGGGGGCAATATACTATCCCTCTAAACCGCTTAGAGAAGATTGTCAATCACAGTGAAGCGGTATATAAGTTTAAGTCCGATTGCTATTGGTATAAAAGGAAAACTAATTCAAAGATGGAAGAATAAAAAGAAAGAGTAGAAGGTGCAGGCTAAGTGCTATTGTTATTGCTATTCTTGAAATAATAAAGAGATGAGATGAAGTGAGAAAATTGGATGAATACAGTCTGGGTCTTCATTTTACTGACTTCAGAAGATAGAAGGCTGAGTCAACCTTGAGCCAGCGAGAATCAAACTGCTGGCAGTCGGCAGAATTAGTCTGAAATACTGCATTCTAATTAATGAGCCACCACAGCACTAAAATAAACAAAAGCTAGTTGGCATCCCTTGCTTATTCTTTTTTGTATCTACTGAGATTTGTTAAATCTTCAGTGACAATTAACAGAATAACAGAGTTGGAAGGAATCTTCTAGTCCAACCCCAGCTCAAACAGGGGACCCTGTACTGTTCCATTTCTGTATCATTTTTATACCATTATTTGTACTTTCTGTGAAGTATAAATCAATCTTACCCATTTTATAAAGTTCTCTCCCAAGTTCATATCTTACAATATTCCTATCCTTGTTTTATCATTTTGATTGCCAAATTGTGTTCTGGGAACTGCAAATGAGACACAAATCCAGATTCTACATTTTCCTGCTTTAGAGAAAATATATTAAAATTGAATAGCACTATTAAACATAGATGATTTCCAAAAGACTCCTGAGTAAGGACACGGTTGTTCCATCTTTTGGCTCAATTGTGTTTGGGATTTTATCCTACCCTCTCCCAATATTATGTTAAAAGCTGTTTTCGAAACTGAGCAGTTCTTAACAATGGTTTTATTGTTAAGGGAAAAGGGAAAAAAGCAGGGGAACATAGAAATGCTGAACAACATTTTCAGATTTCATCCTCAGAAATGGTTTGAAGAGGATTGTTGCTCAGTATACTGTATTTTTCGAAGTATAAGATGCACTGGAATATAAGATGCACCAAGGTTTTGAAGAGACAAATAAATAAATAAAAGTTTTTGAACTCTGCAAACTTCCCAAAAACGGCCTGTTTTTCGCAAAAACAGGCCCGGTTTTTTTTTGTTTGTTTGTTTGTTTTTCAAAAAAAGGGCATAAATAGTCCTTAGGAGGCTTGTAGTGTGCTCTGGGAGGAGCAAAAATGAGCAAAAAATGGCCCATTTTTCATGAAAACGGGCCCATTTTTTTCAAAAAAGGCGTGGATAGCCTTTAGGGAGCTTAGAGTGCTCCTGGGGGCAAGGGGAGGGGGGAAACTGAGCTCATTTCTGCCTTCCCCAGCCCCCAGAAGCTCTCTGAAAGCCTCCTACAAGCTATGATGGCCATTTTGGTGAAGGAGGCGGGATTTTGGGAGGCAAAAAATGCTGTATTCAGTGTATATGATGCACCCAGATTTTCAGCCTCTTTTTTGAGGGAAAAAGGTGCATCTTATACTCTGAAATACTTGCTTGCCGTGTAGAAATTCCCAGGCTCATCCTTCATTTTTAATTGGTAAGGAATCAGGGCAAATAAAAGAAAAGACAAACTCCAAGAATCTGTTATCAGTCAAAGTAAAATATAACTGGGTTTGATTTACAGAATAGTTTTACATGATATAAAATAACTTTTTATATTTCTATAGGATCTGTTTCAAATATGTAGATAACTATGTCTATGTAGGGTTTTTAAAATAAAAATACTGCTTATATAATTGTAAGGCTGCTGAAATAGTTATTTAATGACAATTGAAGCGATTGTTTATTATGATAACTATAGTGCGCTTAAAGCACATGTATAGCTGTCTTTATTTGCCTGATATTCCAGAAATATTGGAACACAAATCTCTATCTGCTGCTTTATCCTGTTGTGTCTAACAGGAAGTACAATCCAACAAGTCTGAAGGACATCAGGCTGGGGAAAGTTGGACTTCTTATAAATGTTGTTATTGTTGCTGCATCAAGTAGCATATAAATGCTTCAAAGAGTACATTCCATCTGCATTTTCTCTCTGCAGGATTCCAAGAGAGATCACAATGATGAACATTCACCAAGCTATCTGTAACATTCCCTTTCTGGACTTCCTTACAAATAAGCATATGGGAATACTGAATGATGAACAGTGATGTGGACTGAAAAAGCTACATAAAGCTTGAATAAAGATAATGGCCCAAATTCCTTGTGTCCAGATGCCTGTTTACATTGTAGAGACTAAGTTAACTTGAATGCTACAAATCAATGTTTCAACCAAGTTTTTTTTTAAAAAAATAAAGCATTTTTAACTATTTTTTTAAGAAAAAGCTTTTTTAAAAATCAGTTTTAAGTTCACCTGTTAGATATTAGTGGCAGCTGGCTCTAAGTATGCTGCGAAAATTAAAAGATTTAAGTTGCAGGTTTAGCATGGAAGTTACTTATCACATAAAGTTTTCAGTAATAATTTTGAAGTTTAATATAACCTATGGATAAGGATTGGAAGCCTCTGGGATTAAATGGATAAGTATAATGATAGACTAGTTCAGATATAATACTAAATTATTGTATTCTGTTGAAGGAACAAGTCTTGCTTTTCCCTAGGTTCATAGATTTTTTCTTTAAATGGACAATGTCACAAGGAGATGTTAGAGCCTTTTATCGCAGTTTCCTATATCATCTTAACTGGAATTAATCACCTTAAAGTAACAAAACTTTAGGGAATAGGGTGAGATAATTCTCAAAGTTGATTAAAGTGAAATTGACTTCAAATTGTTATATCCTCACTGAGAAGCTTTTGGGATTTAATAGGCTTCCTTTTCAGTTGTATTGTCAGGAAGCTTTCTTTGCTAAAAATAAACAAACCCTACATAACAGTGATAATATAATACAAATACAATAGCAGAGTTCAAAGGGACCTTGGAGGTCTTCTAGTCCAGCCCCCTGCCTAGGCAGGAAATCCTATACCATTTCAGACAAATGGCTATCTTAAAGACTTCCAGTGCTGGAGCATTTACAACTTCTGGAGGCAAGCTGTTCCACTGATTAATTGTTCTGTCAGGAAATTTCTCCTCAGTTCTAAGTTGCTTCTCTCCTTGATTAGTTTCCACCCATTTCTTCTTGTTCTACCCTCAGGCACCTTGGAGAATAGTTTGACTCCCTGTTCTTTGTGACAGCCCCTGAGACAATGGAACACTGCTATTATGTCTCCCCTAGTCCTTCTTTTCATTAAACTAGACATACCCAGTTCCTGCAACCGTTTTTCATGTTTTAGTCTCCAGTCCTCTAATCATCTTTGTTGCTCTTCTCTGCACTCTTTCTAGAGTCTCCACATCTTTCCTACATCGTGGCGACCAAAACTGAATACAGTATTCCAAGTGTGGCCTTACCAAGGCATTATAAAGTGGTATTAACACTTCACATGATCTTGATTCTATCCCTCTGTTTATGTAGCCTAGAACTATGTTGGCTTTTTTGGCATCTGCTGCACGCTGCTGGCTCATATTTAAATGGTTGTCCATTAGGATTCCAAGATCCCTCTCACAGTTACTACTATTGAGCAAGGTACCACCTATACTGTACCTGTGCATTTCGTTTTTCTTGCCTAAATGTGAAACCTTACTCTATTCACCATTGAATTTCATTTTGTTAGATAGTGCCCAATGTTCAAGTTTGTCAAGATCTTTCTATATCTTAAGCCTGTCTTCTGGAGTGTTGACTATTCCTGCCAGCTTGGTGTCATCTGCAAATTTGATGAGTTCCCCAATTATTCCCTCATACAAATCATTGATGAAGATGTTGAAGAGTACTGGGCCTAAAAAAGAGCCTTGGGGTACTCCACTGTATACTTCCCCCCATATAGATGCAGTTCCATTGAGGACTACATGTTGAGTGCGCTTGGTCAGCCAGTTACGAATCCATCTGGTGGTGAAGCTGTCTAACCCACATTCTTCTACTTTATCTAGTAGTAGGTTATGGTCTACCCTATCAAATGCCTTACTGAAGTCCAAGTTAACTATATTGATGGCATTCCTCTGGTCCACTAATTTTGTCACTTTGTCAAAGAACGCAATAAGATTAGTCTGGCTTGATCTGTTTTTGACAAACCCATGTTGGCTTTTGGCTATTACTTTGTTTACTTCTAGGTGTTCGCTAATTCGTTGCTTGATTATCTTTTCCAATAATAAAAATAACCTGATGTTCTGAGTTAGTAAAGCAGGTATTCATAAAATCTTACCCTTTAAATTGTGTGATATTTCAGGTTTGACTTGTAGTTTGGGCATATCTTCATTGAAAAGTGAGAGATTTACTATTATATTAGACTGATATGTATTATACTATTTTAACTTCATTGAATGAAACAGTCGAATTCTAACCCCTCCATTCTTTTTCCTAGAATAGCTCTTTCAAATACTTGAGGTCTATATTTGTCCATGTTGATTACCAACTTAAACCTTATCATCATATGTACTATAATGTATAATTGTGTGATATACCTTTACAATAAATTTTCTTTATTAAGTACAGTAAGATGGGACTACTTGGTTTGTTTTATTTACTGCTTCATGTTTATGCTGTTTTTATCTTTATCTTCATTGTATGTTAACTCAGGCTCTGCCATTCCTGTTTCTACACTAATCTTTTAAAATCTCAGAATTGTTCCCATTTTTATTGAGAGAAATTGCGGATTTGCAGTAGACAACTTACCCTAAATTGAGTTATATAGAAAAATATACTACAAAACTAAAAATACTCTGAAAAAACAATATTCAGATTTTTGTCTTCAGTTTCAGTTTTTAAACTGAACAAGGAAAACGAAGGAGTGATTTACATACTATTTTTCACTTCCAAAATTCTTACATGAAAAGAGTTGGTTGCAATTTCCATTTTCTCAAGCCAAGCTGCACCATAATATTCAAAACTATTAATTAAAATATAACATGGGAACTGGATCTGACATGGTTATGTTGTACTATACTAGTACAGTACTACCATCATAATCATCATCAATTCAAAAAGAGCAAAAACATTAACAAAATTAGTAACACAGTGCCAGAGCCAGCATTCTCTGGACGAGCCTTTATGATTACCCCTTTTAATAAAGTTTACATGGTATTTTGCATGGCTCAGCATTAGAGCCATGAGAAGAGTAAAAGAAATGCTACACCAGAGCATTTCTTATTGACTTCATTTACCTGTAACCCATCTCGTCACTATTATGTTTATGGCCTCTTAATCTGGGCAGTTCTATAATTTGCTGATTATTTGTTGTGCTCAAGCAGTTTGTATATCATACTCAAATATGTATGCTCAGGAGAAGTGTAGTCCATATTAGGTACATGCCGAACACATTCCTTGAAGGAATCGGACCCAGAACTCCATATCTACCAGAAGTCACCACAGTATTCTGATGGCAGCAAGGATATATGATAAATCTGGTAGGAAAAGTCTTTATTGTTTGGTGTTTCTCTAAAATTATTCAGCCTAAATATTGAGTTTGCATACATAATTCAGTCATGAATTTTGTGTCTTCTATGTAAATTACCGTAAATATTTAGTCCTTTCTTTTAATTTAACAGGCATTTTATACGTAAGTAGTGAACTGTAAGAGTGTTTTTCCCCTTAAAAGCAAATCTCCCCTGTCAATGTTAACAATTCATACCACCAAATCACAGTGATGGCTGCAGGATAGTATTGCCATAGCAACTACATTCTAGCTTAATAAAATGGCAGGGTGAATCCTTTACTTAAAATATATATTGCATGGGATTAAATATTACTGTTTATATACAGGATTAGGAGTCAGGCTACATGTACCAAAAGTCAGGCCTTTCTGGCCAGTCACAAAATGTTTTATTAATATTGTTTCAGAGAAATATTACCTTAGAAATTCCAAAAGTTACACATCAAATAATTAATGAAATCCTCAGAATAAAATAGCAACCAATTTGAATATTTAATGTAACTTATATAATAAATTGTCTTTGGGGATGGAGTTTTGATACACCCTGTATATATACCACAGTATCCCTGTATTTCCATGAACCTTCTAGGCTACTAGATAGACAGTGATTTCATGGTTAGTCTTATAAAGCTTTGTTACATTTACTATTCTAATTTTGGTTAGGCTTTGTAATATTGGCTGTAATTTTATTTCTATTTAATCAATAAAATGTTTTCCTTTTTCTGTATTCTGTGTTTCGTATGACTTGTGGTTACAATAAAAGATTCTTACAGCTATGCAATCACAACAGATGATGCATGAAGCTAATGCATTAAGAACTCTACGTATATTTACAGGATGTTCTTGGGTTGGTTTTTTTCTAAATTAATAATATCTGTTGATCTGTTTACACAATTTCAGATATTGCTTGATAATATTGTTTTCTATTTAAGGTACAGGGGAGAATAAGACATATTTAACAAAACATTTAATGTCTTTATCAACCATTTTGATTGTTATTTAAAATATTTTTGCAGCAAAATTGTAATAGATACCTGTTATTTTATACTAACGTACTAAGACGCTATAAATAAGCACCAAATGCTTACTAATATTTATCATGAACCAACTTGCACTTGTATCCCCTGTATCCCCATATAAAGAATATGTTGAGTTTGCCTTCAGTATTATTCCTTACATTTTAAAATTTCAAAAATTGTCATTGGATGTAGCCAGAGAACCCAAAATAAAATAAAAACTGCATGTATCTTATCTGCCTGGAATATCTAGTTATCCAAATTGACTTCATAATGAGTGACAAAGGCACAAAACTTGGCGATAAGTGGTTGATCTATTTATATTTTCATTTCATTTCACTTATATCCTATTTCTTTCTATGTCTCTTTTTGCACCTAAATTGATTTTATCATCCCTGAGGCAGAACTTCATTATGCTTCCTATTTTGAAAATGTGTATAGATTGGTTGCATTTCACAGAATGTTCCCGCTTTTCTCAGCAAGAGTTTGTCTTTAAACACTGCATAAAAAGCAAAGAAGATCTAATATAACTAATTATTAGAAACAGTTGCATATATGAATTTGCTTCTCTGAATTCAAACGAGGGTTCCAGAATTATAGTAGACAACACCCAGGAAGTTCATAGTGAGGAGTGTTAGCAGAATTCCCAGAAATTGGTTATTTTGTAAGATGGAAAGGGCAACAGATTAAGAACATGCCCAGATCACCTAGAATGTGAGGCGGGGGGTGGGGGATACATTCCTGGTTCCATGTTAGAAAGGAGACTACAGAATGTAGGAAAATATGTACAGTTTCCCATTCTGGATAGGTAAAATCAGGAAGCACATTACATGACACTTTACATTATTGTCCTGTGTAAACTTAGTTCACCAAAATCTTTCAGTATTCAAATGATTTCCATTAGACCAAAAACTACAGCAGAATGAATGTGTAGACAAAAATACATTTTAATAAATTATCTAATTCCATAAAATACAAATAACATGTTCTGCCATATTTGTTCTTTAAGAAATAAAATAACTGTAACCAAGTAGGCAGTGTGATTTTTCTTTTCTCCATTCAGTAAAAGTCAGGCTTACAAATAATTAAACCAATTAATGTTCAACGAAATTAGATTAGTCAAGCAAAATTAATAAGAATTTCACCTAGAAACATTAAGCATGCAAGGATTGCAATTTGGAACATGTTTCTACACCTTCCCATTCCTCCTAATCTGTTCAGTGTGTTGGATTCATCTGGAAAACTGGCCTCATGACTATTGTAGGAACAATGTTGTCATTTACCTTCTAGACAAGTATCTTATTATTGTGATTGTTCCAAAAGGGGCGGAGGGGACATGCTCAAGGAGATTTTGAAACTACAATTCTCAAGCAGCAGGCCCTTTACTGTAAGGAAAAACGATTGCTACATAAAATATTGTCAAAAGCAGTTTATGATATGGCACTAGTGGAAGGCAAGATAGCCTCTTATTTAAAGAATGAAAAACCACAACAGGTACATAACCTTAAGACCTTTCTTATAATGTAAATAGTGTAACTTTTTAGATCTTAGCTGAATGATTACAATTAAGAAAATTTTTATGAAAAAAGCAACTTTCTGCAACCAATTTTCTCCAAATTATATAGTATTTGTACTTCTGTTTATATATGAAAAATTGGCTGCATGTTATTTGCCACATTTTAAACTAGGGAATGCTAAATATGAATTTTTCAGTATAAAATTTGGAAGGCTCTTGTGTTCTATATACCCAGAAATGGGACATCACTGGGCTAGATGAGAAGCCCAACCTGAATCAGAAATTTCATGCGCCCATCAAAAGCTTACAAAAATATCCTGGAATCAGCTACAAACTATGATTGTAATTTCTGCAAAAGTAAATGAAACAATGCATTAAGGTGGGGTGATTATTATGTCAAACCCTGTCTTAAATACACTATATTGCCAAAAGTATTCGCTCACCTGCCTTTACTCGCATATGAACTTATATTGGCTCCCAATAGATGTTCAGGTACAATTCAAGTTTCCTGGTTATTGCCTTTAAAGCTTTAGATACCATAGAACTGAGCTACTTGCAGGACTACCTGCTCCCCTCAACCTCTCCTGCCCCATGCATTCCCATATGGACATGCCGCATGCATGCTCCAGATCTCTGCTGACTGATGTCTAATGGATGTTGTTACAAATTCTCTACCCAATACTCATATTAATACAGAACAGATAAATGAAAATCAGTCTGATAAAATTCAGACTAACTATAATTAGCACAAAGAATAATGAAAAAAGTCATCAATTTGGAGAAGTCACGTTTTAACTGATATGCATCTGTAAGATAATAAAAATGAATGAAGCATGGAGCAGACTAAGGAAATATCTAGCCACATTATGGGCACTAATGCAGTCAGTGACTCAACAATGAATCCAAAGGGGGGAAACATACTAACAGCAATTCAGTTGGGAAGACATAATCACAGGTTAAATACTGTAAGTTCATACGCGAGTAAAGGCAGATGAGTGAATACTTTTAGCAATATAGTGTATATGCAATATTAGGAATGCATGAGAATTAAAAACTAGTGTATTTAAAATGTCTAAGCAAAAATTACAATACTGTACAAAAATTCTCTTCCAAAATAATGAAAAAGTAAAATTGTCTGTGAAAATTACACTATGACATATATAACACATAATTTCTTAGCAACAAGCAGTAATTTTGCTTTTTCAAGGCAAATCATGTTCTAGTTTGCATACTCAAAAACTATGACTGTTAAATAAAATCATATTAACATGCACTCTTTTTTCTTTTGGAAAATTGTTCTTATTTACAACATTTACATACACATTAAATAAATTATCTTGGCCATTGCTTTAATGTGTGGCCTAGTGCAATATTCATTACTTAATCCAAACAAGTAAGGGCTACTAGCCCCCAAGAAAATGGGAATTGCCTCTCTTCTGCCTTTGAGGAGTTTTTTTCCGGAATTTAATAACTGAATTCTTAGTGAAATTGAGCCTTCAGGAAAATATTATCAAGATTGAAAAAAATCTTCCAGGAAAAAGTGTGCTTGTTAAAGATCAGTTAATTCTAAGTACGTAAGTCATGGAATATTGATGAGGCTGTGATCCTCTGGCTGTGTGTTGCATTTTTAGCTGTGTTTCTTATTTGGCATACATTGATATAAACAACCTGCTTTGTATAATGGGCAGAGCAAAAGTAAATAAAGCAACCTCACTTTTAAAACATCCAGTTTTCATTTTATAGCATCATTTAGGGGTCTCTCTGACTCAGAAAAGAAAAAGGATGGTTTGTAATACTTTTTAATCATACCCGCTTTTTAAACTTCACAGTAAAGACTGGACTTTGTTACTGAAATCCCATTCTGGATCATGTGGGTTTGTTCTGTTTTTTGTTCTTTGTTTTTTATCATGTATTATTTCATTGTTCTTCATGTTTTTAACCTCTGAATTGCCCAGAGTTTTCGGAAGTTGGGCAGTGTAAAAATTTTAAAAACAAAATAATGAAATTAAATTAAAAAATAAAAAAGAAGAGTTGGCCGCTATAGGTGTTTGTGTTTAAAGAACTTGGGAGGTGGCTGAAGGGCATAATATAAGTGATTAAAGCTACACAGCCCAACTGCACTTTCATTCCTATGATGCTTTAATTACTTTTACAAAATAATTGTAATTAAAATAAAACTCACATTTATGGATTCTCTGTAATGTAATGATTCTCAATAACATGGCATTAAGATATCTGTAAAAGTGTGAGACTCATTTAAAGATGAGTGAAAAGAAGTAACAAAATTCAAAATCTACCCAAATTGTTTTAGGGACCCCTTAGTAAAATGACCATGAATTAATGGAGATGGAAAATTAATGATGCACTTTATACAATGTATATTTTTACTTAAGAAGCAACATACTGCTTAAAATATTGCCTTTTTGCTCGCTTAAGTCAGTGTTTCAAATGGGAACCAAGTCTAGCTAATGGTAATGAGGATATTTCTGTGAATCTAGGTCATTCTTTCCAGTAAGTTAGACTATCTTCAATTCAAATTCAAGTATTTATGATTTACATATTCATATTATATTCATGAACTCTAGTAATTACTATGTCTGCTTTTAATAATCCTTCACTTTTATCTCACCAGCACTTACAAAGTTGCATAGCTGTTCATTTTCACAACCTTAAGCTGGTCAAACAGAAAATGATCATGATCCAGATTCATATACTGAGAATGTGAGATGGCGCCTGGAAAACAGCAGAAGGATTTGAAGAAAACTTTGTCTTTGTTTCTGGAATCTACAGAGGAAAAAGAAAAGACATGGGAGATTGGTTGCAATACTGAGAAATGATGGCTATTGTAGCCCAATAATATACCTACAGAATGATTGCTTGAGGAAAGCTGACCTATATTATTTGATAGCATTTCTCCTGTTGAAGGAATTAAAAATATTATTTCCTGCACATGGCTTGCCAGCATGAGGATGATCTATTTGGCTACCAGATAAGTAACGCATTTAAACGGACTTTGACTTGTCTGTGATGCCCATATGCAAGTACCAGAGAGCTGGAGGGAGTAGATAATCTCTTAAAATCCCTTACCATGTTTTGAATTACAGATTTTATTCAGATTCCCTCTTGAAAGATTTTTTTTAAATTAATGGAGTTAAAATAGGCTATAATTTAAGCTTCTTCAAACCCAGCAAACTGTCTCACACACACACAAACAAACTTACATAATTTATCAAGCCCTTATATACATGACATTTAAGTTATTGTTTATGAAAATGTATTTATACTGTGGTCGACAGTTTCAGTATGAGGTAAAATCCAAATTAAATACTCTGATGCCAGTAGAAATAGTTTTATGCACATGTAATAACAAGGCACAAAAGGATGTCTTATGGATACCTAAGGCACAATATGCTGAATTATAAACTAATTCAATCATTGTGTATTAATATGCATGCACACTCTTCATCACAGTTATGTTTTCAAGAATTGAGTAAAAAGTCTTCACAAAATATTAAGTGTGAGCATGGCCATTATTAATGGATAATAATTGATATAAGACAATGAGGAAACCAATTTCAATAAATATAAGAAAGATATTAATTTTACATTAATACTAATTTAGAAAACAAACCTATGTTCATAATATCAGAGCTATTTAAATTAATGTACTATACGTCGAATTATAGTATACATTTGTGGTGGCATAACTGTTTTTAAAATAACCATAATTTTAAAGCTAATTACATGTATTTAAATTTCACATTTACTACACAAATAAGTGTGTTTGGGATGCTATATGGATGGAAATCTGTCTTGTATTCTTATTTTCCATTTGTTAACTGCCCAATGACACTATCTGGAAACAAGTTCTCTAGACCTTCTATCAGCTCTCACTTTACTTCATCTATTCTCCAGCATCCTTAAAAAAAATTAAGAACATACATCCTTAACATGTCAATCAAATGTGAAATTCTGCACATACAGTAGTTTTGGCTACATGAGATGGACAATCCAGACTTCTACTGCCCTCAGTGAAAAATTGGCAGGTCCCTTTTATATCAGATTAGCTATTTTCACCAGTATACCAACCTCCCTTTTGGTGGGCGTTTGGCTGATTTCAAGAGAAAAGGTCACTGAGCTAAATGTGATCTCATTTAAGACATAGATATTATGGCAAAGGATTGTGCTGTATACAATTAAATATTAAAGGTCAAGGTACATATCCTGACCTTGTTTTGGTAGAAATTTTATGAATCAACAAGTAGTTCCAAATGAGGATATGTTTAAAACAAAGGGACCCACAGATTAGTATTGCTTATATTGGGATTCAATTCAACGTAAATGGATCATGTCCATAGGACTGCTTCTGCTAAATCAAGACACCTTTCTATTGATTTCCAAATTTCTATTAATATTTATTTAACAGATATTAATTAAATGTATTAATATATTAATATGTATTGCTTTGAAGCACTTCTTTCAAAGCATACAATTTTTTAAAGGGTCTGTTCTCTACTGATCAAACTTTAGCAAATTTCTGCATTCCAAAAGGTTTGTAAAGCACATTACCTTAAAGTCTGACTTGTAGCTAGATTCTTGCACAAAGTGATCTTCTGGAATAATGAATCCTTGTGTTGTCTTTGTAGGCCTGGATCGTTTTCCTGCAGACCATGGATGATATTCATGTCTAAAATTAATTTGCAAAATGAACGTTAAGTTGATGCTGCTGTTTTGAAAAAGAAAAGGCAAACTAAATCTGCTTTTCCATTATATACAGAAAGTTACAAAAGTACTTTGCTAAATTATTCCATTTAACGTTGAATACATATGTGTATTTCAATTATATAATGTTGATTTGTGAGTAACATTTAAGGTGTTTTTAGAAGGAAAAATTTGAAAGGACTAGGGGTGTTTAGGAGAGCACATAGTCACTGTAAGACTATCTTGTCTTAAACCTGTATGTGTATCAGTGGTTAACTCTGGAAATCACATTCCATCAGATTATGACTTTCATGGACATTCACAGTGAGGGCAAATATTGATATGTGCATTGTGACTGCACAATTCAAATTCTGCCCCTTTTGCACTTACATTTTAACATCATATAGCAGTATGTACAATGTGGATCTTGTGTCCTGATACTGTTACTCACATTTCATCATTTTGATGAA
The DNA here is from genome assembly GCF_051295495.1 of Thamnophis sirtalis. NCBI lineage: Eukaryota > Metazoa > Chordata > Lepidosauria > Squamata > Natricidae > Thamnophis > Thamnophis sirtalis. The sequence continues at coordinate 43,486,525 of NW_028261391.1, forward strand.
TGCTCAGCTCCTGATTCCTGGGCTATTTCATATATTATTATTTAATAAGCATTTGTGTGTAAGAAAGGATTGGTTGATAATTATCTGGACACAAATGTTGCTGTCTAAAGATAGACTGGATGCCTAATGGACCTTATTTTTCAAGCAAAGGCAACAGTCACTGCAATCAAATTTAACTTGAGGGCACAATACAGATAGAGCCATGTTTTCTTGATCTTAATGTGAAAGTGGCATGCCATTGCCTCTACACAGGATTTTTTCCCAGTTTTTTTCCTAGGCCTGAGCTCTTCTAGTCATCTCAGATCCAAATATTAACCAGGTCTCGTCACAATAAAGAATGGTTAAATGCTACAGATGTTTAAAAGAAGTTGGACCAAGACAGGAGTGATTCAGGTTCCAACTTAGCTATGAAAGTCAGTGGGTGACTTCAGCTCATTCATTTCTATATTAAATCTAATATATTGTCCATGTTCACTGTAAAACTAATATGTTTAGGAGAAAGGTTTCCATGCATTGCTTTAAGCTTCCTGAGAAAAGCCAAGATATAAATATCATAAAATGTACATTACATTTAACATAAAATACTAAATACAATGCAGGATCTACTGAAAGTATATTTTATGGTGCCAATTTGGTTACATTTGTACTGTATAAAGAAAGCAAAAAATGATGTAGTGACCTTCCACCATGACAAGGAAACCACCTGAGCTCTTGGAGAAAGGACAGGACATTTATCTAAATAACAACATGCTCAATATATATTTGTGATGAAATGTCTAACTCACCTGGGAACATGGAGGATGGAGCACAACTGGCACGGAAGGAGCAAAGCCATTGGGAAAAGATTCCCAAGTGAAGAGACAGGGAAAACACCAGAAAGTGACTCTGCCTTAATTCTGCTACAGAAGAGCTGGAGAGTTGCTTTGGCAGGCTTTCAAGATTGTTACATTACCCTACCAATAAAGTTCTCTCCAAAATTCTAGTGGTTCTTATTTCCTAAGTTTGCCTGCCTTGAAAGACTTGAGCATATTCAAGCAGTCGGTTACACATATACATACACACATACATTCATACACACATACATACATACATACATACATACATACATACATACATACATACATACATACATAATTTGTTGGGGGCGGAAGAGATGGAGCTGTGGGTGGAGTCAAGCCTGCAGCCCGGGCAGAAAATAGACCACAGAGAAAAATTCAAGGAGTTACCTGTAAGACGTCCTGGCGATACCTGGAGGCGAGGAGGAAGGCCATACCTGTCTGGAGCCAACGTCCTTATTGCTCACCTCCTGCCTTGCCGCGGGCAACACGTACACCCGAGACCCTGCCAGGGTTTCAGTGTGGGGAGGGGCGGCGGAGGCTCCCGCGGCCGGAGGTGCCCGCGTGGGTTCAGCTTTCCGGCACTCCCCAAGCCAGGGCAGGGTGTCTCTCTTCTGCAGCGGCCACGCTCGGAAATCCTGCTGGTACTGAGTCTCTGCGGCGAAGGGCTCCTTCCGGTGTTTGCCCCCGCTTTTTTTCGACGGCCTCTTGACAACGACCAGGCTGTCCCGCAACGAGGGGGCGGACGCGGAGACAGGCAGGGCAGAGGCTGCCCGCGGAGGGGCTTGCGGTCGGCTGCTGGAGGTACCTCCGGACGGGATCCGGGGCTGCTGAGGGCTTCCCTCGCCGCCCGCTTCTGTCCCTTCTTCGATGTCGGAGTAATTGTGGATGGTGAGCGGCACGGCCAGATCCGACTTGTCCATCTGATTCCAGAATCGCGCCAAGCAACACACTCGGCTGATGCAGGGCCAAGCCATGGCGGCAGCACCGCGCGAGGATGCAGTGATAGATACCGGGACCCGGGGGTGCCTCAGCGGAGGGGGTGGGTGGGTTCTGCAGCGCGCCAAGTGGCTTCCCCGGCTGAGAGTTACTTCCAGCTCTCTTCTCGGTATCAGGCTCCCCCCCTCATACCACACTTTGGTCAATCGGTTTTCTTTAGGAGGCTAGCAAACACGTGATGATAGCTCAGTCATTCATTCCCATCCCCACCTCCTACCCGGGGTGACAGAAGGAGCTTAATGCAGCACTGGTGAGGGATACAGATATAATAGGGGATGGGGGGGGGGAACTAAGGAGTGACACATAGCACCAGTCACCAAATCTTTCTGCCCTATCATCCTACCTCTTTAGGAAGCATCCTACCCCTACTTAGCTGTAATCACTGCAGCCTGCATTCTTATACATGCGTTCCATGAAGAATGCATTATTCATGTCTCCTGAAATCTACATGCATTCCATGAAGAATTTGTTATACATGTCTCCTGCAATCTAAAATAGGGGAGAAATTCCTGTATTAGATGATTAATCCGGATTGAAAGGGGGGGGCGATAAGCAAGTGGCAATGTTCACAAAAGCAGCTGGATATTGCAGGAATTATACAAGCATTCCTAATGCACTGGGGTCAGCATTCTTTTTCCTTTACCAGCAGTATTGAAGTAAAACATTTCAGGACTGGTGAAACTGGCCTTTATAGGATTAACCTGCAGTATTTTGTACCAGTTGGTTTCTGAATGATGCAGAGTGGCAATCCTATGCATGTAACATTATACAAATCAAGCTGGAAGTTAATCAGTCAATACAGCAGTTATAGATTGTTATCAGCTGAAACAGATTAAAAACTATTCTGGCCAAGGATTGTACTTGAGGGATCTGAGAAAGGTCAGCCACCAGAATAGGCTTTTTTTCTTGAAGTGTGCGACCCATTGAGGTCTTGGATATCATCATAAATATTTTCTTGCAGCCTGGTATCTATTGGATATATGGAGAACATGCTAATAAAATGTTAACAGGGAATTTCTGAGGAAAGCTCTAAGGACAACACACTAGTACATGTATATCAGTGGTCTCCAGCATTTAAGATTTCCTAGGTGTTTTGTGACCCCTTTGATAGGAAGACATCTCTGTTAATGCAACATGCTTTTTGCATTGACAGTTTTGCTACCAAATTTCAGGGTTTATGAATTACAAAAAGGTATTTTGAATGTACCATTGAAGTAGAGTAGTCTTTCATACATTTACCAATGCTTTGCATAGTATACTAAAAAAGGAGAAATTATCCATTTGTAGTATGTATAATAAAATGGCTTTGGACTTTACAAGGACCATGTAAGTTAGTACATTCCTTCTACTTGTTTGGATTAATGAATACAAAACCAAATGGAAACTGATATAGCAGTAATTCATGAGCAAGTTCACAGTTTAGAATAAATTCAAGAATCGAGTTTGGCGCATGCATTATTATTGTCAATTCCTAATTTTTCCACTATAGTATATGGAAATGGGTTAAAAGATATTTCACGTTTTGAGTCTTAGTTACCTTAACACTGGTTCTCTGCATCTACATTGCTTGTAGACCCTCCTGCTGTGGTAATTGTGTTATTTGTAACAACTATTATCGTAAAGGATGTTTACATTTCCTTATAGTCATCCTTCGGGTGGGTTGCATATTATCATACCAAAAACCTTTCCCTTGCTGTTCACCTCAAGCGGGAGGAAAGGAATGGGAGAATGTAGTAGTATAACTGGATGTCTGCCACATATGTTGAAATGTATGCATCCATTTTTAGGTATGTCTTTAGTTAGCATACAGATAGCAGTGTATTTGTATTACCTAGTATCCAATACTGTAACCCTGGACAAGAGTCAGTTAATATAAAACAGCTGTCCTTCTAGGATGGAGGAATGTAATTGTGTAACAAGACATAATATAAACATTGCTGTTTATGGCACAGGTTGATAGGATTAGACTTGATATTATAAGCATGAAATATAACAATGAGGTCAATTGTTTATCAAAACATTTCAAAAGAAGGTTCACAATGTAATTGTATTAGTCACTTTATCTTTGTTTCAAATATAATTCACAAAATGTGTGTTATTCTAACTATATCCAGGTATCTGCTGGTAGGGAGCCCAATGAACATTGCAAGTGTATTCCAATAAAATATACTTTCTGGCTTTTATCTTCAAATGCTTTGGTCTTTTTTTTAGGCAAGAACATTCTCACACAAACATCTAGAACAGACATACTATTCCCAGGAAAGTGGGTGCCATACATATTGTGTGCATGTATGTGCATGCACCCTATTACAAAGAGTAAGTGCAGTGACAAGTAAGGCACACTTCCTTGGTCCCAAAAGATGGCAATGTTTAATTGAGAGGACTTGGACTGCATTATCTTTGCTTGAATATGCCAGGCAGATAGAAATGGAAATAGATGGCGGACAAATAACACACCCTGTGCCATGAAGAGCTTTAGAAGTGATAACAGGCACTTTGAACAGCACCTCAGAAACCAAGCAGCAACTCCTACAGCTTGCTTGGCTACAATACAAGGGTGTAGTGAGAAGTGCCCACTATGGCTTATACCACTGCATTCTGAAACAGTTGTAGCTTCTGGACAGTCTTCAAGAGCAGGCCCATGTAGAGCAAATCGTAACAATCTAGTCATGAAGTGACCATGTCATGAATGATTATTTAAAGGGCCCTCCCAGCCATGGAAAGAGTACAATTGGTACACAGGATAAATCTGTGCAGACCCTCCTTACCACAGCTGCTATCTGTTCATTGAGCAGCAGCTGCGAAGGAGATACAAAATTAAAATGTTTGAGAACACCTTCTGTATGCGTCTATTCATATTAAATACAGGTAGCTGAAGAATGAAAAAAATCCTCTAAAAATGGTATTTGGATTGTTGCTTTAGGAACTATTGTCCTATATTCATTTAAAAAAGAATTAATCAGACAATTGATCCCATTTTAATTCAGCTCTAAGATACCTCAAAAAAGGATGCAGCCTTACTCAGTAATAAGGTACACATTTTTGTTTCAGGTATACAATTTTATTTACCAAGTGTATTTATTTTCATTGTGGGGCTAGAACTTAAAGTCTTAGTAATTAGCATGTAGTTATGATTTAATCAATACGCTATATTGTCTCCAATACGTGTGCTCATTTCAGTGCAAATATATTCTGAAATGCAGCAGTTGAGAGTCCCCTTCATTTATTTGGCCTCCATGTCTTCACTGTATGCCATGCTTTCACCACTGGTTCTCTGTTATTCCATATTAGCTTATTCCCATACATTACATACCATCTTGAAAGAAAGAAATAAAAGAAAAATTTCACAAAATACATAGAGAGATAAGAACTGCTTATAGACAAAGGCTCATGACTAAAAATTCTTAATGGTAAAGTCAGACTCAAGAAAAGGACAATTTACATGATCTTTTTGAACACAAGAAAAATACAGTGATATGTCACATTTATCATAACATGAATATGAATACTTACATGCCAAACAGAACTCCTCCAAGATGTGATGCATGGTCAAAAAACCTCCAACCCAAAATAAGTCCTACACTGTCCAATGCAATAATAGCTTTTAAAGCCTAGAAATGAATAAATGATTTATTGGCAAAGTGCAATAAGTAGCAAAGCTACTACAGTTATAAACAAATCAAAAACATTTATCCCATACTCATAAATTAGCATCGGTTATGCAGTCAATAGTATAATGATCAAATGTACAGATTATAATAAATTCTGATTTGAATATACATTTTTCAACAGCTTAGCCTTTGTTCCTAATACACAAACTAGAAATGTCATTATGCATAGCATAAAGAAAAATCAAGTCATTTCAGTAGCTGTTCCTGACGATTAGATTACCCATGTACCTGGGTTACTTTAGGCCAATTGGAACCAGTAATTCCAAAAGACTACCGCAGAAAGGGAAGAGGGGAATAGAGCAATTTTTTTTAAAGTGATGTTTTTGTAGACTAGTTGTAGAACATCTGCAACTACTACTATACCTACAATCTATATAAAGGAGGTTTCTGGTTCTCAAACCAATATGCATCTTAACACTTTTTATAATTTCCCTTTGGAATTTGACATTTAATATACAATGAATCCCAAAGTTTTGCCTTAAAAATTCAATTCAGTGTAAACAAAAGCCTCACTGTTCGTAGTGTCAGTCATCTAGACTTAAATAAAACTTGCAAGTTGTATCCAATTGTGAAATACAACGAAGCACAGAAAACTGCTCAGGTATATATGACAACAGGTGAAAGAAATTTTCTAAACAATTATTCAAAGCTACTTACATTTCCAGCAGTAAATGTGAACATTGGAAGAAATATTATAGCTAGCTTGGCTTCTGGTATCTTTGTACACACTGCTCCAAGGACAGCCATTATAGCCCCTGACTAAAATCACATGAAAACAGGACTTACATTAACATGCTCAGTCTTAAAAGTTAGGACTATTTTTAGTACCAAAATGCAATTGCATATACTTTCTTTTTTCACTTTTTTCAAAAGCCAAATACATGGAAAAGATGCTTAATGATTTTAGCCATACAGTAGGCAACCCGCATACTAACAGCTACTTTAAAATAATTTTGTCTGTGGCATGTTCCTTATGAATATCATTTTTTCTGCCTATGGATTAGGGTTTTCTTTAGATAACCCTAGAAAACCACAATTAAAAATTAGCTGTTTTATAGGAACCAGTCCAGCTAATTCAGAGGGACTAAACTCAAACAGTGAGTGAGGTTGATGTGATAGTTAAAGGCACTTGGAAGACTGTGAATTCCAGTTTTGCCTTAGTCATGAAGTCAGTGGAGTCAGCCCTAGGAAGAAAAGAATGGCTAACGACTTACAAAGTCTTTCCAAGAAAACTATGGTACAAAGACTCATCCAGGCAGCATGCAGGAGTCAAGACTGATTTGAAGATATTTAACCCCTACCCCCATTCAATTATTGTTTAATAGCTGTAATATTAAACAAAATTAGTTACAAATAAATTCAAAGTAATCAAATTTTCAATAAGCAAAATTATTGCAAGATTGAGTAAAATGTTGAATCTCAACATTGTATTAGAATATTATGTTAGACTTCACTGTAGCTTTTTTAAAAGACATTTTAACTTATTTAAAGCAAAATACAGTAGGCTCCAAAATGTATCTATTTTATAGATATTTAATAGCACTTACAGCTCCAAGAGATGGTCCAAATTTCCCAGTGGCCATTTTAGCGACATAACTGACAAATGTGGAAACAACCCCTAGAAAGATTTTTTTTAAATAGAAACATAAATTCACAGTCATAAAAAATAATTTTTGCTTTACTAACCCATCTCAAAATATTCAACAAGACATTAATTTGTTATCTGTTAAATTTATTTGCTGCCTATCTCATTATGGGGCTATTCTAGGAAGTTTAGAATGATAAAAAGGAATAAAACAAAAGAAGTATAAGCAGAACAATATGAACAACAAAACAAACAATGAAAAAGAATGCAATGAGTATCATATAGTGTTTTGACCCCCCTTGACGCCTCGTTAACAAATGCAGACAAACTTAAAAGGAAGGCTTTACTTTATCAGTTTTGAGTTCAAACTGGCTTCGAGCCCAGAAATAACATAAACATCACTCTCCGATAAGAATTCAAAACAAAAGCTCTTACAAACGCAGCCCTTCTTCCACCGTCTCCACGGATCAGATTTACATGAAAACACTAAAGCATTTATCCAAATGTAACAGGCATAATCACGAGTAATAAGCAATATTGTACCAGACATGGAACACATGAAGGAACGTTGACTCCAGCGACTGGGGCGTGGCAGCATCTCTCCTTTTATCTCCAAACCTCCTCCCACAAGCCCCAGCTGCATACTGAATTTTGTATCCCAAAAAAACTCTCAGCAGAATTGCTGAGTCACAACAATATAGTATCAATATGACAACCAAAAATGAGTTTTTATCTTCTTTCTATGGATAAGTAAATAAGTACTAGGTTCACACACTGTGATAAATTAAGTGGGCCTGTTTTTGATTTAGTGTACTCTCTGAAGGCAGACATTGCAATTTGTAGACTATTATGTTTGGCTTAGTATATTATGTAAACAAAGTCTATTATTACTTCTTCAAAAAAAAATATGGGCAAATAATGCCCAATGTCTGAAACTTAAATGTTTCAATGTTTAAACACTGCTTCAGTGTCCAAACTCAACTCAAAAGCAAGTACAAAAATACACAAACTATTAAAAAAAAACACATCAAAGGCAGAGTCAGATTTGAAATTTATTACCTGCAGAAAGATATACTGCCATGAATTGCTCGCGTCCCAGAATAGAAACTATGCTGGTAGAGAAGCTCCATAAAACATACATGTTGGCTGCCATATGTAGAAATGAGAAATGACTAAAGGTGGAGAGCAACATGGGAAAACACACGACTCCTACATTAAGAAAGGGGAAAATGTTTAGATAGTTTAAGCATTTTATTTCTGGATATTTATAAGTTGAACTGTTAAGAAACTGGAGACTTGCTATAAGTCAGTTTTCAATATTCAGCTATAGAAATTTCTGAAAAGATTAGTAGCACAGATGCTGATGACCATAACTAGATTCCAGCATCATCAAGAGAAAATTCTCCTATTAAAAGGTAACACACACATTTGGTTACAATATACTTCTTACAATGCATCAATAAAAGAATTTTCTCTAAATTTCGTATACTATTTCTCAGAATACAGGTCATTAATATTTATCCCCAGAAGCTGTAAAAGATCAATTATAAATTTTGTGGAATTTTAATGAGCAACATATTAATTACAATTAACTGATTGCCTGTGAGGTAATCATAACTATATGCTACTTAACTTCAAACAGTGCCAGATCTAAAAAATGAAATATAGGTGCATGATTCCTCATTTCCAATTATGAGTGAGTTTCCTCGAGCCTCAGAATCTCATAAGAGTTATCTCTTTAGCCCTTGCTCATCGGCCTAGTGAATCTTATCAATGCAATCAGCTTGTATTGGAAAACAGATCCTATGATGCTTTTTCTCTATTTCCAAGACAACATATTACTAAGGTATTGACAACATTCTCCTTCATTTCCTAGAAAATTCTTAATAGGTTCTTATCATTTTTGTTATTTCATCCTCACAATGGAGGCACGCAGCCGCAACAAAAATTGTCCCTAGTAAATTCTCAAATAAAACATCAACAGAATACCAAAAATAGATAGAACACAGCAGGATGGGATTGAGAGGGAAAAGTCAGGTTGTTTACATCTGCCTCCTCAATTTGCAGCCATAAAAATTTAGTTGGCCTTGCATTGTGCTTCCTTATGAAGGGCTCTGTGCAAAGATGTCATTGTTTATTAGCTGAATTAAGGATAAAGATTCTTGCAAATGTGACAGCTTTCTGCAACCTAATGTTTTTCAGCTATTTGGACATGTATTCTCAGAATTTTTTAAATAGACAAGCAGGCAGGTAATCTTGAGATTACCTAGGAGGTACCCATCTTAAGAAAAGGCTGCATAATTTATTTATTTTTTTGACAATTTAATACTTTATCAAAAGCTCTCAACTTGAATTTCCAACATCAAATATGGCTGTCAGAAATCTTGGTGCTGCTCTAAGAAGTGCTCAATAAATGCTAAAATTCAATGTTATGACTAGAGAATGTCCCCATACATTCTCTTATTCTCTTGTTATGCTGGATTCCATGATTCTGATCATCATCAGCTGTGCTACTCCAGAGTAAAGTGAGACACAATTATTCCGATTAATAGTTTTTCACTTGTCTTTAAAATATAGCATTTTTCAATTAAATTATACAAATTAAGTTGTATTTTGGCTCCAGTCATTACTTTTGAGTGTGTCCCTCAAAGACAAAACATAACTTTCAGTTGAAAAAAGTTGGACAACCCTATTTTACCTGAAAAAAGATAACAAATGTATTTGGGATTATGCCTTAGAGATAGGAAAGAAGGTGCCTGGTTATATCTCTTCTATACATCTAAAACTACCTGCATCCTAGGCATTTTGAATTTCTGCCATAAAACCCTTTATTATAGAAAAGTCAATTGGGCTTGGATCTTTTAGAACACGTTTTTATACTCAGGTAGTTGTTTTTTTTAATGAATAAAGGAAGCAAATCAACAAATATTTATCTCAGCAGGAAAGTTGGAAATAACAATTTATTGAAACTATTGTAAAGTATTTAAAAGTGAAGAACTTTTAAACTCAACAACTGGGATTGCTATCAACTTTGTGTTAACATTTTGTTAAGACTACATCAAACACATACAATTTATTTTACTAATCTGAAATTTAATTTAAATAATTATCTTTAATTAATTCAAAAGTAAACTATTTCAAGAAATCATTTATCTTATATTGTCTACGTTACAGTGTTAACAAGAAAGAAACTTATTATGTAAGATATTTATGATTAAATTGTGAAGATAAATTATCTCATATTATAAGCTGTTTACACAAAAGGAAACCAGATTATTTCTGTCACTCAAACCAAATATGATTCCACATTAAAAATCCAAGGTAGCAAGAAGCTATATAATTTTACATGCATTATATTATACTCACGAGATGCTGGATTAGATGTGAAATATGTGACCATTATCCGACTCAAAGCAGGTATTCGCCATAAGCAAAATACTAATACATTTGCAGCTATAATACCTGTGAATAAAGGAAAAAAATACTGATAAAAAAGAAAATGCTTCCATTTTTAATGTTTACAAGGCTAAAATTTATTGCAAATACAAGTTAGAACATAATTATTTTATATTATGCAGTAATTATATAGTGCAAAAAGTCATTTTAAATATGAAATCATCCTAAATCAAGCTGTCATTCTCCTTCTCTCAACAGACAAGTAATTTTAATTCTTGTTCCTATACCCATATAGTAATTGTTTTACAGAACTACTTGAGTAAATAGATAATACAGAAAATACTAAGGTATCTCCATACATTCCTACTTTTATTTCTACCAATTGAAGAAACAATGAGGTAATGAAAAGGCTGCATATCTAGAAATGGGTGCATCACAGGGCAAGAAGTTTGAATCAACTATTTCAAATGGGCTTACTCCTTCATCCAAAATCCAGGAGCCATGATTCCGGTGGGATTAAAATTTGACAAATGTGTGGCTGCTTTGGTGCTGTTGCACCCCTGAAATCAGCCATAGTCATGTAACCTCCATTTCCAACATTCCCTGCTTCCTACAAAGAAAGTCAATGTTTATTCCCACTGCTTTGTATTTCTGTTTAGATAAAGAAATATCTCTGAAATAACTCATGGGTTGTCTAGTGAGTTCTATTCCCCTTCCTAAAATATACAACAGTTGCTTATTTCACTTATACCATTTATCCTAAAAGAAAATTCTTTGAAAATATCCAAAGAATAAACAGAAATGAAATACAAACAAAAAATCATGTGCAATGCCCATCTTCTTCAATTTATCATTTAAGGATTGCCAAATCTACTGAAAACAATCATGTAGATTTTTTCCCACCTGTCCAATAATTCTGTGCATTTGATATTCTTGTATACAGATATGGCACATATATTGTGTGCAGAAATCACACTGGAAAGGGGGGCAGAAAAATAAAAAGTGTATTGAATTAATAGCAAGTAATTAAAACATTGATTGAAAAATAGAAAATAGATTTATATAAAATCTCTTATAGATAAAAAAAATTGTTAAAAAGAACTCCTTCTCCAGTAGAAACAGAATGAAAGTAAGACAAGATGAAGAAAAACTACTTTGAGAAGAAAATAGAACTGGATGAAAGAAGTACTGATTAGGCCTAACAAAGAGGGTTGCATTTATTAAGCAAGCAACCCATGTAAACTAACCCATTATAACTAATCTTATGGGAAATTTTGAAAGGTAAACAGATTTTTGCAGCCATTTGATCTCTCATCTTTCTGAACATTTTTCTGTTTATGTAAAGAAAGAGAATGATGCAAGTCATAGGTAACTAACTGGAAGATTCCTATTTATCCTAGTCCTATGGATAAATATGATATGTATTATTCTGACACACAGTTCATAAATCAAATGAATTTCTTGCAACATCCTAATACATACTACTTTCTATGCAAGTCAAATAATTCTAAAAATAAATGACATCTTGTGTGAACTTGCCCGAATCATAACATTTCTACAGTAAGAAAGAGGAACAGGCCAATATTATCAATTCTATAGATGGAATAATCTGAGTTGAACAAAATGTTATATCCCATTAAAAACTGCCAATCTAATAGTTAACTACTGTACCATTAAAACAGAGTAAATTACACGGAGAATCAGAATATATACTGGACATGACTGCCTTATGTGTATTAATTTGTAAGCATGGTATGAAAGCCATCCAGTAACATACTGTACCTGTTTGCCTCATTTCTCTTCCTGAGAATGTCTAATACTTGTAAGCTAACACAAACCTGACACAGCCCGTTGCCCGTTGCTAAGACTGTTCCACCAAAGATTAATCTGAAAGAGAACCAGCAATGTTATTATTCTGATACTTCAATAAAACAGTCTTCCCCAATCTAATAACCTCCTGATTAACTGGATTACAACAGATAATGATTATAAGGAAGCTGATAGGGAAGATATTAGGCTGTAAAATACACAGTATTTCAAAGCAGTTTAAATTTAATTAATCTCTTTCATTATGCAAGTTTTTCAAATAAAGAAATATTTAAGAAATTAAGCTTTTAAACAAAATAAACTCTTATTATAGTATATACCCAAATACAGAATGATTTCATTTTTAAAAATCTAGCATCTTTCAAAAATTATCACAATGTACCTTTTTCCGTAGGTGTATAAAATAACAAACAAATCTATGCCAATTCTTCCTTATTAATATGGACATTTAAAAAAGAAATAACATCTGTTTGAAGTAACCATCCAAAGTAAACTTCAAACCCTCACATTCTGATACATTATCAGTTCATCAACTATTATTGTAATGGGATAAAAGAGAATCAAGAATCAACACTAAGAACTTGCTTCCTTATTTACCAACACACCACGCTCTTACCAAAACTTAAAAAGGAAAAAAATAAACCTTAACTATATACAGCTGTGTGAAAAAGTCCTGCACGCTTTATGGTTTACGGTTTATTACATTTTTTGGATAGGCCATTGATTTTATGATATTTTATGCTAACTGCTATGCAAATATTGTTATATTTAAATAAATACTAGGAGGTTTTAAGTGAAAAGCATAAGCTTTTTGCAATTTGGTGCTGTTTGGATGGGGATTGTGAATTTTCTTGCATACTCACAATGAATGCATACAATGACTATGAAAACAGATTAACTGATGCATACCCAGTGGCATACATGTTGCAATTACTAAGCCGATGCTAGTGTTTTGTTAACATTTTTATTGTTTGTGGCCCTCAAAAGTACCGTTTAGGTAACCAAACATGGTTACTAATATGAAATTTGCCAGCCCTTACTGCTTATCACCAGGCGGCATCGCTTTGGCATAGACTTTATAAGCCTTTGCACGTGACCTTTGGTGACAATGTGGCGCCAGGCTGCAATAATGGATTCAATCAGCTCCTGCTTGGTCTTCGGATGCTTCTTGCTTATTTTGTAACCAATCTTGGCCCACAAGTTCTCAATTTGGTTCAAATCCGGGCTCTGAGCTGGCAATTCCAGGAGTTGAGCACCATGCTTCTTCATCCACTGCTGGACAGACTTGGCTCGATGACAAGGAGATTGTCATCCTGGAAGTAAAAGTCCTTCCCTACAAGTTGCTGAGCTGAAGGAAGCACAGTCTTTTCCAAGACTTCAACATACTGCTTGGAATTCATGATTCCCTGCACGATTTATATCCAACCAATACCAGAAGCAGTGATACAGACCCAGATCATCACGTGCAATAGATGCTTAAGAGATAGATTCAGGCAGTATGGCCTAAATTCTTCAGCTGGAAATCTTGTGACATACTTATTGCACTGATTCCCAGTAAAGTATAAATTTCTCTCATCACTGAAGATGACCTTGGCCCACTACTTCTTGGCACACGCACATCGATGAGAGCGGTGAGTGTCTGTGAGCAAAGATTTACTTTGAGCCCTGCAGCCTTAGAGCCCTCTGGCAAGCAGTCTGCAACAGACTGTGTTTGTGCACACTTTTACATTAGATGTTTTACCCCAAATTCTTGTAATCTGAGGTGAGATGAGCTTCCTGTCAGCCATCGAAATGCTTTGCAGAGCTCAATCTTGCTGTTTGGTTGAGTTTCTTGGTCTTCCAGAGCGGAGCCTGTCATCAACTGAACCAGTTATTTGGTATTTTTCAACCACTCTGCTCACTGTGGTATAATGGCATTTCACTCTCTTGCCTATTTCTGTTCAGGAGTAACCCTCTTCATGAAGCACAATGACGTGATGTTGCTGCTCAGTACTGGTGAAAGCAAAGGCCTTCATCCTTGCCCGCACTAAATTACATTTCTTGATGCTTTTCATGCCTATTTATAGTCAGAGAGTATGACAACATTGATTGGCTCATAGATTTAGCCTCTGTGCATTTTGATTGGTCAGCCACAGCTCACTGCTGATTGGCTACTTTCGATCCTAACATTTTCAAAAATTCAAGTTGTGTTTGTTTTAGCACATAAACTCACTCAAAATCTTAAAAAGACTTTGGTTATATTAATAAAAATTATGCATCTCAATCTGACTACAGAAATTTTCATCAAATTTGTTGTGGTTTCTGAGTGAAAAGTTGATTAAACATATAAATACAGCTTAAAACTGAAAGCATGAAGGACTTTTTTACACAGCTGTACTTCTAAAGATCTCTTGTGGGATATCTATTTGAGGGAGATAGGCAGCTCAGAAATGTGAAAAATAAATAAAATATGTACTACTTCTTGGAAATTGATTCACACACACAAAGGGAAATGGGCCCCACAATTCAGCACTGAATTTTTATAATGCTATCTTATTAAAAGATGGAACATTCACCTCTATAAATAATCTTTTGGAAATACTTTTGTTCAAGGAACATTTCTCCACTGAATTTGTAATTGGAACTTTCTTCCTCGGCTTCACATGACACTAGACTACCTCCATTAGGAAAATCCCCTAACTGAAGGAGAAATCCTGGATGAGCCAGAAGGACTAAAACATGATGAAATATCAATTTAATGACCTTTATAATTTTGTTATGTAATAATTCATAACGAAATTTGTTATGTAACAAATTTAAAATGGTATGTATGTGCTCTTGCGCATATGTAGATATATATCCAAATGAATCATGGTTTGCAAAGTAACCATTTTTTGTGAATATAGGTGGCTTAGCATGAAACATGAACTATCAAATAAGAAACAAAGCAACAGAAAATATGCAACAGGACAGCCAAATGGGATATGAAAAAATAATAGAGAAAATATTTAGGTCACCAGACATAACAAAAGTCCCTTTAACCTATTTTCTTCCCGCAGGCTTTTTTCTCAATCCACTCATACTGATTGTTGTGATTTGTTAAGTACAACAGAAATTGTAATGAAAAACCTAGAACTAGTATAAAATAAAAAAAACTTATTACCTTACAAAAATATTGCAGTTATATCTGATTCTGCTGAATGAACTAATTATAGCTCTTTAAAATACAATTATTTCCATCACTCAATGCAAGCAAGCTAATAGGTCCAACAATTTTAATATTAAATACTTTATATCTTTTCCTCATGCTGACTCTTGAAATATGTTAATCCACTTAACATTTCCTGAATATTATTGCACTAGAGGAAAAATTAAAGAGCATCTGCAATAATGGCTGCATTCTTAATAACATTAATAGCAATATTCTATTATAGCTTTTCCAAATACAACACCATTCAGATGCATTAGACTATCTATAGCTATTTTGGCTGGGGAATTATTTATCTTGATGAAATAAGTTGAATCATAACTGTGTAATACAGAATAGGAAGAAAATATTAAGAATACAGAGTAACATGTTTCTACCTGCTTTCTGAAGTGGAGTCCTTTCTGTGGTTGTATTTTATCCAGCCAGTCTGCTTGAGCATTTTCAAAATAGTTTTGGAACTTGGTTCTGAGATGTTCATATTGCCAAATAGCAGCTGTTCCAAAAGCACAGCCTGAAAACTAAAGAATGCTAGGGATAGGTTTAATCAAAATTTCAGACAAAACATAAGTCATTAAGATGGAGACAATAGCAGACATACTACTACTACTACAATGGAAATGTTCCAATTAAGCTACAAAAGACTTTATATAATTGCATTGTAACATCTACAATCAGTGATTACAGTAAGAGAACACACGAACTCTGAATTCATGGGGTCTTTAGATTGAAAATACAACTGTGTGACTTTTACATTTAAATACTCTGAAAATGCACTTACATTGTCCATACTGCTGCTGTAGACTGTCTAAACGAGCATTATCTTCTATAGAAATTCTGCAGCATATTATTTGCTTCAAAATTTCGTTAATACTAATAATATTCTGTAGTGACAGAAAATTTGTGAACCCATCTGTTATTCTGTACTACTATAACTGACAATGTATTCAGATCTGACATTGAATTAATAAACAAACTATGGTTAAAAACATACAACTTCAAATTGTGTATATTTTATATTTTTACTGAACGTATTGAGCCAATGTTCATTATTCATGTTGGGAAAAGGGTGTGATAAGGGGCATGCTAAGAGAGATGTTCCAATCAATCAGATATAAAAACCCAAGATTCAATGGTTGCCAGTGATGTCACATGACAGAAATCGTAATCATCAACAGAATGCTTTTACAAAAAGAATGTTTTTTATTTCAAAATGGATGAATCAAAGCTCTAACTTTAACCCAGTTCAAATGTTGTTACATGATATGTTCATTTACAAAAACACAAAAATATCAATAAGTTTGTGCACAATTTATCAATGATTCGGGAAAGGTTTGGTGAAGTTATTTATGTGAAAGAAAATAAATTACTAAATCTAAAGCTTCATACATTTCTTCCAACAAGGATAATGGTAGTTGGTTCATGGTATTGAAAAAATACATGACACAGTATGTCATTTTAAGGTTTCTCTTTAACCATAAGCTCTTTACCTATTAATAGAACTTGAGGAAGCTTAGGTGACATTGTAGCTCACAGCATTACAGGATTACAGATATTTCTAAATGGTTCACAAATATTCATCCACCAGAACTGCTGCCAACTACAGCAGTTGGCGGCAACATGGAATTATCAACAAATTATTACCCCAATTGTAAAGAAGAAAGGTTTCACTAGCTTCTTTAATGAACGGGAAGATTCATGAAAATCCAGGTCCTTAACTGGAGGAGTCAAACTGCTTTTCTGTAGCTTAGTGCCAGTTTTCAGCGCTGGTCTTCTGAATCCATTTTTTGGATGTGTAAACAGAATAGACCTGTTCAAAAAATACATTTTAATCATAAATTAAGTTATCCTGTGGAAAAATAGGGACCAATAAAATGATAAATAATAAATAATAAAAAACTTTAATCATAAAATATTTTGAAATGTTTCCAACTTTCAAAGAAATATTAGTTTTTGTCAATCAGATGTAAAATCAAACTTCTATTTCTACTGTAACTTTACTATAATGTATATTCTAGATATACAGGCAATGATTGTACAATAACATTATCAGAATAAAAAAAATCTCATATTCTATTAACTACTTTACTTGTCCTATTATGTAAATACATTATTTTTGCTTATATTCTACCTCAAGGGTCCAGTAGTATAAACCTGATACATGCAGAATGATTTTCAGTGAAACCTTGCGTACAAAGAATTAAAAATGAAGCTTATAAAAAATTGCTTGTTACAATTGCAACCCACCTGCTAATCAACGTTTAGAATACTTTGATGCAAGGAGACTCAAGGATGATTTGTTTGTGTAAAAAATGTAGCCTCTTTAAATTAAAGTTCTACTATTTATTATCTAGTACTACTCTTCAGAAGAAACCTTCAGTAACTAGATTTTTTTACTACACACTTAGAACAAAAACTATTTCTTCTGGTTGAGCAATTTTCAAATTTATTGCTTACATACTCAATTGACAATATTATATGTGAGCATCTAACAAAGCATTGGTTTCAGACTCAATCCCACCCCAAAGTACTAACATTGTCTGGAACCAACTCCAACAAAAGGGAACCACTATAACATCATGCCTTCCCCTCCTAATCTCCTTAATCAACCCCTATCACAACTGATAGCATCAAAAGTTATTGAAAGACCAAGGACAGCAGGATGCATATGCTAGCCCATTCTGAGCCCACTACAGGTTATTGGCAAGTGTGATCAACGCCATCTCAGTAATACAGCCAATCCTAAATCTTGATTGAAATGGTCCAAATAATTTTTTCTAAGCCCAACCAGCTTGCGGGATTGTTGTTTTGAGGGAAATGAAATAATATTCACCGCTTTAATTTAGCTATAAACTAATAAAGGTGGGATTAAAAAAAATTAAATCAAAATAAATCTTCATATTGTGTAGCAAAGGCTTCAATCCAATAATTACATCAAGAGTTTCCCACCATTTCTTTAAACATTACATATTTAAATATTGGTCTGAATCATAACCTAATAACGGTATACATTATAGACTTATGCTTGTTTTAAATATTAGCAGTTATCTACAACTGGAGAAAAACAAAGCCACTATATCCTTAAAGAGAAGAAAATATTGCAAAAGTCAAAAGGTTCCGTTCGGCTTCCTATTACTGTCACCGCTTCAAAGACTAAAACATCCACACCCCACATATGATTTTTATGGCGATTTTCGCCTTCTTAGCATCCCTTCCTAGTGCTCTTAGCCCGGGACAGAAAAGGACTTTACTGTGTTTTCCCCCCATATAGTCCTTATAACAAATTAAGCCACTTTTCCGCCATTTCAATTTCCAAGAGTAGTCATCCGAAGTTTTGTGGGTTTTTTTTCCTATACTGCCCAATATAAAACCACGCTGAAGTTTGCAGTAGTATTGCAACTCCTCCCTCTATCCGCCTATGCTCCCTCAGCGCGCGTCAATGGCTACGTCCACACGACCATCTTATTCATCATTAACTATAGTTTGTAAATTAATCAAATGCTTGGGCTCGCATGGCACGCGCTTAACATGGGATTCACTCTAGGCGGAAATATGGATAGCTAACTTGTCAGGCAGAGGGCTTAGCAATGAACGCTTATCAGTACCTTCTCCGCCCACGGTTAACCCTATTTTTTACGTGGAGTTATGTTATATAGTCTTACCTGCGGGCCCATGGTCCACCACCCCATAACCCTTGCTTCACCCAGACACGGGTACAGCACTTCCACCCCATTTTCTTCACCTTCCCAAAGTAACAGTTCCGGGTTAGGAGCCACAATTATCCACCATCTTGAAGCCGCTGCCCGTATTCATCTGAGGGCGTCATGGCGGCGAAAGGAAACAAGAAGGGTGCTATAGCTTTTCTCTTAGCATATGGCTGAGAAGGGATAGCATTAGTCCCGCCTCCGCACTGAAGTGGTTGGTCTCCGGGGTCTCAAAGTAAAGGCCAAATGACTTGTTGTCGCCCCCTCCGCCCCCCGCTCCGTTTGTAGTCTTTAAGCGCCATTTTAGAACAATTGGGGTCATTCTTCCGGGTTTTTTTTTTTAAATATTTCCTCGCATCTCAAAGCTGAATAGCAAACAGTGACTTTGCCCTTGTAAAAGGGATATTTGGGGACAGAGTGCTCACTAAAATGAAATATTTGTTCCTCCCATATAGATACTATAAGAAAGAAGAAACAAAGTGTGTTCATTAATGTGGGCAAGAGAAATAAGAAGCAGAAGTCACGGCCAGGAGCATCTGCTCTGAAGAGTTATTACTGTGACCAGCACAGCTCTGGAAGCAGCCATGAAAAATACCTGCATTAGAATGGATTTCTGGACTAGTACATTTCTAGAGGAAGTGCACTATCTATATTTTGCCCATATAGACATACCGTAGATCAGGGACTGTCTGTAGTCATCCAAATTTTTGCACTCCACATCTGCTAGTCCTACCTGCATGATCAGGTTTATTGAAGATTTGGGATAAGGAATTAAATGGCTGGGAAAAATCAATACAATCCAAAATGGTTCTCTCCATATCATCATATTTATGCCAGCTGCCCGATCCAGTTTTTCAAGAGTTGGGAGAAAATTATATAGCATGATAATTTACTGTATATATAACATGTCCCACCAAATTGAAACTAGATGCGTTGTAATGATCTGAGAATAGGCAACGCCCTATGCTGTGTGACCATTCTGATTAAATTAGCCTATACTTATTTAGAATACTACAAAAAAAATTCCCTTGGAAAAGAAAGAAATCATAAAACAAATTTCATTTTTGGAGACCATAAAATATCTAAAGCTTTACTATACAACTCCACATATATTTATTCGGAAATACAATGTTCCGCAGTTTTTGCCCACATGTATGTACAGGATTGCAGCCTTCATTTGATCAATGAAGTCAATGAACTGGCTGAGAAGCCTTGATTTTTGGAACAAGTGATCTAAGGTCTTACATATCACGAAATATTTACCTAACTTTGGCAAACTGATTGTCAAAATTTGCTCATAGGACTCAGGACTAGAAGTGCTGCATAGGAGATAAAACATTTATCAAAGTAAGGATATTTTAAAGTGATATTTGACATTTAAGTTATATATTAAGTTTATGTATTTCAAGCAGTTTAATCTAAATATTATTTAGTTAATTTATTTTGTAATAGAACTGAAACTTGAATGCTAATTGAATCAACATTTTATCTGTGAAAACTTTTTATAAATAACATTTATTTTTGCATTTTATTATAAATATTAAAAAATTTATTGCTTGCTATCAACAGAATATCAACAGATAGAAATCTGCTTCTGTTTGCACAATTTGAAAAGGAAACTACTTCATTTTTTTTTTCTTGAAGAATGGCTTTGACAGCTTTTAAAACACCAGCATTGCTTCTTCTTTTTCTGAGTTTTATATTTTTACTTACTACTACTGCATCCAGCTATTGGAGAATATCAAGTATAGTCAATGCTACAAATTGGAAGTATGAAGGTCTGTGGATGAATTGCGAAGCTACTTCATTGGGTTTAATTCAGTGCAATACATTGTATGTCCCGTTAAGTTCAGACAGTAAGTTTTGTTTTTATATATAAATGATGGGTTGTTATTGTGTTTTTAACACTATGAATATGTTTATTTAATATTATATGTTATCAAACTATATGAAAGAATTTTTATGCAAATCTATACATTTTCATAGATTCATAGAATTCATAGAATTCTGATTTAATACTGGGTTGAACTTATTTGTTAGTGAAAACATTGATAGTGTTGGAAACAACATATAGAAATAATATAGTTTGCCTACATTTGAGTCATGTCAGCACTGCCAGTAGATAGAGCGTAGAATTATATATACTCTCTATGGCTTTCCTTTTCTTTGATGTTTGAACATAAGTCTGTGCCAGTCTCCCTACTTTCTGATATCTGTCCCATGTGTATATTTTCTGTTTGGCATGTTTTATTGATTTTTTTTTAATATGAGATGCTAGAAAAGGCTTTAATTATTCTATCCTTAATATGCTGTAAAAGACTTTAGAGCTTGAATTTCAAAAAGTTTACATTTATATAAACATTAAAATTGGAATCCTTCATGGGAACCACTGAGGCTATTAAAATATATTTGCTTTATTCTAGAAAAATAAGGGGAAAAAGAGGAAAAAAATTTTTTTAAAAAAATCCTCAAAGATATCACAATATAGAAAAATATCATTTTAAACTCCATTGTCATAAATCTGAAATGAAGTTGCCTTTCTGTAATAAAAAAAAAATCTTCAATCATATGATTCTTCCCCAAATCCTATGAACAAACTTATGAATATTTGACCAGAATTGGACAATTGTGAGACAAGCTGATACAATATGTGTAAGCATAAAATGCTTACATTTTATATTTTCAGCATAAATATTAACTGAAAAATACAAAAAATATGAAACAATATGCCATTAAGAGCTTTGTAGATAACTGCCACTATGTTGAACTGAATCCAAAACATACTGGCAACCAATGCAGTTTCCAAAGACGAGGTTTATCATTGACTCATAGAAACATAATTCCCTGCCCCACTGTGTACTGTACCAGCTACAGCTTGAAAGGTCAATAATTTGGTCAAAGACATTCTGGACATTTTACAATATTGATGTAAAAATAATAAACAACCTTTAAACCCATCACAACATGTAGCCCACCAAGCTGCCTTGTATATACAGCATGCTGATGTGTTTTTTTTAAACCTCAACAAATCTACAGTCAAATGTTCCCCCTCCCAGGAATGAGCTATTGCTGCCTTGAAGATACATTGCCAAGGGCTTTCAGGTATGTGGCCCGCCAATGGTCAGCAGAGCTAGCAGCAGAGTCGGACAGTGAGGAGGTTGGGAAGGAGCATGGGCCTGTCCTGGAGGCTGGGGAAAGCTCAAATGAAAGCTCTGTGTCAGAGACAGAGACGGGGCCGAGGCCATCTAGTACTGATCAGGTGCCTACGGAGCTAGACATCAGTGAGGCAGAGGAACAGCTAGAGCCCTCCCCAGTATGCATATGCGCAGAGCTGACAGAAGAACAGAACTACTCAGAAATCAGGGTAGATTTGGGAGTAAAGTCACAATGGAAGGTGATTACCCCCCTTCCATAGGAAATAAAAGAGGAGCGAAAGCGAAGTGGGCTTTTGCAGGAAACAATTCGTTCGTTCGGTCATTAGATTCATTTCAGGAATGTGAACATCTGTCTGTGAACATCTCTGCCCAGTCTTTCCTTGCACAACACCACATTTGGAAAATATTTACATGGCAGCTTTCTAAGATAGATAAGGTCTGTAGTCATAAATATTCCTTTGAAAGACTGTTTGCCAGGCCTTTGCTGAATGTGAATGAGATGAATTCACATTCGTTTAATAAAAGGGGTTTTGTCAGGTCATGCTTTTTGGGGAAGCCCAGGTCAGAACATCAGGCATGTGGAGGTTATAGCAAACAGGAAGAGCTGCCACTAAGGCAATGGTCATAATTACAGGGCTTGAATCGGTTCTAAAACACTAATTTGAGAAAACACCTCAGACAGCCCTTCCCTAGTTCACAAAAGAATAAAGTGAGAGGAAGACTGAAGCATATTCAGGCTTACAAGATTTTGTTACCCTAGTGTTACAATAACAATACTGTAGTCCCAACCTTATCGAGCCAGCAAGGCCTTACCAAACCACCAGCTCCATCACTGCTGCCATGCTGGCATTCACCAAAGAGAGGATAGTTTTTTATTTATCAACGTGGGCCTTTTATCTCTGCAAGTTGTGCAGACCTGTTTTAGCTTATTAGGTTAGTGGAATACTGCTATACACATATATTTAGGATACTCAAGCAACTGCTTGGAACTGTACATTATGTCAGGTTCAGCTGTACCTGATATCTACCTGCAAGGGCAAAGAGTGTTTGCGTTGTCAACAGTACCACTGCTGGCATGGTTGCATACCCCAGCAAAACTGCCAACTTCTTTTGCTTTTAGACAGACTAATCTGGTGGCAGCAAAACAGTAAAGCATTTGCAGCAGGAAGTAAGTGGTGACTTGGCTCTGATTGATGTCATATTAAGTTTAATATGGCTTGTGTCATCTGCCACTGCTAGAGTAACAATGTAACTGTAATCCAGGCCAGAAGCTTTTTATTTGAAGGCATTAAGGCCACTATGCCAAAGGGGTCCTCAAATATGCTAGAAGCTCTGGAATTAATGGTTCTTGGAATATAATGTAGTTATTTATAAAAGGCAGATTGGAACAGTTATTGACTGGGAGACTCAGGCAATGAGCTTTAGCTCTAGTGTCATAAAATATTCTGATTGTTTCACTTGAAATGTTGGAAAGTATTTTATTGATTCCTAAAATATAGCCAGCTATGACATTTAATTACATTCCATTTTATGTTTTATTTCTACTGAAGAGCAATTGCCAAGGACGATAGCTTTAAAACCAATGTTTTCTTTTAACTTAGAACACATCTGTTTTGCTGTATTTCTCCCATTGCACCCTTTTCAGGAAATTACCACATACTGCTTCATATGACTATCCTCAGATCTGAAACCCTAACCATACATGATAACCTAGAGTCCTAGACTGCCAAATGTAGGTAGACAGCATCAGCATTCCTCAGGCAAAACATCCCCATGTTGTTCATGGTGCCTTTGTGTGTGTGTGTGTGTGTGTGTGTGTTGCAGAGGGAGAGAGACTGGTGCCTTTGTGTGTGTGTGTGTGTGTGTGTGTGTGTGTGTGTGTGTGTGTGTGTGTGTGTGTTGCAGAGGGAGAGAGACAGATTCCAAACCTTCCTGGTACAGTATGTCTTTTTTTTTTGATGTTTGTGTGTTCACATATTTATTCAGTGAAATAATTTGCTGAATTGAAAAATATCTACATTTGAAATCTATATTTATGAAAAGAAAATAATATAAAAGTTTCTTCACGCCAAAGTGGTTGATCGTTTTGTGGAGGCATATTATTTGATTTACCTTCATATTCTTGCCATTTTATAGGAAATTTGAATATTAAAAATAAAACAAATAAAGAACAGTCCATATAATTTTTTGTGTAAGAAATTTAAATTTGTATTTTGAGAGCCAGAAATAGAGTATAAACATTTCTACTACTTGAAATAAAATGAAAAAAGCAATGTTTATGATGGTTGGTATCAATTTGTGACAAGGGTATAGCTTTCTATAATAAAATAACATTCTGCTTGTAAAGACTAATTTCGTGTCCATGAAATGGGGCAGTTGTCTGATATATGATGCCATGCTCTGCATTAATGGTTTAATAAAAACACATTTGATTATGTATGTAATGTATGTAAACAAATTATTTGTTTACATATATTTAATAAGATCTATAGCAACTTGGTTTATTTTTCTTCAATGCAGTTTACTTCTCATCTTCCCAAATTGTTCTTTAGAAGCTATGCTATACAGTATGGTGTTTTTTTTTTAGCTCTTTGCTTCTTCCAGGTATTTTAATGCTCCTGCTTTGCTGTTTTCATCAATTGAAGTGTACTAGTTACTAGATGTACAAACAGTTGCGAGATATAAGTAGTGGCAGTGAAAAATCTCATGATAAATTCAGTGATATTTTTTTTCTTAAATCGAGAAAAATAATTATATCCCTACCTAAATAACTAGGGCTGGGATCTGCTTGAGCAAAATGTTATACATTCCCCAACTACATTATTTTTCTCTTTCAATATTTTATTTATGCATCTTTCATGAGTAGCTGAGTACACAGAAAGTAATATGAAACACCATAATAGATAATCCTGACTACAAGAGATACTTGAATATTAGAAAGCCATAATGACATTCTGAATGCTGTCCACTTTGCTTCCAGTCAAGGTTTGATTAATGGATGGATCGAAGGCAACATCACTTGCTCTGCACTAAAATCAAAAACTGTGGTATTTTTTTTTCTTCCCTGCAGCTTTTTTTCAAGTATGTCGAGCTCTGATGATTATATCCCTGGTATTGGGGATATGTGGAATTCTGCTGGCGTTACTCAGTTTGAAATGCCCTCAGCTTGGTTTCAGTGATGAAAAAACAAAAATAAAAATTTCCATGATGAGTGGAATAGTATTTGCTTTGGCAGGTGAGAAATCTTATAATGGACATTTATGAAGTTTCTTAAAGCTATGTAGAAATATCTTTATTTATTCTTGGCTGGTCCCTTGGGAGACCTTGTCATTTGTATTAAGTAAGGGATGAGATGAGTTAAAGGAAAATATACCATATTTTTGGGAGTATAAGATGCTCCGAAGTATAAGACGCACCTAGCTTTTGGGGAGGAAAACAAGAGAAAAAAAAATATGCCTCTGCTTCCCAGCAATTTGCCTCCTTGCCCCAAACAGCAAACAGTACAGAAGATATACACAGTTTGTACAGATGCTATTAAAATTGATGTGGCTTTCTGGAAGTATATATTGTTCTCTGCTATTTAAAAGAAGATACAATAGCACTGGGCCTCTTCAGATCAAGCATTTATTTTAAAAAGCTTCTTTGTTTTGTTAAGTTGTCTAGAACAATAATACAGCAGGTTTTTTTAGAAATAAATCTAATAATGTGAACATTCTATAGGCATTTATAGTTATTGACTTACCTCCTTGCAGCAAACAGCCTGTTTCAGTTTGGCCTGATTAGAAGAAAAAAAATCTGCCTCTGCCTCCCAGCAATTTGCCTTGTTGCAGCAAACAGCAAGTTTCACTTTCATTTTCAGTTTGAGCATGGGGCTTCTGATGATCAGCTGTTTCAGGCTGCAGGGATTGCCATAGCCCAGCAATGGCGAAACTTTTTTGGCTCGCGTGCTATAAGGGGGGGGAAGCGCAGGGAGGTCGTGCGTGGCTGTGCTTCACCCATAATGCAACGCACAATCCCCCCAGTGCACATGTGCGCATGGGAGGCGCTCCCCCCATTTTTTGCATAATTTATTCATCTTCCCCTGGTTCAGGGGGTTTATAGGAGCCTGGGGAGGGCGAAAACAGCCCCCCCTGGAGGCCCTCCTGAGACTTCAGGGACCTTCAGGAGGCTTCCCTGAAGCCTCCGGAGGTCCCTGAAGCATCCGGAGGCTTAAACTGACCCTACGAGCAAACCAGAAGGCCATTCCCGAACTTCCGGTTTGCCCATAGGGCCGGATTTTTTGTGCTCCTGGGGCTTCAGGGAAGTTCCTGAAGCCTCCAGAGAGCCTTGGGGGGGAGGCTCTTTTCACCCTCCCCAGGCTCCTATAAAGCTTCTGGAGCCTGGGGAGGGCGAAAGATGGCTTTAAAAAAGGCTGAACTTAGCTGGCTAGCGCACCCATGCACACTGGCCAGCTGACAGGGCAACACCTCGGCCATAGCCTATTGCCACCTCCACAAGACCCATTTTCTCTGTTTGCTGCAAGGAGGTAAATTGCTGGGAGGCAGAGGCCGAAGAGTGGGGGCCGGTGGGTGGATGGGGCTACATTCAATGTATAAGATGCACCCAAATTTTCACCCTCTTTTAGGGGGGATGGTGGGTCTTATACTCCAAAAAATACGGTTATATGAAAATAGGTTAATTGAAAAGTTTACTTGGGGTGATTTAAAAAGCAATAAAAGTATAATTCCCTTAGAATGTGTTCTGAATCTTATTTATTATGACACAGTTTAACTATGTTTACCTAATTGGTTATGACATTTTAACTGTCCCCCTCTGATAAACAGACCAGACATATTAAGTTTTTTAAACAAATCACTAAATTTATTTGCAGTTTTGCTATTTTTTTATTTCTAGCATAGGTCACATTAGTTTTCTGAAATAGCATTGAAGATCCAGTATACACAGTACATTTAAAGATGATTTTCACAAAATGAAAAAAGAATACAAGTCCAAACTCACTGGTGTCTTTTTCTCCATTTGTATGAAGCAAGATATGCTTAAGACTGGATGTTTTGAGTTACAATGTCAGGAGTTATAACCCCATATATGGAGGCCACTAACTTGCAGAAGTCAGCATCAATAGATCCCATTTCTTTCTATTTTGTCATAGAAAACAGATTCTCCTTTTTTTCTGGGTGATTTTTCTAGTAATTTAATTAATTTTAATATTTTAATTTCAAGGCTGCCCAACTCTACAACTTTGGCATGTTACAATTATTTCATTTTATTATATTTATATGCTGCCCTTTTCCCCCCCCGAAGGGGACTCATTAAAGAAGAATGTAAAAGAAAACAACATACATCCACAAAAAGGGAACACAACCAACTGGAAGACTAACACTATAAATAATTATTTCATGTAAACAGTTCAGAACAGTAATTATATGGAGCTTCTCTGGGTATTTATTTCAGTTTTAAAAAATACTACTAATTCATATGATCTTTCTCGGATGTTTTAATTTTGTTAACTATGTAACAACTTGATTATATATGCATACTAGTCTATACAGATCATACAGATGCTTACAAATGAAATGGTCTTCTAAGTCCTTTCTAGCAAAATATCTTTTAGGCATGAAAAAAAGACCTTGGGTGAGCCTTGAAGAACCTTATTCCTTTCTTTAAGTATCTGAGATAGTTTTGTAGTTTCAAGGAATAGATCCAAAACTCCTTTGTTTGCAGATGAAATGTCTTATCAAATGACTTGCATGGCTCTAATACAGGTAATGTTCATCTGTATTTAATCTTATTGTTTGGCCAGGTCTCTCATCAATGGTTGCTCTTTCGTGGTATGCAGTATGTATCATAACTGAGTTTTTTGATCCTTTGTATGCTGGAACAAGGTAAGTCAATATTTCTGTATATTTTTAGTTCTGTTTGGTATTTTTTTTAGCATTACCAAACTGCCCAGAGGATTGAACAGTCTGTAGGTGCTAATTCACATATATTGTAATAAGTTTGACATTAAAATTGTGTTGGGTTTCTTGTTATGTCTGTTAACAAAGATTAACACAATTAACAATAATGCTTATTGCATTATTGCAATCTTCCTCAATTTTACCACTATTAAAAATTCTGGGAATGGAAGTTTACAAATGTGGAAAGTGTCCAGGTTGTGGAACTTACTGGTTTTTGGTTTCTCAATACTTGATGTCTGTCTCTTAGACATATTAGACTGCATGGGAAACAAGGACTCAACTTCATCTTTCTTCATCATTCTTGATCTTTGTAACACAGATGGAACATATCACTATAGCCCTTTTTTTTCATCGCACTTGTGTGCATTCATCCCAGTTGTGCAAGCAATCTTTAATTCTTCCATCCCCATGTATCAGTACCTGGAGTTCTTTGAATTTTCTTCTCCCTAAAATCACCTTTCTCTTGTACCAATAACTGTAACATATAACAACAAAGCATTTGATTGTATGTGGTTTTTGAATATGATATGTATGACCTTTATTCTAGATATGAAATGGGACACGCACTGTATCTAGGTTGGACTGGTTCCCTTCTTTCAATAATTGGTGGGATCCTGTTCACATGTTCATCCCGCAAATGAAATCAAAGGTATTTAAGGTGAATTATTCATCTTTTAAAAATCACAGGTATGAATAGGATTTGTAGTAGTCTAGAGTGCATTTTAAAGACCCAGTTGTGTACTTTGTTCAGTAACAAACATCACCTATTTCCTATCTTTTGTGGAATATTTTTTGAGAAAAGGGATGTCATATCAATACGCAGGGAATCATAGTGAAATGATGAGGCTTATTTACTGACATGAATATGATTGGAGCGTAAGGAATAAATTGATTATATAATTATAATCAATTTATTTATATATTATATTTTCAAATAAATGTCGAGGTTTACACAGTAGATTATTTAGCTAGAGAAATAAATAGCTATTAAATATCCTCTCACGAATACAGCTCATCTGTCTGGAACCCGCACTGCATATCAGACATTAATTAAACGAGTCCAGAGATATTTCACGTGAAGAGTCCTCCACTCCTCTGTTCGCAACAGAATATCTTATGCCACCAGGCTTGAAATTTTGGGCTTAGACAATTTAGAACTATGCCACCTTCGGTCTGATTTAAGCGTAGTACATAAAATTATCTGCTACAATGTCCTACCTGTCAATGACTACTTCAGCTTCAACCACAACAATACATGAGCAAACAACAGACACAAACGTAAGGTAAAACGCTCCGAACTAGATTGCAGAAAATATGACTTCAGCAGCAGAGTGGTCAATGCCTGGAATGCACAACTTGACTCTATGGTTTCTTCCCCAAACCCCCAAAACTTTAACCTTAGACTGTCTACTGTTGACCTCACCCCATTCCTAAGAGGTCTGTAAGGGGCATGCATAAGCACATCGAAGTGCCTACCGTCCTTGTCCTAATCTTCCCATTTATTCGAATCAATTTCATGTATTCATAATCATGTTTATACTTTATGTTATCTTAAACATGCTTGATAAATAAATAAAATAATGATAGCAAAAAAGATTTCTTATACTCAAGCAGAAAAAGATAGAAATTAAGTGTTAGAATCACAAGTCACTTCAGACAGCCCATAGGAAGAGATCCTTTACTTTATGAGGGTTTTTTCCATTCTCATGATAAAATTCTTCCCTTACTGTAGTAATCTCAGAACAACAGAGCATCAGGCAAGAGACGATGGAGAAGACTGCTAATACTCGGATGAGGAAAAACAAGTGGGGGCAACTAACCCCTGAATATAAATATAGACTCACACTGCTTGAGAACACCAAAAATTCCCCCATGAAGTTCCCCAATGCTGTGCTAAGAAGAGGCAGTCTTTTAGATGGTCAGACTTAATATTTCATTTGAAAGTTTGGAGCCATTTTTTTCTTCTCTTCTGGAGATTCAGGCTATTTCACATATCACAAATCAACACACCGGTACAGTGTATTCTTGGTATCCTTCCCTTTCTCCACAGCTAAAAGATTTTAGTTTTAAACAAAATTGGAAAAAAACTGATAAACTGAATAGGAAAGCATTGGCCTTCACAAGCACACTTACGGTACTTACTTACTTACTTACTTACTTACTTACTTACTTACTTACTTACTTACTTACTTAGCTTGTGGCATAACATATATGAACTAGCAATATATGTTAATATTTTACCTAGATTAGTAAAAAACAATAACATGTAAATGTGTATATAAAAGATCTAAATTTAATTTAAATTTAATCAATTCAATCTAAGTTCAAATACCAATCACACTGATTCCCAAGAATCCTTTAGATTCCACATAAGCTCCATAAATATTCTCAGAAAATAAAAATAGCGACTCAGCCCAGTGCTTTTGTCATTTCTAAATTCCTTCTTCAGCCCTGCCTCCCAATATAATAATGTAAGAACATTACAGAACTAGACAGAGGCTGAGAGTAGCCACAGCACTTCACCTTTAAATAAACTGTTTTGCTCTGTTTGGCATTTTGTGAAGGGGCATGCCACATCACTTTTCTTTTTGATACTGTCAGGGTACCTATTTTCCCATGAGCCAAAAAAGATTTTAATTGTCTGGTTAATACTAGTCTTGAAAACTTTGTAAACTAAAATTCTTTTACATCTTTCATCACCAAAATATAAGCTGCTTAGACCCAAAACCTAATTACTAATTACTCTATACTGTATATGTGTCAGATTATATATTTAGTTTTATGTATGTAGATTTTTTCTGTTAGTCATCTTGAATGATGACTGATGGAAAGGTAGGGAAGCCAACTACATTATATTTGCATTTTAAACTTTAAAACAGCTTAGTTTTACTCAGCTACATCTATTTCATTAAACTATTTGCACAGAATATATGATTTTTAGTTTCACATTTGTTTACAGTTTAACAAAATATAGTGTCTATGGATTTGATACTGTCTAGCTCATTTATAATAAACAAAGAGTGTGAAATGTAATATATTTATCTCTATTTTTAATTACAGATAACATGGATATCGTCATGCCAAAATTATGTGTAACATTTTATTTAAAACATATTTACATTTGCTAAACCAATTCAAAATAATGCTGTGCAAATTTTTCAAAAGGAGCACTTTGCAAAGTACAACCCATATCTCCTTCAAGTGCTAAAGCATCCATTGCATTCTCTGGAAGGCTTGCAACAGCTGTTGAAAAACCCTCCTTGGTTGCCTGTTACTGTGTATATGCACATTCAACACAGAAACAACCAGAAATAGCTCTTGAAAGAACTGCAAAATGTTCCAAATAATTTAGTGCTTTAATATTTCATGGAAGCGGGCTTCACTTATGCTTACAGAGTTTGTGAAGCATCTTTGTCTAATGCTTGGCACAGCCCCAACACATCTCTTCCTCTGTAACATTTACCTTAGTGTGCTCTCCCATTTGTGTCTATTCACAGCACCATACCCTAGCAATAGCTGGTGTTGCCATCATCTTAACATCAGTCAAAAAGTTTAAGTTGTCCTTAGCTATATTGGTGTTAATGTCATGTTTTCCTCCTATTCTGGCACTAAGAACAAACTCAAGATGTGCAAAATCTGTTGTGATTTGTAACTCACTCTGATGAGCTTGGAGGAAGGCTCAGGAAGGGACTTGCATGTGAGACAGAAAATCTCACAAAAAGGTTTTCTGCCCACTCAAGATAGATGCATGGCATTTCAACTCAACAGTGGGGAAAGGCCCTTAAGTAGTTTATCATTTTAGTGCTGAATATTATAATAAACATTATTGCATATTTTAAAAATTATGAAAATTATTTAAATCACATAATCATGTAAAATGACATATCTTTCCTAGTTTGCAAAATGTACTATGTCACATTATTTTATTACTTTATAAAGATATGATAATTTGCAGAATAAAGCTACCAGTACTTAAAATTCTGGCAGATTGAGAGTATATTAAAAACAATATATGGGAAGGAGCTAATTCTGATTTCTCAACTATTTTTCAATAAAAATAGATGATAGAAAATGCTGACTTCTGGGTGTCGCATGGACAAACCCATCCTGTTTTCTTGGAATTGTTTTTGGGAAATTGCTACTGCCTTCCTCCTATGATCTTGAGTAACCTAAAAACACACAAAGTCACACTTATGATCTTATTTCTAGCCAACTGCATTTAATTAGTATATCAACATTATCCTCAAAGCAGAAGTGCCACTTCTCCCTCCAAACCATTATAGCTGCATTTAATTATACTTAACATTGAGCAGATTTTGGAGATTTGAATTATGCCTTATTGGAAGGTTTTCAGCTAGTTTCTTAAGACTACAATAATAAAGTAGGTGATCCCAGGTCTTTTTTTAGTATATTCAATTCAGGTGTTACCTAGAAGCATTTT
The DNA here is from genome assembly GCF_051295495.1 of Thamnophis sirtalis. NCBI lineage: Eukaryota > Metazoa > Chordata > Lepidosauria > Squamata > Natricidae > Thamnophis > Thamnophis sirtalis. The sequence goes on from NW_028261391.1 coordinate 43,519,280, forward strand.
AAATCTTCCTCTTTAAAGGGATTTCCCAACATTGTAATCTGAATCAATTTGTTTATTTATTATGTGAAATTGTTTTTGAAGAAAGTCTTCTTTGCTGCTGTCTTTGCAAATGGTCTTCATATTTCTGTAGCTGAGACCAAAATCCTACATTAGGCTCTGCCATTGGCCTGGCAATCTTCACAATCTACAAGGTATGAGAAAAAGCATATTGCATTGATTATAAGGACTTTTTCTCCCAAGCCTTTTGTCCTAAAATTATAAAACAAAATAGGATACAATTGTTATAATAACATTATAATTCAGTGGTAGAACAAGTATTTTGTATGCAACAAGTCCAAAGTCCCATCCCAATCATTTCCAGTGAAAAGGATAAAACAGCTGTGAGAGGGAAGATGCCACCACACCCAAGATCTACTGCTAATCAGTGCAAAAGATGGTAAAGTAAAAAGAGAAGAGGTCTGATACGAAATAAGGCAACTTCCTGAATGTTGCTTTTTTCCCAATAACTCTGGCACGGCTATGAAGTTAGAAAGCAGTTTCCTAGACCAACTTATTCTTCTTGGGAGGTTGTTACTACCACCCTAACTTCCAGCTTTTGTCATTTTTAAAAAACTTTCTCTCTGAAGGGAGTTGATGACCTAGGGTTAGAGAGGCATAGTCAGAGAATTTGGAGAAGATATGATTTGAACTTGATAAAATCAATATTTAGATGTGTGCATCTAAATACTGGTTTAGCTTTCTGTGACTTAGCTGAAGTGCAATTTGCAAATAAAGAAAAATATTAAATTGTGTTAGACAAAGAAGCAGAAAATCATGCCCACCATTTATGAATTGGATTGTATAGAATAAATTAAAGGTAATGAAATGATTTCAAGAAATACTAAGGAACACACACACACACACCAACATTATTTCTTTCTAGAGTCAAGATTGAAGGCAATACTAATTCTGGAGTAACATTATTGTTAAAGAGAGACAGAAGTTTGACTCAAGCATCAATATCTCTCATATCCACACTTTTTTTTAAACATTGTTGCTCAGTCAAGAAACAACACAAAAACTGGATTCTGATAGCAGAAGAGGAAATTATAGCATGAGTAGCTAACTGTGAATCTCAAGATGGGAGAAAATGAATTATTTTACTCTCCATAGGAAAAAAAAGAAAATAGAGAAATAATAATAATAATGTTTCTCAGAAAGATTGCAAGTAAAAGTAGCATAGAAAGACTATTTTTGAAATGTCTGGCATTAACAAAGTATTGCACTACGTAATTGTTGGAAGTACAAAATTTCATCAATTAAGTTGACAAATTTCATCTTATATTTTTTGCTTTGAATCAGATTAAAATAATTTACATTTAGTCTTCAGAGTTCACATTTTTTAAGTTCCCATTAATCAGATGAGATTTAAATGAGCTATTATCATAATTCATAATTATCATAATTCAATTGTGTTGTGGCACTTTCATTATGTTCCTTTATAAAACAAAATGCTGAATCATTGTTACTGAGATGGCCAATGTATTCCATCCAGTTAAATACACCATCAATGTATAAGTCCATTTAATCAGATGCAGAAGTAATGTTTATTTTCAGCATGCTCACAGTACCTCAAAGGCTTCCTTCAACCTGAGCTTTTGATGCTTCATCAAGTAAGCAGTGCAGATAGTTGCAGATCTGCTGCGACCATTTTTACAGTACACTAAGCACTTCCCGCCTCTTTGGATGGTGTCTTCTATGGCATCACTGCAGTGCTCAAAGTACTTATACAGGTTCTCCGAAGGATCATCAAAGACAGGGATTCTCAGCAAATGGCTTTGCTGAAAGCTTGGGAAGGGCTGTTGTCTGGAGACATTGATACAGAACGTGATTCTCTCTTGACTGAGGAGACTCTCACAGCAGGCTGACCTAGAATTGCTAATGAACAAAGAATCGGCGATCTTGCAGAGGGACAACATTTGGTGGTGAATGACAATATCACAGCAAGAGAAGTGCTGCTGAAGATTTCTTGGGAAGAAGCTGAAAAGAACAGGAAATAGGGGAGACTCAAAAGTAGCGTGAGGGTAGATTGTCTGGATCCCTTGTTCTTTAGCCATCTGTGTTTAGCACTGTGCTATATTTATTCTGCTGGCAGCCTCAAGGATTATATTACAGACTGTTCCACCCTTCTCTAAAATTGCAGCAGATTGATTTGAGCCTGAACATAATAACAGTAGTAGTATTAACCTGAAAACAAAAGACCCTTTCTAAGATGGATGAGTTTACTAACAGAGATTAAAATAAACTAGAATGAATAAAGAACATGTATTTTCCGGAGAGTGGAAGAAATTGATCTTTCTCAGAACCAGGAACCAGAAGTTGGGAACTAAGAGAAAGACTAAAGCAGGTTGAAGATGTTTGTCCTTTGGAAAAGTTAGAAACCCATCATGATTTTTTTTAAAAAATCTATATTTTTAGTAACTCCTTTGGCGGTGATTGGATAGTCATAGTGCTTCTGTTACGACTTGTTCAAAGCAAAAACCCATTCAGAGATGAACCATCAACTATTGTATTACTTTTGGGTAGAAAGCATTTGTTTCCATCTCTAGAATCAAGCAAGATATCCAAAGAAGCAGCAGCAACAGATCTATAATGATTCAATCAAACATCAGAAAATAGTTCAACAATATTAAAATTAGACACGTCTGAGAGGGTGGGAGAAAAGATTCCCAGAACCTGGCACATTAGAATACATGGATGGTGGAATGTAAAATATTCTTTAGAGAAGGATATATTTAAATGCTTGTATTGCTGGATTCCCAAATTGCTACTGAATATTCAGAGACACCTCTGAGTGTTAAGATCCAATGGGCATTTCCAGATATTTGGGCAAGTACAGGTGGTTCTTGACTTACAACCACAGTTGAGCCCAATTGAAAATTTATATTGCTAAGTGGGAAATTTGTTAAGTTAGTTTTGCTCCATTTAAAAACTTTTCTTGCCATATTTAAGTGAATTGCTGGTTAGTAATGTGGTTGTTAAGTAAATCTGGCCAGAACTCCAAATATTTTGCTTCTCCAATGCCCAAAAGAAAATTAAACATCTTTTTTCAATCTTGTCTGAAATTCCATCCAGAATATATGCAGTTTTATCATACAGCAAATATATTCAGTTCAGCTCAGTCTAGCTTCAGATCAATAAATCAAATAAGGCTGTTCAAAACTACAGGGGGAGCATAAGCTATGTTTGAAAGCATTTAGCATGCTGCAAGACCACAATAACACAACAAAGCAGCTGATTAGATTTCCTAGTAGAGTATTGGGTAAGAATGGTCTTAATCATGGTATCAATGTGTCAACATTTATCAAAGTCAAGCTAATGTGTTGAACATTTTAATCAGTAGAGAAATTATTATATAATGTATTCTAACCCTAGTCCATAAACTTCCTGTACTTACCCAAAAGAGATAGACAGTGGCACAGCAATCTCAAGAGTTAAATTAAGTATATACCAGGGTGGACAAGTAAAGGATCTGCAGCTAGGTGAATGGGCTTAGTTACAGTGGCAATGGGTGCAATAATGGAAGATCTGAAATATCAGGTTAGGGAGAGATTATCATGAAGAAAATCTATGTAGTCACTTGGAATAAAAAATGACTTGATGGCATATAATAATCAAATGTACAAGTCTACAAAGGTAACATTTCATGCAAGGTAAAAAGAAGTCCTTTTGTATCACTGATGTTACATAATGGTGGCTATTTCTTCTTCAACGCCTTCATTTGTCCTGAAAGTTCATAATGAAGAGACCAATTAATACACACGTGGATATATAAATTAGATTGGATCTATTGGTTATGGTTATGGTTTGGTTATGGTTTATTAAACTTGTATGCCGCCCTATTCCCCGGGGGGACTCAGGGCGGCTAACTAACTCATAGGGGAGGGGGTAATACAAAAAACCAACAAGACAAAACAATTACAGAAAAACAGATTAAAACTCAACAGCCACAACAATTCGAGTGGGGCTGGGAACTCATCAGCCCCAGGCCTGCCGGAACAGCCAGGTCTTAACGGCTTTGCGGAAAGCCTGAAGGGTGGTGAGGGTCCGAATCTCCACGGAGAGATCGTTCCAGAGAGCCGGAGCAGCCACAGAGAAGGCCCTCCCCCAGGGGGTCGACAGTCGACACTGGGTAGCTGATGGAATCCGGAGGAGGCCTAATCTGTGGGATCTAATTGGTCACAGGGAGGTAATTGGCAGGAGGTGGTCTCTCAAGTACCCAAGTCCGATACCATGTAGGGCTTTAAAAGTAACAACTAGCACCTTGAAACGTATCCGAAGTCTAATAGGCAGCCAGTGCAGCTTGCGGAGGATAGGTGTAACGTGGGTGTACCAAGGTGCACCCACAATCGCTCGCGCGGCCGCATTCTGAACAAGCTGAAGTCTCTGAATGCTCTTCAAGGGCTGCCCCATGTAGAGCACATTACAATAGTCCAGTCTTGAGGTCACAAGGGCGTGAGTGACTGTTCTGAGTGCCTCCCGGTTTACAAAGTGATGTAAAATTATTCCAAAATTCTCTATTCACTATGGCCAACAACCAGCTCAACAGAGACTAAAATCCAGGAAAAGCTTCCTTAAATCCATGGAAAATTTTGAAGAATTTGAAAGCAGAGTGGAACTATGGAAAGCGACAGAGAATCAACACCAAATGGAACCATTGGAGGAGTGGCCACCTGGGGCTGGCAAAAGCTGGGAAGTATGGAAATGGTTATATAGACTGCATACGGGTACAAGATCCAGAGACACTGTGAACACATGGGGCTATCCGATGGCGTCTGTTCTTTGTGATTGTGGTGACATACAGACAACAACACATACAGTATGTATCCCTTTGTTGTATCAGTGGACATTTGAGGATCTAATGGCTACTCGACTGAATGCAACCAATGTTGTTAGTTTCTTGGAAACTGTAAAAGATGTTTAATTTGTACATATTTTATCAAATATAAAGAAAATCAATAGGTTGGGAAAACATGGCATTTTAATAGAGTCTCAGTTTAAAGAAATGTCCAAAAGTATAGCTTTTTAAATTCGGAAACACAAAATGTTATTGAATTTGTCTGGACAGAAATGATAGGCTATAAATATCTGAAATTTTGTGCTGATGTTTACCAGAACATTCTCCAGAGGTGTTAGGAGTATAATCTAACCGTTGGGTTGGCAATATATAAATCATGTAACAATTTTGTACTTGTTTCTTTAAATCATACTGTAAAATGTGATTGGTTGCTGTTTTCCTCAATTGGCCATAAGAAGGAGCCAGAATGACTGTTAGCACTCTGTTTGTTAGATGCTGGGCTGATCTGATCTGAGAGTTTTGGAAGCTGGCTGTTAGAAAGTGCCGTGAGCTATTGTAAGTTTTGCAACTATTAGCAAACTTTGTGTATCTGACTGATTGTATGATACTGGACTATGTTATTTGGATTATCCCTTAACTGAAAGACATTCATGACTGACTGTCTTATCCTTGTATGACTTGGACTGTTTGATGGACTCTGATACCTCTATTTCCACGAAAGTAAAAGCCTATTTAAACTGCAGTGTCTGTGTATGCTGGTTTGCATGTTCTCCAAAACAACTCTCACAACGCTTCTCTGAACGTACTCACTCTCCCAACGGGGAGCTTACCTAACAAGAGGTTTTTATAGCTCCTGATTAAAACCTTCCTTGGAAACAGTTTTAACTGGACTACCTAATCAAGAAAAGACAGAAACCAGGGATACACACATAGACGTACAACTCACTATGTGGAAAATTAAAATGAAATCTACCATGAAGCCTGTGAGAGGTGCAATGAAAGCAGTCCCATTCAAAAGATCAAGTGCCAATATTGGATCTCAAAAACATAAGCTTCATGGGCAAATCAGCATCTTGCTCTATTTGATGTATTCAAAAGAGAAATAATTACCATTTAACTCATAATGTACATGTGAGCTTGAAAACGATTTTGCCAAACAAAAATAAGGTGAGTGCTAATCGAGTACAACTCTACAATGTGTTTCTGGCTATATACAAGTGTCACCTATCACTAGTACAACACAATATATATTGCAAACAAAATGGCTGAATCCATAATTTTATTGCAAGGGAGTTTTATTTGCAAAACCATGAAATTTGAAAAATATGTTTGTCTCAGGGGAAATAAAATTCTATATAAAATTCATGAACAAAATATTTGATACAAATATTCATAAAAGGGTTAGAGTGAAAACCCTGATTGATACAACTATTACTGTCCTAGCCTCTTAACCTACAAGGCAGCCAGTAATTAAAGGATATTAGGCATGAAAAATAATGTTTGGAGGATAAAGACCATTCATTTTGTGGAATATTTATTAAGGTAATTCAATATATTAAATAAGACATGAACTGATGGAGAGCTTTTAAAAATTAAAATAAGTTGCTATAAAATTTTTAGAGACGGAGAAAGAAAAAAAAATTCCCCAATGTTTTTCCCAAAGCAAGAAAAGCATCAGGGAAAAAAAGGCATTCACTTCTGCTACTAGCCAAAAACTTTCCAGTGATTTGGAGTGAACTATGAAAAAAAGTTGATGGCACATCATCATTATCATCATCATCTTCAAAAGTTCTTTTTCCTGCACTGCAAGAGATCCTGTGTGCATCTGCATGTGTCACCTGCATTATGCAGTTAAGGGGGTGGGGGGGAACTAAAGCAGAGTACCCCACTTTCCACACTCCTGAGCACCCATAAATCAAAAGTGCAGAAAGCTCTGCATGCCTAGAGAAGGCTTATCTGCTTCCCAAGCTAGGTTCTGAAATAACAACAGTCCTATAAGTACCACGCTCTTCACGCAGATTCTCAGTTAGTATTCCTTTGTGGAATGGGAAGGTTCTCATGAAGGTATTTCATGCTCCCTTGCTCAGAAAAGTCAGAAACAATGTGATTTTCGCCACGTAGCAACCATTTAGTCGTCAAGAGCCCCTCAATTCCCACTGGCCCACGGGCATGGATCCGTGATGTGCTGATGCCCACCTCAGCACCTGGAGACGAAAGATAAAACAAAAATGGATTAAAAAAACAAAAACAAAAACAGAAAAGGGGGGGGGAGACTTTCTAATGTTAGAGGTCATGTTATCCAGATCATATTTGCCCTCATTTCAACATCTTGTCAGCATTTACTCATTTCTCTCTCTTGACTTATCAGATTGTTCTCTCCTTAAAAGAGTTCCTCCTTAGGGGGAGAAATACAGTAGATAGGTAGGGAGAGCGAGAGAGAGTAGGTAGATAGGTACGTAGGTAGGTAGGTAGAGGGGGGGAGAGAGAAATACAGTAGGTAGGTAGGGAGAGAGAGTGTGGGTAGGTAGGTAGGTAGAGGGATAGCGAGAGAGAAATAGAGAGAGAGGGGGAGAAATACAGTAGATAGGTAGAGAGAGAGAATAGGTAGGTAGGTAGATGTTTCCAGGTGTATTTCTCCATGTGCTGGAGAAGGAAATCGCTGACAATCTGCAGCACTTTGTTTCTGCTGGCACAGCACTTGATCAATATAATTCTTATCAATCAGTTAAAGAGCTTTCCGAAAGGAAAGGGAAAAAAAAGTTTTGCACTCTGCAAACCTCCCAAAAACGGCCCGTTTTTCACTAAAACGGGCCCATTTCCCCCCCGAAAAGGGCATGAATACCCTTGGGGGGGGGCTTGCTGAGTGCTCCTGGGGGGGGGATGAGCAAAAAATGGCCCGTTTTTCACAAAAATGGGGCTGTTTTTTGTCAAACAAAATGGCATGCATAGCATTATGGAGGCTTATAGAGTGTTCCTGGGGGCTGGAGGGGCATAATTGAGCAAAAAACGGCCCGTGTTTTGTTCATTTCTGCCCTCCTCAGCCCCCAGGAGCTCTCTGAAAGCCTCCATAAGGCTATGCACAGCCATTTTGGTGGAGGGGCAGGGCTTTGATAGGAAAAATTGCCGTATTCAGTGTGTAAGACAACCCAGATATTCAGCCTCTTTTTTGAGGAAAAAATCTTATACTCCAAAAATACAGTAGTTTCAACTATGGCTCTTACTTTATTATTCATGCCATACTCTGGTTGTTACAGGTTGCTGTTAACAATTGCTTCTTGGTTATGCACTGGTTCAATTACATCTTTTCCCACAATACTTCATGAACAGGGCATTTTAGCAACATCTTACACTGGTTTTAAGTGCTCTGCTCCTTGTATAATCTCCACCTCATCAAGATTCTTCTTGTATTTTGGCTTAAATTAATACTAAAATATCTCAAAGCTTTTTAAGGCAGTTTAGCAAATCCCCTTAAAATATCAAATGTTAAAAAGAAAGTCAATCATACTTGAAATGTAGATAGGTTTAACCTCAAGATAATGTTTTGTGTTTAGCTTCAAGCATGCAGAAAGCAAATAGCCCATTCCCTTACCCAGCCCAAAACGATAGCCATCTGAGAAGCGAGTGCTGGCATTCCAGAACACACAGGCACTATCCAGGTGCTGTAGGAAGAAATCTGCTGTTTTCTCTGAAGATGACAAAAGGGGAAAAATCGTTATTGAATAACCTGTTTTATAACTGCATTATGTTGCTGTGGGCAATTTTAATGCAGCATAAATCACCTCTTTGAACTTGTTCCATGTGTTGCAACTATTTTTTTCATTAAGATGATGCTAAGATAGTTTGCAACTAAGGACTAGATATTTTGTCATAGATAATTCTGTAAATTATCTTTCTGAAAACAGAACCTGCAACACAATGTTGCAATGTTCCTATCCTGGATGAAGGCCAGACAGCTATGCCTTCTTTTAGGATTTCTCACTCAAGTACCTGTGGCACACTAAATTCTCACTGGAGATGGCAGTCTCTGCAAAAGTATTAAAAGTACTCTGAGTACCAGCTTCAAGCCCTGCCGATCACTCCCAGTTTGTATGTGGATACATTTTTTTGGTCAATAGAGGGATGCATCCCAAAGAATGATCATTCTGTCCAAATAGATCAATGGAAGAAGCATGGAACAACAGGCACCTGAAGAGCTCTAGCAACAGAGAGCAGCCTTGGAGGGAAATAATTAAAAACAAGTCATAGGAAGGCCTCTTTCAGATGTTACTTATGGAGTAAGGATGCCACAACATAGTCCGTCTGCGCTTCTCTGGAAACATAAGGTAATGCTGGTCATATCAAGGAAGGTGACAAGGTCCCATCTTTCCTTGGAAGCCTTGGTCACAGATTTGGGACTGAAAATGCTAGTGAGGGAGCTACTGTAGCTGGTTCCACCACAAAACCGCGTTCGACTAAAGGGCGCTCGACGAAACCGTGTAGCTGACATCATCACAGCACAACAACAGCGCGGAGAAAAAAGCACGCTGTAAACGCTAACCCTAAAATTAACCCCTAAACCTAACCCCCCTAAACCTAATCCTAAACCTAACCCTTAACCTAACCCTAACCCTTAACCTAACGCTAAACCTAATCCTAACCCTTAACCTAACCCTAAACCTAACCCTTAACCCAACCCTAAACCTAACCCTAAACCTAACCCTTACCTTAACTTGAATCGGCTTGCTTTCAAAGCGCTATTTAAAGTGCCCTTCTTTCTCCGCGCTCGCTGTTGTCGCCCTGTTGATGACGTCAGCGACGCGGTTTCGTCGGACGCGCTTTAGTCGAGCGTGGTTTTGTCGTGCCACGACTGTAGCTACAGGCAATGGCAAAGGAGGGGGTGGGGGGGAGGCAAATATGCATTGTGGCATTATGATGCAAACTTTGTCCTTGCATATGTATGCATATGTATGTTGTGATGGAAGTACAAAAGGACAGGGCTTGTTTTGTGATGTTGATGCAGTTTTGTCATTTTGGCATGATTAGGATTTACCTGTGGCCCATATCTTCAAATGCAAGGGAAGGCAGGCAGGAATGTGGGCAATGTCACTTTCTTAAACAGGAACTTCAGAAGCAGCCTTTGTGCCAACTTAGGCTACCCTGAAACCCTCACACAGACATGCACCAGAGGAGTCGATTTTGCCACTAACCATTCTCTGTGATGATTACATCGGTGTGGGAGCTCCCATATTTATGAATGTGCTCAATAGCATCTTGCACACTGTCCACCACTTCAATGCAGCATTCCAGGTCCCCATATTCTGTGCGAAGTGACTTCACCTCTGAAGGGCTAAATGTAAGATAGGAGGCAAATTTGGGGCCAGCATGTATCTTTACCTAATGAAAGACAAATACACTTTATTACCGATTCTTTTCCTAATCATTGTCTGCACAAAACAGTTTGGCTATATGGATGACCCAATTCACACATTATACAACCCACCACTTGCCTAATCAGGATTGAAGCAAGCCTTAATTGGGTTTGCACATCTTACTAAACTGTAAGTCCTAAGCTACTGAGTATGTTTTCATACAACCAAATATTATTACATTATTTGTTAAATTTATATTGAGCCTTTTCTCTATGAGCTCAAGGTGGCTTACATGAGGGATTATTTTACCCCTGCATTTAACCTAAGGTCAGGCTGAAAGGACGACTGACACAAAGTTATCCAGAGAGTGAAGTGTGAATCCAACCAAGAGGAGTAGAGTGCTAGGTGTCATGTGTTTGCAGGCAGAGTACTCAATTCAATCAGTGGCATTTCCAGATAGAGCCAGAAAAGTCAATGTCTGAAACTTTAGAGAGCCCCATCCATCAGTGAAGACCAGCCTTCTCTAACCTGGGATCTTCCCGATGCACTTAGACTGCACCTCTCAGAATTCCCAGGCTGCATACATTAATTTGGCTTTAGACAGTGCCTTATAGTTTTCTCTATGTGTCTCTGGGGGAAAAAATTTCTCAGCACTGGGTCAAATATTTTCAGTCACGGACTTTTACATAGGAACCTAGATGAAGAATTTCTGTCTCATTTGTAAGGCTAGTCCATAGTTGTTTCTTTCAATCAAGCTCTCAGCCTCTGAAGTTGTAACTAAAATTCTTTCAGTATCCAGCACTATAATCTGGTTCCAAGAATATTACACAACAATCAACCAATTTTTATTGAGAAATTCTGCATTTCCAAGGACTTGGGTTCAGGACCCTCATTTTCAAATATCTATCCTCTATTGTTTTCCAATCTAAATACGATTGCAAGCATCTTGAGAATCCCGAAGCTGATGCACTATTAGAAAGCCTGGTTTCAATCAATATGTGCTATCAGGACAAACAAATGCTACTACTAGTTTGCTAAATATGATATATACACCTTACTGCTGCATTTAGAAATTTCTCAGTGTATGCACCAATAGTGTCATCTTTTAGATAGTACCTCACACTGCACTGTAATTATTGACAGCCACTTCTTTACACTTAGCCCTCACTGGAAACAATTTTCACTTGCCTGCTCCACCCGCAACATGTCAATAATCTGATCAAAAACAGGAGTTCTCAGCAAATCCCGATGTATTAGCAGTGTCTCCAAAGCATTGCACGCTGCAGGATATTCACATTTTGAGTCTCTTACTGGAGGAAGGAAAGATAATTGGTTTAATTCAGTGGCTTGTTTGAAGATGCTGGAAAGGAATCTTCCAACAGAGTGGCACTTTCCAGATATGTTGGACTATATGTGTCTTTGTTTAACGAACAGTTGTTTTACAACTGTTTGAAGTTATGGTGGCCATGGAACAGCTACTTTACGGTCTGTAAAACACTTCCAGATGTCGTAAATGCTGACATCACTTCCTCACAATCATGTGACTGCATTTGGATGGATCAGCTTTACAACTGGCTGTGCTTCTGCAGTCATGTGACAGCAATTCACAATATTTTTTGCCAATTTGTGGCAAAAAAATCCCCCTTCAGATGAATGGATGTATTTAACAGCTGTCGCAAAAAAGGGCAGCCAAGGACTACCCGTATTGTTCCTATGTTTAGGAGTTTTGAAAGTTTTACTATACATTTGGAGCATAAGGCTGCTCTATAACATCCAAACTTTATAGATAAAGACTTGAGGATAATTCACCTCCTCCATGCTTACCCTTAAGAAACAAAATCTCTCACCTATTCTAGTAACCTTCTCAATACTGGCTTCCAAGTCCACGTAGATATGGCAAATGCCTTCACTATGCCCCATCACTGGGATTCCTTTAGCTGCTTTTTGGATATCACGAACCAGCTGAGAAGAGCCACGGGGAATGATCAAATCTATTAGTTTATCTAACCGGCAAAGATCTTCCACTTCCTCTCTGGTATTCACCTGTAAAAACCAAACCAGTCAAGTCACAAACATTAGTTTATATAAATACAGACATGCCTGTGCATGCATATATACGGTTATGTTTGGGTATATATGTCTATCTATGTATGTATATATATACGTGTACGTGTACGTGTATGTGTATGTATATGTATGTATGTGTATGTATATATATATATATATACATACACATACATACATATACATACACATACACATATACATATATATATACACACATATATATATATACACACACACACACACACACACACACACATATATATATATATATATATACACATACATACATACATACATACATATATATATACACACACAAATACATGCACACGCACACACACTCACACGTGTGCCTGTACTGTACATATACATATAGAGACATATATATACCCAAACATAAACATATATGTATGTATGTGTATATGTGTGTGTATCTAGATACGTGTATACATATATAGGTTTCTGTGTGTATGAATTCTGTTAACGTGAACATTCATCATGAGGCTAAAGATAAAACAGATTAACAAAAATATTTTTGTTAGGACCCAATGCAATATATTTAGCTATTTTTAAAATTATTGTATCAGCCATCACAGTGGTTAAATTCTCCTTTATGAGATATTTTATTTTTTATTTCACCCTGCTTTATTATGTTTTAAATGTATCCTTTGGTTAGCATTGTAAATACATTTATATAGCTGCTCAACTCATATATAAGGGACTGAAATCACTTTGAAATTTTGAAAATAAAAATTGTTTATAAACATTGTTCATACTATTCATTCTATTTGATTTTGGAAGCTTGAGGTCTACATTTGTGAACAACAAGCTTGTTAAAACAAGAAAGCTCTAGAGAACAGTGTCTGGAATAGCCTGTGCAATCACTCACAAATTCTCAAGTGGAAAAGCACAGCCTCAAATGAAGAAAGTTTTCACAATCCTTCCCCCCACCCCCACCTCCCCAAAAAAGAAAATTCCTTGCATTGCACAAATCCTCAAGCTATAATTTTTAGAAGCAGAATTCCAACAAACTGCAATTTAAAAGAACAAAAAAATCTGTTTCAGATGCAATAAACTGCAACATAATTTCCAACAAAGAACAACTTTGTTGACACATTTAGGACCAGTAATTTTCACTTTATTTCCTCATCCAAATATTAATTTCCATGTATCACTTTTTCTTAAAAACAGAAAAAAGGCAGTATGTTGCTTGTACTCTTCTTTAAAAAAATGCATCAGATTTTGACATCAATTTGAGATTTCCTTATCTTACAATACCTTTCCCCACTGGAGTTACACTATATTGGGTTCCTAAGCTCTTACCAGTTGCACTGCATCCTTCACCCCATGAATTGAGAGTGCTTCCTGAGTCAGATGGTGAAGGATCTGATTGCTGTGCAAAGCCTCTTTGCCTCCTTTAAGCAACAGACCATTTCCACTAGCAATAGCCAAAGCAGACACCTGTCAGGACACAAGAGAGACCAACATAGTAAGAACAATAAAGAACAGATCACAGCACCTTTTTGGTATATCAGAACAGCCTCTTATTATCTGGCACTTTGAGATTAAAAGGTAAAATATAAAGATGCCCCTCGAAAATACATGCTAGTCGTTCCCGACTCTAGGGGGAAGTGCTCATCTCCGTTTCAAAGCCGAAGAGCCATTGCTGTCCAAAGGCATCTCCGTGGTCATGTGGCCGGCATGACTAAATGCCAAAGGCGCACCGAACAGTTACCTTCCCACCAAAGGTGGTCCCTATTTTTCTACTTTTTACATGCTTTCAAACTGCTAGGTTGGCAGTAGCTGGGACAAGTAATGGGTTCTCACTCCATTACATGGCACTAGAGATTCAAACCACTGAGCTGCCAACCTTTCTGATCAACAAGATCAGCGTCTCAGCCACTGAGCCACCATGTCCCCTTGAGCACCTTGAGATATATTGCACCAAATCTCTAAAACATCCCAGACACATTTCCTAGTTTTTCTGATACTGGAGAAATACTAAAGGTATTACGAGTCCACTAGGGGAAGATCTGCATCCTAAAATATATTACACAAGAATATGAGTTTGAGACTGAAATTCTATTTTAAAGAGGCCAAAGAATTATCAAAGAAGTGGTTTAAAAAAGCATCTTTCACAAATGAAAGTATGCTTCTATTTCACAATAAACAATATTACTACTGATAAAAATGAGACCCCACCTGGGGAAGGCAATCAGGGCGGGATTCAAAAATCACCAGCAAGACCCCAATAGGCACAGTCACTTGCTCAAGTTCCAAGTCCTTTGCTATTCTTGTCTTTCTAAGGACACGGCCAACGCTGTCTTGTGAGGACACAGCAATCTGACGCAATCCAATGGCCAAACTGTTCAGCTTGGAGGTTGACAGGCTGAGTCTCTTTAACAAAGGCAGAGCCAATCTCCCTGAAATGGAATCAGAAATGAGATCAGGCCCAGATCAGTTGCAACAGTTAATGGGATCTACAGGAAGGCAACCATGGGAAAGGTAAAACAAATAGCAGGGAAGAAATATTTCCTATTCCTGAAACAGTTACTCATTCCAAAGTGGAAGATGTCTTTTTCTTACTTTCAGTGGATAATACGAAGTGTACAAAAGAACAAAAGATAGTCAGAAAGAAAGGATAATTAGGTGTTAACTACACAGTCGTTAAACGCCATAGAAATGTGTATCACTGAGAATGTTCATGTCTGAAATATTACAAGTGACCAATTCCAATATGACAGTGATCACATCTGCTGACATCAAAAGAGCCAATTCCTAATTTATGAAAAGCTTCCCCCCCTTCCAAAAAAAAAGAATTAGGACTCCAAAGTTTAAAGGAAATTTGGTCAAATGTTTCTTGAATGCTTTCAGATTGCTTTATCAATCTCCACAGGGTGTGAAAACAAAAACAAATCAATCTCAAAAATGCCCTATCCTTGTGAAAAATCATTCCTATTCCATAAACAAGCTTCCTGAACTCTTTCCACAGTACCTTTATTTTCAGCCTCTTCCAAGTCCTTTTTGTTAGCCCGAAGAATCTCTTCCTTTTGGTCTGTCAGAAGATCAGCAAGGTGATAGATGATCTCAGCTCTCTGTAGTAAGAAGAACAGGGAGTTATCAGCCATGTTATTGCAGGTAGTTTTTGATAATTTATCTTTCTGTAGCTTGGATTTTGTCAAATCCAGTTCCCTTGGTCATTATTTGTGCAGACCACACACACAGTGCTGCAAATGGTCAGACTCTATCTGTATCTAAATCTGAACTGTTATGTCACCCCCACCTGGTTCATGGGCTCAAGTAAAACTTCACTACCTTCTGCTTTTTCAGTGAAGAGCAACTGTTGCAAATAACCTGAAAGTGTGATTCCTGGGCTCTGCTATTACTTTGCTTTTCCTTAGATGGGGATACTTTAAGGTGTCATCAACAGGAGTCTCCATGGGAGGTACATAAAAAGGATCCAATTTCAACTGTTTGCAAATGTGTGCCCTCCAGATATATTTTCTACCATTTCCATCCATCAATGAATGAAGGACTGGGAATTACACACGATGTTCTCCAACACATCTGATAGCACTACCAGATTAGAGAAACCCACAGTACAAGAATGTAGGTACCTCCGTTTGTATAGTGAAAAATCCATATTAATCTTTCTGCAAGATTTATTCTTGTACACAGGTAGTCCTCAACTTGCAAACATCCAGCGACCGAACTTACAACAGCACTGAAAAAGGGGACTTATGACCAGTTCTTGGGTTTACAACCAACGCAGCACCCTCATGGTCACATGATTAAAATTTAGGTGTGTGACAACTGGCATGTCATTTATGACAGAGGTGGAGTCCCAGAGTCACATGATCATCACTTGCAACCTTCTCACGTGGTTTACCACAAGCAAAATCCTTGGGGGAAGCTGGATTCCCTTAACAACTGCGTGATTCGCTTAACCACTATAGCAAAAAGTAAAACCGGGCATGTCTCACTTAATAACTGCCTTGCTTAAAATGGAAATTCTGGCTGCAACTGTGATCATTAATTGAGGACCATAGTAGTGCTATTGAGCCCCGAACACCTGTGGGAAGTTACAGTGTTTTGTATCACAACTGGAATAAACACCTGCTCAGGTTGCAGTGCTGCCAAACTTCTGCCTCCTGTTCGAGCCATTTCTGCCTGCTGTTCTACTGTTGGTCCTTTGAAAACCAAACAAAGAACATTATATAGTAAACACCGATCTTTACTTCCACCATGTACTAAAGGATATAATTTAAAAAAAATTAATCATATTTAATACTTATTATAAATTGGAAAATGTAAAGACCCAATTATCAAAACAAAACACCCAGCCCTAAACTAACCATATCTAAAGAGGGCTCCATAACCAGCCTATCCCAGGGTCAACCGCCAGGACTTTTAATAGTTTCCTGAATGTCATAAGGGTGGGAGACGTTCACTCTGGCCTTTTGTCCTGGCAAACCAATCACATTCAATTCATACATTGCATTTGTTGTTGTTAGTTGTGAAGTTGTGTCTGACACATTGCGACCTCATGGACAACATTCTTCCAGGCCTTCCTGTCCTCTACCATCCCCTGGTAGGGATTTAAGCTCATGCTGACTGCTCCAGTGATTCCATCCAGCCATCTCATTCTCAGTCGTCCCCTTCTTCTTTTGCCCTCAATCTTTCACAGCATTAGGCTATTCTCCAGTGAGTCCTTCCTTCTCATTAGGTGGCCAAAGTATTTGAGTTTCATCTTCAGGATCTGGCCTTTAAAGAGCAGTCAGGGTTGATCTCCTCTAGGACTGACCGGTTTGATTGCCTTGCAGTCCAAGGGACTTGCAGGAATCATACATTGCATATTGTTCTTTAAATGTCTCACTCTTTCTTTCTTTTTTGAGGATCTATCACTTCTCTCCTATAACATATTTCTTAACCTCCCCTTTTTCTTAGCAGATTCCCTCTTCTTTATATATTTATTTTCAACTTTGATCTTCATTCCTTCTCCTTCTATAAGCAAATCACCTCAAGGTACTTCTTTTATACTTTTAACTTACTTCTACTCACATCAGCACTGATTTATTCTTGACTCTATGATTTATTATTTTTTATACATACTGTGTATCTACTGTACTACATTCTCCTTTTATGTTACACCTGACATATCCAACTCTTGTTCGTATAACAAAGTGGACAGCAGCAACATAATCTGATGCATAGTCATCTTTGCTTCTTGCAGCATCTACCATTCACAAGAGTACATAAAATTCCAGAGTGAATAGAGCTAATATTTACCAGATCTACTGTAATTATACAGTCTTTCAGGTTTTATCTTATGTCTTTAATTTAGATGGTTCACCGTGTATGTCTTAATAAACTTATGAGAGATGTGTTTTTGTTTTCACCCCCTTTCCTTTTTTGTGCATATAAAATTCAAAATTGTGAAAGTGTCATAATTCCCCCCAATTCAATGGGTACTATACTCACATTCCAAAAGAAATCTCCCCCCACCCGCAAGACACATATTCATAATGCTTTTATTGCCAATAGAACTTTCATGGCTTTATGGCTTTCATGGTCAAAGGAACTTAAAAGCTTAAAATTGCCTTCCCAACATTTTTGGACTAGAACTTCTAGAAATACCAGCCCAGGGGGACAATTCTAGGAGTTGTGATTCAAAGTACCTAATCGACACCAGACAAGAGACATTTAGCCTATTGTGTCCTAAAAGTTATATTCTTCTTCAGTGCAATTCTTCTTTCTTTGCAGATGATAGTTGCGATAGCCCCAACTTACCTGCAGGTTTTACCTCGGAAAAAAATGTGCCAACTTTTTTCCCCTCCACAATATCTGTGATGACATGGCCAGAGATCTTGGGATGTGTCCCGTTAGCAATCACAACTGAAGTTCCTCCTTGGAGAGCCCATAGAGCAGCTTTAACCTGTAAAAAGTGAATGTTTAGGTATATGCAGTAACAACTATTTTAACCTTCTGGCAAGGATAACAAGGATGCATCATCCATCTGGTTATTTTTCTGTAAGATACAGAAATCAGAAACATATTTATATTTATTTCTATACAAACACATACATCTACATACAGTATATGGGTAGCATGTGGTTTTAGTCTCTTTCATGGACAAAAAACAGAATGAAGACGTAAACTTTCAATTTGAAGAAATTATGAGATTTATACAAAAGCATCAAACGATGTTCCAAACTGCTATTTAAGTATCATCCTCCTTCCTTTAGTAAGATAATAAAATGAAACAGAAATGTATGAGAAATATAAAGAAAATTTGACCAACCTTGGCCTCCATGCCTCCCATCCCCACTCGAGATTTGTTTCCAAAAGTCACAGACTGCTGGTCTCCAGGATAAAATATATCTATGAGTTTTGCATCATCTGACCCTGGAGGACTATCAAAAAGTCCTGAAATAGAAGGATAGAAATGAATCTGTGCAAGAGCAAGAGCAGAACTAGAATAAAGCTCATGAAGCTGCTATCACTCTTGTTTCCTTCCGAGAAATTTGTGTGATATGTGGCAATCTGAACATTGTACAGTCCAAAACCACTTCTCCCCACTCCCTTCCTGAACCAAGTCATTGCATGAACACATTATTAATATAATTAGGCAATGAAATATCTTTTACCTTCAACATCAGAAAGAACAATTAGCAGATCTGTCTTCATTTCCACAGCTAGCCGTGCGGCTAAACTATCATTGTCCTTCACACTAATTACCTAGAACCCAAATTTTAAAAAAAGGTCAGTAAAACTAGCCACTATCTGTCTAATTAATTCCTAGCAATGCAAAGCAAAGCGCTCTACCTGGGGCTGCCCCTGAAAAGTGTTCGGAGACTGCAATTAGTCCAGAATGCAGCCACGCGAGCGATTCTGGGTGTGCCAAGGTACACCCATATCACCTATCCTCCGCAAGCTGCACTGGCTGCCCATTGGTCTCACCTTTAAAGCCCTACATGGCCTAGGACCCGGGTATCTGCGAGACCGTCTTCTGCCACATACCTCCCTCAGACCAATAAGATCGCACAGGATGGGCCTTCTCCGGGTGCCGTCAGCTGGCGACGCCTAGGAGTAGGGCCTTCTCTGTTGCCGCTCCGGCCCTGTGGAATGAGCTGCCCCCTGAGATCCGGGCCCTACCCACTCTCATGGCCTTTTGCAAAGCCATTAAAACCTGGCTTTTCCGGCAGGCTTGGGGCTGTTGACCCCTTGATTGAGGTCCAGCCCGCTCCTGATTGGGTGTTTGTTGTGTTTCCCTTTTTAACCTTGTTGTGTCCAATTGTTTTTAATAATTCTTTTTAATTTTTTTTCATTTCTGTAAGCTGCCCGGAGTCCTCCGGGATTGGGGGGGCATAGAAATTTAATAAATGAAATGAAAGCACAGAGGTGGTCCTGAGGTCAATTTGCATTTGCATAGTTAGGAGCCATAAGCAGTGAGATAAACATGTCAGCCCTACTCATTGTATTCCATCCTGCTCTATGCACTAAGCCCATATTAGCATGCATTACAGCTCAATTAGTGCAACTTTGAAAACGGCTTGGAAAGATTGCTCCAGACACCATCTGCACAATTCTCTCTGCTACTCATTAAAGTAACGTAACTTTTTTTCAGGCTTCTGAATGACTTGTCATTGGTTGAAAAAAATTATAAAGGGAAAAATTTCCCCCATCCAGTCATGTGCGACTCTAGGGTGTGATGCTCATCTTCACTTCTTAGCCGAGGGAACCAGCATCGTCCGAAGACACTTCCATGGTCATGTGGCTGGCATTATAAGCTGAGGGGCATGCGATGCTGTTACTTTCCCACCAAAGTAGTATCTATTTATCTACTAGCATTTTCATGCTTTTGAACTACTAAGTTGGTAGGTGAAAGAATTTATAAGTTAATGTAATTCTTAAAACATCAGCATCTGAAAACAGACTTTAATGAAAAGCAGAGATGGACCACACAACATGCAAAGCATTTCTGAAAACACGCATGGCCATACCAGTAAGCATGTTGATGTAGCTACAAAGAAGCATGTACCAACCACCCACTAAAAGATGTTACACACGTTTACCCCCTGCAGGTCACTGTTAGGCTCTGGGGGAGGAACCACAGCATCATTGGTATTGATGATAGGAACAATATTCATCCGTAGCAGCTCATGTAAAGTCCCATTTAAATTTCTACGTTTCTGCTCATCATGGAAATCCAGGTTAGTAACCAAGATCTGGGAAGGGAGGGAAAGAAAAACTATTCTGATAAAAATGATCCTCTATCAGATTCAGTATGATGTGCAAGATTAGACAGGTACTATCAACATTTCCAAATTTTTAACAAGGACTTAGGCCAAAAGCATACAAATATACCGGAAACTGTCAAGAGAGTCCAACCCAGTCGTATTTTACTACAAGAGGAGGAAATTCTGTAAAAAATATTCTTTTTAAATTTAGGAGACTGGTGAAAAAGTGGGTCAAAGGAAACGTCTGAAGAGCCAAGCCTCATCATTGTGTACATGAAAGAAGTATATGAAATAGGAACACAAGTGAGATGTTGTCAGGCCTTGAACCAGGCAATCCAGACTACTTTATCCATTTGCTAGACCATATTTCTAAAGAATATTCCAGATATGTCCAGGAATACCTAATCAAAGGCCACCTACATTTCCCATGAGACAATTTAATAACAAGAAGGCACTTCCAGCTTTACCTAGAAAGCACCTCATTAAGTCATCCAAGGCACTGATTGGAAGTAATCTACTTCTATATCCCCAAACTTTATACTGAATGAACCTGCTTTTTTTTTCTAGAAGCAGAATCTCTGTTTTACAATCCAATATATAATCACAGACGAAGGTAAGTTTACTTTAAAAAGACTTTGCAGGTCTGTTTTAAAGTGCAGTAAATTATTTCTAATTTCTTTCTGCTAAGTTGTTTAAAAAATTTACTGAATTAGAAACTGCAGTATACTGCCTAGCCGAGAAATAATCCTAGCCAAATGCTTAACTATTGAATAGACATACATACCCACTCGGGTCTTCACTAAAAATATGTGAAAAGGGGGTCTGCCATTCTCAAAAAAATACAACCCTAAGGATGATCAAATTCTCAAATCTTTAGGCTGAGATTTACTAATGATTAATACATCTCAGTATGGCAGATTAGACTAAGGAGAGTTTGGCAGCCTGTTCTACTTTGGTGTTGGAGGTGCAAGCTCCACCCTCTGCAATTTGTCCCAGTGCTATTGCTTGGAGTTCCTAGAACAGAGGACAAAAGAGCCCATTGCAAAAATGAAGTTTCAAAAGGTTGGCGCTAGCAACCGTACAGAGCCTCCATGAAATGTATGCAGAGTGTTTTACCTGAGCTGCACAGATGCTATATTGGGTGAACATAGCCTCATACAGTGCCATCAGCCCACTCTGACCAGCAGCAGCACAGGCTCGAGCCTCCAGCACAGGAATGGCCTAGAGAGATCCGAGAACACATTGGTCAGCTATGGCAGCACCTGTAACATTTCCAAGGACTTTGGCATCTCTCCCCAGTTACTCACCATGTCTTTAAGCTGGTTCGGCCCCGAGTGGAGAGCCTGCCTCACACTCTGTGAAAGCAAGATCTCATGACGGAGACGTTGCTTTCCAAACGCCACTGCCCCACTGGTGACAATCATCATCTCCCGGCCCTGGTTTTGCAGCATTGACACCTAAGAGTCCAAAGGAAGAAGCCCTCTGTCTTTTTATGCTGCTTCGGTTTTCAAACACAATTGCAAACACTCTTCAAAGGAGCAAGGTCAGGTCTATGTTGTGTAGTATTAGTATATAAAACAGTGCAGTGTCCCCATAGCAGTTGGCCTCCAAAAGGATTAAATAATCCCCAAACAGTGTAATTTATCCTTAATAGGTACCTGAAAAGATTCTAAGATACCACCTCTCTTATTCAAAACACTCAGGAACACATATTATTCCTGTGTACTCCTCATTCCTCATTATTTAACCAGCAAAGAGAAAAAATTAACTTATCAAGAACTAGAAGAAGGGGAATACAAGAGGAAGATTCTAAAGCAGGGTCTGATCAATTGACTGAAGATGGATTTAATCTATTGTGTAGCATCCTCATTTATACCCCAATACTGCCAAGTTTAGCTGGTGCATAGATTTAGAATTTAGATCAATAAATCAGCTAGGTATGAAAGACCTAAGCTAAGTTACCTGCTCAACGATGGATGCCAATCGCCCCAGGGCTAGGCCACATTCATCACCTCGAGTGACAACAGCACTCCCCAATTTCACCACAATTCTCTTGGCATGCTTTAGCTCGCTGCGATGTGCGAAAGACTTGCCATGGGTGCGACTGAGGGGTACTGTGATAAAAGGTATGTTGCTCCAGCCTCGGGCAGACTTATTTCTCAAGACGAGGTTAGGAGCCAGTAAGCCTGCAGTTGAAACACAGCAAAAGCATCAGCTGGACTTACCTATCCCCATTCCTCCTCCCTGTCCCAAGTCTGAGATGGAAGCCTCTCCATATTTCCTGTTTGACTTCAAGTTGACAAAGAGAACATTTGTCAAAGTAACCTCTTGGGCACAAACAGAATATTCATAAAGGAAGGTAAACATTCCATGGATTTCATTATCATTATCCATTCATTATCCATGTATATCAGGACATTATAATAACTTTTTAAAACAAATACTTAAGTTAAATTAAATTCCGGAGATATGCTCAAAAGGCTCTATTGCTTAGTGCCCTATCCTTATGGTTGGTATACAGGTAGTCCTTGACTTACAACCACAATTGAGCCCAAATGACCTTTTTTTGCTACAGTTAAGTGGATTACTGCAATTGTTAAGTGAATCATGTGGTCTTTAAATGAATCTGGCTTGCCCCATTGACTCTGCTTTTTGGAAGCCAGCTAGGAAGGTTACAAATGGTGATCACATGACCCTGGGACAGTTCAATTGTCATAAATACTGGCCTATTGCCAAGTGACCAAATTCTGATCACGCAACCATGGGGATACTGTAAAGATGATAAGTCACTTTTTTCAGTGCCTTGTAACTTCAAACAGTCATTAAACGAATGGTTGCAATTCTAGGACCACCTGTACCGTGTTTCCTCAAAAATAAAACAGGGTCTTATTTTCTTTTGACCTCCGAAATAAGCTCTTGGCCTTATTTTTCGGGAGGACATTATTTTTGAGGTGCAGGAGGCAACAAGTGTGGTCACCTCATGGCTGCTGCTGTATTGCAATATTTTCGGGGAGGGCTTATTTTGGGGGGAGGGCTTATTTTAGCGCATGTGCTTAAAAGCCAGATTGGGCTTTTTATCTGGGGAGGTCTTATTTTCAGGGAAACAGGTTATTTATTTTTATATTTTTTATTTTAATCTGGTTTTATATTGCATGTTTTAACATTTGTTGCAATTTGATTGTTGTATGTTGCCCAGAGTGGCATTATGTAAGATGGGTGGTCATATAAATTTGATTAATGAATACATTGTTTTTCCTCTATTTTAAAAACATTTCTAAATATAAAGTTGTTTTTCCTCTATTTTAAAAACATTTCTAAATATAAAGTTGCCTCATAAACTTTACAAAATGTTAATAAACAAACATTTAATAAGCAATGTTTGTTGAACAATCAAGTGCCTCTTCTTTTAATTGCAAAAGGAGGAACTCCAGTAAGACTCTCCATTCCTTCCTATATGTCACTGACCTACATCCTACATACATTTATGAAACCTAAAAACAGACACTGATAAGCAAGGGAGTCAAACTGAAACCTACAGTAATTTTCCGGTTTCATCAAACTATTGAAGTTTTCCTCTAGAATAAACTTCAAAGAGGATGGAATAATACAATCAGTAACATTTCTGCGTTCGGGATCAAGGCTGCAACAGGACACAAGAGGGCGGAGTTGTCCTTGGCTATAAGTGAAACAATGGTGCTGTTTTTGGCCACTGGTAGCAATCTAATTGGAAATTAAGATACCAAGTCTAGAATTCTGCCCAAATGCATCCTAGTAACAGGAGATCACCATTCCCAAACTCATTCTCATACATACAAGGATGGGATCCAGCCACATCAGACACCTGCCAGAATCGGCCTGAGGAACGCAGGGAAGGGAGAAGAGCCACTCGGTGCAACATTGTCAAAATCTTGATGAAGAGAAGAACACCTGCAAGGAGAAAAAAAGGAAAACCGGAATGATTTTGTATGGTACAATTTTCCCACTGCACATCAAAAAGAACTTCTACAGCTAAGTAGAAAAACATTCTGGGAAAATATCACTTTCAAAATAAAGCACTAACTTGCACTAACTGAAATGGGGAGGAAAGATGGAAAAATATACACAAGCATTTCCTTTTTTCAGAACAAAGGGGAATTCTTTTCAAAATAGATTGGAAAATAATATTGTTAACTAAATAGCTAAATTGTTAAAATTCTCTTAAATTCCCTAAGGTTAGCAATTACAGACTTCTTTGTGCTTTTTTTAATGAGCCTTGGTGGCGCAGTGGTTAGAATGCAATACTGCAGACTAATTCTGCTAATTCTGCTGACTCAGCCTTCCATTATCCTTCCAAAGTGGGTAAAATGAGGACCCAGCTTGTTGGGGGCAATATGCTGGCTCTGTAAACTGTTTGGAGAGGGCTGTAGGGCACTGTGAAGCGGTAAAGGTGCTATTGCTATTTAAGGTTTTAGACAAACATACACCCACACTTAATATTGGAAAAAATACCTTCAGAAATTTAAGAACTAAATCATCCTCAAATACACAGATTGAACCAATTTTTTTTGCCAAACAAGCCAAAAGTACACCTTTTTATTTTTATGTACATAAAATTAAAAGTGAAAGCACTCATGACATTTTAGGCACTTATCACAGAAATAAACCCAAATCCTCAATAAAGACCAAAGTAGGATATTACTAAAGTATCAATTTGATATGCATACATCTCCAAAGTTTAGAGTAAAGATATAGAATTAACTAAAAGCACTGCTAATGATAAAGATATATTTAGCTGTTCCATAAAAATAAGTATTTTCCACAATATATTAATACCAATATACACATTCCCAAGGTAAGATCATAGATCTCTATTTATTGCAGAATTGAAGTTTCTCGTTTTGAAAGCATTACATTGCTATCCTGCTTTTCAACACTCTCTTGTAGTGGTTTCCATCAGAGCAACAAAAAGGGGTTAGTAAAATTATAAAGATACACAAAGGAAGAATGGAGAGGGAGGGAAGAAGGGGTAGAAAAATAATATTTTAAGGTTGGAGCAAAATGGTAAACTAACCTCACTAAGGGCAATTAACTGTTCTTGTTCCTTTGGCCAATGGATGGAGATAGACTGCTTTGCAGATCCACATCAACAGGTATTTGAGGGAGGAGACAATTCAGGGTTCCTAAATAATCCATCTCCCATAAACACCAGGGCTGTTGCCCTCAGCATTCTTAGTAAACGGGATATGTTGCCTTCCAGGAACCAAAAATACGCTGGCTACTGGCAGAAATTGGAAGTTGCATCTGTTTACTTCTGTGGCAACTTCTGATTGCTTCCACTTTATTTCTTTTCATATTCTCATTCATTCTCCCACCCAAAGTAAAATTAAGTTATATTGGAATTAATTTACAGTGGCTTGCCTCCCATTGCTCTGGAGCATTTAAAGCTATTATTTAAAAAGTCAAAATAATTAACTTTTTATATAAATACATAAGTGCTATACCAAGAACTTTAGTTTTATGCTATTATAAGACATGTCATATTTTTTAAAATGTTAAATTTGAAGTTGATACAAAAATAACCATATATTATATGTATTATAAGTAAGATTTTCCCTGAAAGATATTTAAATCATGAATTAGTAAGGTGTTCATAGCTGCCTTCACATCATTTCATCTAAATTTCTTACATGAAATTCCTTGCAGCCAAGCATCACTATTTTATTAAGAATAAGAAAGAAGTACATAAAACCTCAATTTCCTGGCACTGGTTTGGCAGAATTAATCCAAAACAGAACTCTTGCAATAGATTCAAGAATTACTTTTGTAACACATTGCTTCCAATGTTTAGCATTGTTACCTACTTTTCATAAAGAAAACACAGAATGGAGAGGGAGATTTCTATCAGATGCAGCAGGAGAAATGTCAAAAGGCATTTAATTCCTGAAATCCCAACAAAAGCATATTAGCCACCAATCCTAGAACTGCTGGGATGAGCCACATCAGTTTCACCAGGAAGCGCTGCCAGTAGCTGATGCAACCCGACTCCCAACAACTGAGGTTTTGCCTCTCATACATACACTAGAGTGGCTGATGAAAAAGTTCCACGTTGCAGCGCAAAATCCAAGTTAAAGATTGAAGTGTCAACAAATGCTATTCCCCACCGCTAAGATGCATCTCTCAGCCACTTACCTGAGTCGTAGTCTCCTACAAAAAAACCACTCTTCTCAATTTAATAGCTTCCCATTGTCCTCTCTTAAATATTACACTTTTACAGATCACGAAGAATAAAGTGCATGTATACTGTACCAAATAAATGCATACTATATCTGTTACTAAATATGACTTCCCCCCCCCTTTGACAAACAAGATGAGCCCCAAAATTAAACATGTTTCCAATCTTATAAATTTCCTTAAACAGACACAGTCATCCTGCATGCATTGATATAAGTGGACTATATATTGTTTAACAGAAACAACTTTAAAACTTGTAAAGGCGGGATGCTGTTCTCAAAGGCTTTCATTATCATGTTGGTGAAATTCAAAAGCAAGCCATGGTCTATTTGCTGCCAATTTGGCTACTTTTTAGATGCACTGGGTCACCTCTTAGACACAATTTGTTGTTTCCTTCAGGCCACATGTAAACAATTCTACTGAACAGGAATCAAGTCTACAATCAGATCAACAAACTGTTCAAAACATCTTGTCTGCATCCTTATGCCCCATTAACCATAGATGACCCCTTTCAGCCAGAGTACATGGTGTCCTGGATGACTCCATAAGATCAGTTCCAAGTACATTGTTAGGTCCGAGTTTGGCTGGAACTACTGTACTAAAAGAAGTCATGGTGACATCCTAAGACTTAGTCTAGTAGAAAAAACTGCTAGTATGCTGTAGGCAGCTGCAGGAAAAAAATGGGTATCTGGTTGAAATGAGATGAATGGTTGCTAGTAAAATGCACAATATGTTGAACCAAGGCTGTAATCCTACCTCATCAACTTTTCTCTACATGAACATCATCTCAATGTAGAAAAATTTACATTCTGTAATATCCAAAGCATAAGACTTGATAAAGAAAAGGACTTATTGCCATAACAATTCTAGGGACAGACTAAGCAACAACTGTCTCATTTTATGTAGGAATAGCAGTTTTCTTCTTCTTCCTCCCCACTCTCCATCAGAGTATATACAATTTCTTAACATTCATTGACACGAAAACAAGTTATCATATGTGAAACTACCCTCATTGCAATAAAACTAAGCAGAAACTAAACAAGTAAACTCTGTACCAAAATCCATCTTCTGGACTAACATTCTCACTGAGGGTTCTAGCTAGCAAGTCATCTGCCACAATGCTATATTTGATTTTGCCCACCCTTATTTTCCAATTTCTTAAATATGCAGTGCAAACTTCTTGTTTTGCTTTAGATAAGCAAGTTGTACTTCCAGAAAAGCTGGATTTCTCTAAACATGCAGATACTTCTTTTATTTCTCATTCCTATTTTTGCTCCATTTTCCTAAGTGCCAAACTAGCTAAATTAATTTTTAAGTAAAATATCTGTCCAGGAGAAATGGTAGAATGTAAATCACAAAACCTCTATTAAGAAATTCATACGCATCTTTCTTTAATTGATCAATTTTCAAAGACTGTGAAGGTGAAAAGTAAAGAAGAAAAAGATGTGGAAATGAAACTTAAATATTCTGGGCTGATAATTTCCTTTCCTTGGAGTATTCAATCGCCTATTAGCAATCAGCTACCTTTTACTAACTAAAAGCAGGGGGTTGATATAAAATAATTAAATGTGTAATTATTTTTTTTAAAATGTTGATTCTTTATTGATTATATTTTTAAAAAAAATTCTATTCCATTAGATTTGAGAACTTTGCTTTAAAAATATTTTTATATAGCATAACAAACTTATTTTAGGTGCAATAATGGTGTGAAATAAATTGAAAACACAGGGTCCCTGCACTACCTGTTCTTCAGCAACAATATCATGTTGGAAATATGGCATTCAGCTCTTTGCTATTTCGAGATATGTAAAGCTCCTCAGTCTGGAGTTAATCAAGATTTTAGACACAGCTCATTGGTTAGGAGTATATTTTCTAGTGATTAAATAAAGTATTGTGAGAAGCTAATTGTTGAAAGCAAGAGAAGAAAATAAAAATAATTTCTCTGCATCCTACAAGATAATAAGATGACGAAAGAGGGAAGTTTGAAGGCCTAAGAAGGAGCACTTGTACTAATAAGCTCACAAAAGCATCCCTAAGTCCCAAGGAAATGGTTTGATCCCTTTGAATTTTGATATACTTTTGATAGTTTGAAGGGGAGCGTGCTTCCTGATATACAGATCGTGCTGCCCTGTACTGCTCCTGAGATTACTTTGATTTGCAAGGCTAACTGATATCTAGCTCACATTCTGAGCCATACAAAAGCTTTGCTATGGGACTCTATTTCTTATAGAAGATGGCAATAAGTGTTTTTATCCAATACTGCTTTTGGCGCTAACTAAAATTGTCAGCATTTTCTAAAAATTTTAATGAAGAATCCAAAACTTTTTCCTAGTTAGGAAGCAAAACCTAACTAACCTGAAAATTCCACAGAGCCAGACCTGATGAGCAGGGGAGATGAAGAAATATCCCCTGTAGGCTTAATTGGAGAGTTGGACAGTTAATAGCAAACCACTTCTTGTGTTGTCAAGTTAATTGCAGTCATATCCATGAAGTCAACAACTTACTGAGCTTGATTGGAGATTTCCATCAGAATTTTTGCTTTGACTTGCTCGTTATGTTACTACATATCCCCTTCCCTTATTACTAATCTCATACCATGCCTCCTCATGAAACTACAGGAGATCCTTCCAGAGCTCCCATCTGGAAATATATAGCCGAAATTTGGCTATACATGATGATGGAGCTCAAGGCACATCATCAATGCAGCATTCAATTATTCCCCAGATCTCTTGACCCTGGGAATCATACCTAGGAAAGATACATTTACACTAGTGAGTGTGAACATGGGGCATCTACATTTATTAGCAATATTATCTCTACTATAAACATTCTGCTTGACGGATACTTCTTTTACTTTGTATTCACACACATTCATCTAAATGTAATGAAATTTAGATAATTATTTCTCCTATCTGTAGATTGTTTTCTGAGTCAGATTTTTGTAGTCGGTCAATTTATCAAGCATGACTGTCATCGAGGACTTGCATCAATTGTGTGTGACCTGCGAAGGTTCACAAGGAGATCGGCATAAATGAGACAAGATTGGGGACTTCATGCTTTCTTGCTGAGAACAACTCACACTTATTTTAATGCAAGGAGATGTACTGTTCTCAGTAAAGGAAGGAAAAAAAGGGAAAAACACAATCCTAGTTTTACTGAATAAAAGTAACTAAGTAAATAAAAAATGGGGCAAGAAACTTGCATCCACTAAATACAGTCTTACAGCTTTCAATAATTTATTCGGAACAGTACAATGGCTGCTCCCAAATGCAATAGCAAACTTTGGCTCATTCATTCAGAAATATAAGTACAATCTCCATGCTTCAACTCTTTTGTAAGAAAGAAGCTTTGTTTTGATCAATAATAGTTAAACATTATAATAAAATACTGACAAATTGAGGCTCCTGTAAGAGGCTTCACAAAAACATATGAAGGTCGAGTCACAATCCTTAATTATGGTTCACTGAATTTGAAAGCAAAAGGATCAAAATCTCTTGTTAAAAAGAATAGAATGAAAATGTACAAGCCCCAAACTTACCTAGCTTATGCTCATAATAATCAACAATTTATATTTAAATTCAACCAAATTATTAATTATAGTTCCTCTACAACAGTGTTTTTCAACCACTGTGCCGCGGCACACTAGTGTGCCGTGACATAGTGTAAGGTGTGCCGTGGGAAAAACACCCGCCTATATTGAATATAGGCACAGAGTTAAATTTTTTTAACATTTTCTAATGGTGGTGTGCCTCGTGATTTTTTTCATGAAAAAAGTGTGCCTTTGCACAAAAAAGGTTGAAAAACACTGCTCTACAACACTGGAATGTCTACAGATTCTATTATTACATAGTATTCTATAACGTGCATACAATTTCCACGCTCAACATTACAATTATATTGCAACTGATTTCTGCTATCTTATTTTATATCACAGCCAATGAGAAGTAAATAGAAAACTGATACACTCATTTCCCTCCTAATCCCAAAATGTCAGTTTACATTTTACAAACTCTAGTCCTTCACTGTTACTACACCTTCTTTAAAGATATACTGGTAAATTATTTAGTGGAAGACAGTGGTCACAGTTTCTTTAATCAGAGAAAATAAAAAGTAAAGTGTGTAAATTGATAATCATTTCACGAAGATGTTTTTTTTCAAAATTTGTTGTACAATATGCTAATTACATACTTAAAATTTAATTTCAAGCTAAGTTATATTAAAACCACATTTGATGAAATAAAAAAAAGAAATATATACACTCACCACTTAATATAGGAGACAAAAATTAATCTGATGTCAAAACAGGACTTACCTGTATGGCATTAGTTTATTTCTCTTCGGAAAAATTCTAGTGCAGGAGTTAGCAAGCTATAACAAATCTAACTCGTCCAGTCTGGCAATCTGTGGCAGCTTGTGCCTCACATTTCAGAGGAAAAATAGTGCTGCTCCCACCCCACTAATTACATGCAGATCCAATCAAGTAGCATAAAGCAACAGGAAAATTACAGATCAAAGGCAAGAGTAAACAAGAGAAATAAAGCAAGATGAAATTGCTGTCATTTAAAAATTAGCTGCATTTATAATAGAATTCAGGTATGTGTATCTGTCCAGTTGGAGCTAAACTTTCAGAATTTCTCACCATTGGAACATGAGCATTGGGATTGCTGGAAATACCACTCCAGCAACATTTGAAAGATTCACAAATTTTCCATCTCTGGTGTAAGATGGAAATGTGATTAGTATTCTTCAAAAAATTGTTACATGGCAGCAGTTTATACCTGTATTATTTTCTGTACATCATCTGCCTGCTAGTTCCAACTGGAAAATCCCTCCCTTTGGAACTTTCATCTCACACTAAAACAGATGGAACTGATAAACAACCCTGGTCTAGTTCACCAAACTATTATTTCCTACCTCCCTATTTCTTTTTTGAAGAAAATAGCAGAATTTATATATCAACTATATATTGACTTCTGTTTTAACATGCCCAGGCCTGACTACAGATGCAGGAAATAATCTGAGATTTTATTTTTATTCAAATGTGTACTTTAGATAAGCTTTAAAACAGTCTATACCTACCTAATTATTTCAAACAATGGTGATAAAGCCATAGGTTTGCTCCCTTGGCAACACTGCCATGTTTTCAGATAATTTTGATTAAGATAAACTGACATGAGCAAAGCATATTTCCTTCTAGCTTCTTTATTTACAAAAATATCTCTATTCCCTATGTAAGCCCTAAATGTATTCCTAGAAAATACAGGTAGTCCTTTACTTATAACTATTCTTTAGTGACTGTTCAAAGTTACAATGGCACTAGAAAAGTGACATGACTATTTTTTTACATTTTCAACATGATCAAAACTCAGACACTTGGCAACTGGTTCATATTTATGATGGTTTCAGTGTCCCAGGGTCACATAATCATCTTTTGTAATCTTCTGACAAGCAAAGCCAATGTTCATTTAACAATTGTGTTATTAACTTAACAACTGCAGTGATTCACTTAACAACTGTGGCAAAATGTCATTAAATGGAACTAAACTCACTTAACTGGTTTTGCAACAGAAATTTTGGGCTCAATTGTGGTAATAAGTTGAGGATTACCTGTAAACATTCCAGTAATTGAGGGGCTGCCACAAAGAAAAGGGGGTCAACTTATTATCCAAAGCACTAGAGGGCAGGACAGGAAACAATGGATGGAAACTAATCAAGGAGAGAAGCAACCTGGAATTAAGGAGAAACTCCCTAAGAGTGAGGACAATTAACCAGTGGAACAGCTTGCCTTCAGAAATTGTGGCTGCTTCATCACTGGAGGTTTTTAAG
Source organism: Thamnophis sirtalis (assembly GCF_051295495.1). Taxonomy (NCBI): domain Eukaryota; kingdom Metazoa; phylum Chordata; class Lepidosauria; order Squamata; family Natricidae; genus Thamnophis; species Thamnophis sirtalis. Next base: position 43,551,808 of record NW_028261391.1, read on the forward strand.
AAGAGACTGGAGTGGACAACCTCTTGTCTGAAATGGTATAGGGTCTCCTGCTTGAGCAGGGGGGCTGGACTAGAAGACCTCAAAGGTCCCTTCCAGTTCTATTCTATTCTATTTTACATGCCATTTGCTTGAAAGAATGCCAGGTGCCTGGAAACAGGGCAAAGGTAAGCTGGGATCATTGATGGGCAGGAAGCATTATGGAGATATATTGAGGGAAGCCATAGCAACATATTTCCATTCGAATCATTTGATAATAAGTGTGCCTCCCATTACAATCTGTGAGAAAGCCAACTATGTATTTTTAAACATTTAAGCAAGGCCTGCTTCAAGAAGGTTTCCTACTGTAATAGTGAATTAAGAAGCAAATGTGTATACTGTATATACTCGAGTATAAGCCTAGTTTTTCAGCCCACTTTTTGGGCTGAAAAAAGCCGCCTCGGCTTATACTCGAGTCAGTGAAAAATTTGCCCGAAATGGAGGAGAAAAAGGGGCGGGGCCATGCCACTGGGTGACACTCGTGAATGGCCCAGTGCCCCTGTGAGTTTCCCCTCCCTCTGTGTCAGTTTGCCGCGCAGCGCGCAGCGCACCATCCCCCCTCCTCACGTTCTAATGTAATGCAGGGCTGTCTTACGATTCCCCTTCCTCCCCCTCCTGCCGCTCTGCAACGATGTCCCACCTCCTCCTTGTTATGGCAAGCAGCCACATAGCGATGTCCCACCTCCTCTGGTACAGTGATCCAATGATAGGAATCACTGTGCCGTGTGTCATAGGAGGCGGGACATCGCTCCCGCGGCTGCACGGGACATCATCATCACAGCGGGACGTCAGCATCATGAGGTGAGTGAAGTATTTCATTGAATACACCGCTAGTTTACTGTTTTTCTTTGAAATAAATATTCAAAAACATTATTGGTATCTATTTTTATTTTTGAAATTTACCGGTAGCTGCTGCATTTCCCACCCTAGGCTTATACTCGAGTCAATAACTTTTCCAGTTTTTTGTGGTAAAATTAGGTGCCTCGGCTTATATTCGGGTCGGCCTATACTCGAGTATATACGGTAACTGTGCTGCTATAGCACTGCTATAGCATTACTGTAAGTAAGATCCCATACTTGAGTCATGAAATCTGGAAATATATTTTCTTCTCAAACAGCCAGCATATGAAACAAACACACATATCCCCCCCCCATTTCTTAGGCAATAATGTCTTTGCTTTTTTAAAAAATAGCACTTCTGAAATCTACCTACTCACAAAGATCTTATCTCAAAGTTCCTGAAAGTCTAGCATAAACTTTTATCGAGCCAAACAGCCAACTAAGGTGAGGTTGTAATAGGATAGTGCAGTTTTCTCATATTGAAAATGTTGTGATTAACTTTTCTATGGTATTAAAATTGTTTTGTAAAATGTTCTTTGCCATGAAATACTGCATGGCAAATGAACTGTTAACATAAACTTATACCGTCGTTGTATTATCTTACTACAAAGACAATGCACATTCTCAAAGAAACCAACCTTCCCCAATCTGGTTCCCTGATTTTTTTCAACTCCTATAATCAGCCTCGCTAATTATTCAGTATATCAGAAGAGCATTCGATGAAGCTTTTACTGAAAACCTGGTGTGTGTGTGTGTGTGTGTCTGTCGGTCTGCCTGTGTGGAGGGGGGGCGGGTTAAGTAGTTACTAAAATTCTTGTAAAACAGGTTTCAGGCTGGCAAATGAATACACCAGTGGGGCTTTCACTCTTTTTAAATTGCTACAGAAGGCTCTCTCGTTGTATCGCATCCCACCATCACTAACAAAGCTTGCGCCCATCCGCCTACCATTTAGAGGTGGGGAGTACAGTAATCTCCAAGAATGATCAGCTAGCCACAGAGGTTTGGGAACTCTGGTCTCCAGAGATACGGAAGGCTCCCGACTGGGAAAGGGATACTGATGGAAGCCTTCAGACACCGTGCAAAAGAACGCCTCTTCCTCCTCGCTAGAAAGAGAGGCTATGTCGACCCTCGCCCACTCCGAAGCAGAGGCCGTGATCCCAGCAGCAGCAGAAGCACCGCCCAGCGCAAGAACAACGCGACCGGACCCCGATAGCCCCCCGACCGAGATCAGCCAACTCCCCCCCCCCTCACAATCACTTACGAACCTCTGAAGCAGCAGCCGAAGCCACGCGACGCGCCCAGCGAATCCGCCGGACAGCAGTGACTGCCAGCCGAGGGACTTCCGGCCGATGGCCCGCCCCCCTCAGGCCCCGCCCCTTCCAATGATAGCTTCGTGGCATCCTTTTTTTTTCCTCCTACCGTATTTTGCCCTCCTGCTTGTTTCCGAAGTGGAGGTTGCTGCCTTCTGCTTTCTCCTTTGCCTTATGAATTATGAGCTTAGAGGTTACGAGCTGCAGAGTTGGGTGGATCTATTGATAACTGGCCTGAGGTAGTTGCTAACTTTCGTTTGAATTAGCCCCCGTTGTGAAGATTCCCGATGAAGCTCGCCATTTCTGGGACAAACTTTAACTGTGCTTCATCCCATTTTTCAGACTTCTCAGCCTGTCCATTCTGAAGGAGGACTTCCCTCTAAGGCAGAAACGAGCAAAAATGTTTTCAAACCGCCCCGGGCTCTTTTTTAGCAGGCTTGGAACGACTATGAGGGGAGTCCGTGAAAATATAACCACGTGGTTACATTTCTTTTAGTGTGGCTAGGCTTGACTTGTGCACTAATTTGGAGAATTAAAACAGCGGAAATATTTCTTTCGTTTTTAATATAATTTGATTTTTAAGTTTTAAAAACGAGTTGAAATGTGTAAAACAAAAAGAATGGGAAAATAGAAAAGAAAAAGATACAAAGAAGTAGTTTTCAATCTTTACTGCAGGTATAAGAACAGCTATGAATTTACTCTACAAAGTTACATTGTTACTTTCTTCTTTGTATAATCTATCCTATTGAAACGTCAAACCCATAGATCCCAGGTTCTTTTTTTTTACCCAAAAAGTTTACAAAGGATTTCCAATCAGCAGTTCAGGTAGTCAACTTGAGACTACAATAGAGTCCCAAATTTCTGTTGCTAAGTAAGACATTTCTTAAGATAGTTTTGCTTCATTTTATGATCTTTCTTGCCACAGTTAAGTGAAGTACCACAGTTGTTAATTTAGTACAGATAACCCTTAACTTACAACCACAATTGAGCCCAAAATTTATGTTAAGTGAGACATTTGTTGAGTGAGCTTTGCCCCATTTTATGACTTTTCTCGCCACAGTTGTGAAGTGAATCACTGCAGTTGATAAGTAAGTAACCCAGCTGTTAAGTAAATATGGCTTCCCCATTGACTTTGCTCATCAGAAGATCGCAAAAGGGGATCACATGACCTTGGAACACATCAATGATCATAAACAGTTGCCAAGCATCTGAATTTTGATCGCAGGATCATGAGGACATCACAATGGTCATTAGTGTGAAAAATGATTGTAACTCATTTTTTCAGTTCCATTGTAACTGTTGTAAATTGAGGACTACCTATAAATGTAAATGTAGCTTTTTGCACACTAAGAAAGATAAAATGATCTTTCTGGTTCACATTTCTAATATCTTTATAAAATGGAGATATATCATTGTTCTCGTTAAGACTGTAATAATAGTGTGTCTTATCAATACATTTTCCCATTGTTCAATCTGTATATATTATGACCAAATTTTATCCCACTTTATTGTATTCTTTCACTTGCACTCTCTCAAATTTCAATAAGTTTATACATTTTAACAACATATGTTCATAATCTGTAACAATTCCATTTCCAAGTCAATGTTACTATATTCAATACCATACATTATTTTGTGTACCCATCATTCCTGTGGTTTTATTATGATCTATAAAGTCATTTATGGCTTAGCACCTAATTATCTTCAGGATTGTTTATTCCAACTGGAATTGGACTAAGCTATAAAATCAGCCCAGGAGAAATAGCTGCGGAAGGCTGTTTTCAGTAGGGTTGAAAACAAGGTGGTGCTTTTCAGCAGTAGCTTTGGTACTATGTCATTTTCGATTGGAAATCAGACTGGCTCCTTGTGAGGCGTTCTTAAGAAATGCTAAAAATAGTGGTCTCATGTAATATTTATAATTTAGCATTAGCTATCATTGTATATTGATTTGCAAGCTGCAACTGATTCAGAACATAATGGAATGTAATTTTAATAATTTATATTGATTTACAAAGCTTTTATTTGTACTATGGATGTTTTAGGTAATTTTTGGAGAGAAGTGTGTATGAGTATTTTTTAATTGTAGCGTGGCACAAATGCAATAAATGTGTTATGCTTGCTGTGTTTATATACATACACACACAGAGAGACATGTATATATACTGTGGGAAGTTATCATCCAGCCGTCTCCCAGAAAAATAAAATATCCTAGGAAATATTGAAAAAGCAGAATATTTCTCTGGATATGAAAAGAAAGAAAAAAGTTTTAAAAGACAGAATAGTTGCCTGTAGCTTCCTGCCCATCCCCACTGTTAATGGGCCATTAAGGCCAAGCTAGTCCACTTTTACATAATAAAGACTTCTCCACTGAAGCTCCAGAGGGGATGGGAGTAAAGGCATGATAATATTGGCCCTTTACTCAACTGACCAGATGGCATCTGAGAACTCATCCATACCTGGATTCAAAACGCAACCTAGAGAGTAGCCCCTGCATGGCCTCATGGAGTCTGACAATCAATCAGAATACATTTCTTACACAGGAACAGGAAACAGAGAGGTGGGACTAAACAGGTTATAAAAAGTCTAGCAAGCCCCTCCTTCAGCCCTTCTCTTTTTCTCCACCAACATTGAAGCATGTGATCACCTTTTCTGTTCAGGGCTCAAGCCATGTGGCCCTGTCCAACAATAAACCATCTTTCCAAGCAGCCTCTATGTCTCCAATGTCTTTTTCCCCACTTGGAGCTGAACCCAGAAGGATATTTCTTTCATCAATACATATACACACATGCATACATATATTACATACCTAGATATAAATGTTTTCCAACACTGAGACAGGGACGTGAAGTCACTAGCGGCAGGGGAGTCATGAGGAAAAGGAAAGAATTTTAAAGAATTTTTAAAAAATAATTAAAGCCAAGGTAGTTGCTACCAGATTCCAAGTCACTCGGGGCCTCCTTTGCATAAGGAATTTTTCGCCTTTTAAAAGTTAAGCAAGGGTTAAAAATTGAAAAATTTTGTATGCAAAGGAGGCACTAATTCTCCCACCTCCTGATCTGGGAGCAGCAAATCATGCCTGTCCAAGGGCACTTGAGCGACTGCGCAATCTAGCAGCAGGAACCTTGCTTGTAAAAAGCGCCTGTGTTGGAAAACTTCATGCTCCGAGCAAGTTCAACTCTCCAGCATGCAAGTAAAGTTTTTTTGGTTTTTCCAACCTTTTACCATTATGTCTACGGAGAGGTTCTCAATCATTCAGATCTGCGCTTTTTCCAAAGGCGAGTGGACTTTCTGCCCCCCCTTTCAGACGTTTCTCTTCTCATGTGTTTTCAAAGGAGGGGGGGAAATACCCCAAGAAAGTCAACTCGCCTTTTGGGGAAAAAAAGCACCTTTGGGACCACTTCTTCTTGGGTTAATGAGATAGGGGGGAATGTGATTTTTGTCGGCAATAAATCTGGAGCGTTACCCTTTTCTGTCTGGGAAACGGGTTTTCTCTCGCTTCAGCAAGGTCACTTTTTTGGCTGCTTTGGTATTTGGGTTTAAATATGTGGGGTTGACAAGCATGTTTTCGATGTTACCGCAAACGAATCCCAGCTTATTTATATTTCGATTATGAAATAAAAGGGGCAAAACGCGGTTCCCAATCCCCTGACAGTGATCGGAGGCAGGGAAGATGCTCAAAAGGGCAAAAGAATGGGCAAAAGAAACCGAAAAAGCCGACGGAGGAGTTTGATTTTCAAGCTGGAGCGGTTAAATACTTCCCCGTGAAGTATACCCTGAAAGGGCTCGATGCAACTAAAAAAAACCAAACAAACCTGTCTGCAAAAGCAAATTTACAGAACGATCTCTGGGAGATCCCCCCCCCCTGCCCCAACTTTGCCCACCCACGAACTGGAGTGATCCTGCTCTCCTAAATACGTTTGTCGGGTTGCAATTGTGGATTTCCACACGCCTTTCTGACTTTCAGTGGCCTGAGTCTTTCGGAATGTCCCTGCGGCAGGGGATGGAGGAGGCGGGGGGGCAAGGCGGCAGAGCGCGGCAGCGGCGAGAAGCAACACCTCTGCCACTGTGTCCGACAGGCGTCCCACATTTATGTCCGCCATAAATGCGAGACGCTTGTCGGACACAGCGGCAAGGACGTCCCTGCCGCTGCCGCGCTCCCCGACCTCGTCCCCCACCTCCTCCATCCCCGTCCGCTGCGGGTGTTCCATCCCCCCAAGCTGTTTCATGAACGTCTGCTAACGAAGAATCGGGCCCCCGCCAGCCACAGCATGATTCAACCTCTGCTTTTCTTTTCGAGGTGCCCTTCTCCTTCTCCCAACCCCCCCTCCCCAAAAAAACCTCCCACTTCCAACTGGTTTCCCTCTTTTTACTTATTTTTTTAAAATAAAGGATGACATTGCCAAGCAGAGAGCGACGTGCCAGGGGGAAATGCCAGCCGGACCGAGGCTTTAATGGGCTATGGAGGTGAAGGGGAATTAATTGGGTTGGCTCTTGGTTGGCACCAAGGGCGCCCCGAGCGGGTTTTGTGGGGAGGAGGCATAGGGGGGGCCTTTCCTACAACTGGCTGAGCCCTAAATGGAGGCGGCTGTTTTCCTGCGGCTTCTTTATGGCTTTGTCAGCAGCGGGATCGCTTCGTGCAGGCGCAATTCATATGCAGATGGAGACGCGGGGAAGCAGGGAGGTTGACAGGAGTTGAAGAAAAGAGGAGGTGGGGGTGAGGTGGGGGAGCACGGCAGTGGCGGGGACATTCTCGCCACTGCCGCACTCTTGCCTCACCAACCATAATCCTCACTGCACGTCACTGCACTGAGATATGCACTTGGATAAAAACTTTCTTGTTACTCTAACACAGGCATAATCCACTATCCAAGAGTACTCACATTATTTATGTGTTTTACATTTTACAAGATATAGTAGAATACAACCTTTTTTAAGGCAGGGACTGTTCATTTCCCAAGTTATATATGATTTATAAAATATAAATTATAGGTAATTCAATTATCTCTGTGAATCTTAATAAAATTAAGATTTGGCAGCAATTTTCGAATAAGCTCAGAGACCATATATACTCCTGTGATCTTAGAGACTGTACATTAACATACTACAGTTTTCCATGAGCCCCTTTCAAAAATGTTTGATTGAATCTGAATGTCGCAGTACTTAAAAACTTTGTTGTGCTCACTGTTGCTCCACTTTGCTCAGAACAGATAAGTCATGCAGCTGAATGTAAAGCTATATTCAGTTCCTCTTTATCACTTTTGAAAAAAGAAACTATGCTCACATTTGGAATGTGTTATTTCAAAACAAATGGAAGGGGCAGTCCCTGTTAAATATAAACTATCTAGATTGTATGCAATCCAGTATGCAATGACTACCTAATAATCAGCAGCTTCCTCACAACTAAGAACACAAAGTGACAACTTGGGTCTAAACCAAGTATCAATATGTTATCTTATTGCTCCATCAGAATATTGGTTTACTTTTAGACAAAAGTAAGTAGACAAGAAAGGGAAGTCAACATTCAAGATTGTTTTGAGGCCTGGGGCAGGTCAGGAAACAGGCTGTACTCAATAGTTACCCATTTGGGAGTTGGCCTCCTGCTTAAACAACTAAAGTCAACAAAAGTGGACTTTGTTATATGATCTTATGTAGCTAAAGCCCAATCAGAAAAATCCATTCTACAATTGGGAATCACATGCGCTTTAATAGCTAATTCTCAGATATAAGAACCATACATACAAACAGATTTTTTGAAACACGATTTCTGATTAAACATGACTAGGGATTTCTGCACCAAATTCTCCTGAAAATCTCCTCTAGAAAACAATAATTCAGCATGCAATACAAAGATGAAAGTGAGTTCTTAAAGAGTTAAATGAATGATGGAATTGAAGATGAAAGTGCTAAAATCTATAAGCCTTTCCTCTTACTATACCAATATGACTTTCTTACACTTTTGCTAAATGTGAGAACACTGACTCTTGCTACTATAAATGCTAACTTTTGATGGGAAGGAATATATTGTACTAAGGAAAAACTGTGTACCTGGAAGGATATACTCTATTGGATTTATTTATGATTCTATTAATGCTATGGTATTAAGTTATCAAAATGCACCAATTTAATGTTGTAATTTCAATATTTAACATAAAAAAGAATCACTTCAAACAAAAGTAATCATTTTGAGGTTTATGATAAAAAGGCAGAATAGTTTTTTAAAAAAATACTTTAATTAAAATGCTTACAAAAAGTGCAGACCAAGTAACAAATTATTTTCATCAGTACTGAATCAAATCATCCTAAATTGACATTTCAATTCAACTATTTAAAAAATAATTTCTAAAATCTAAAACAATAAAATACAATCCAACTTACAATTTTTGAAGATACTAAAAATTTTGTAATAAAGATTTTATTGCTTTCATTAGACAATATTAAAAAAAACTTACATTGCCATGTTATCTAATATGTAATTTGATAATAGAAGCTTGAGACACAAAGCACACCAAAACACACAAAAAGGAACTAACTCTGGGTGCTGTGCTGAACACCCTAAGAAAACATAGTAAAAAAAAATATAAATAGGAAAAATAATTAGTAACAGCACAGAATTCCATCAATTTACATAATTGTCAAATTTCACTTTTTACTTTCAAATCTCAAAATATAGTTCATACGTGCTGAAATAAGGTATCACCTATTTTATAACCTTTCTAATGGTGCTGCACAGTGGTGTTTTATTTATTTTGATTTTCTTTGATGGAAGCTCATAGCAACTTATCTTTACAGACACATATAATTCAAAACAATTAAATCTTAATAAGCTTTATAAAGATAATAAAGTAACGTTGCATACTTTTGATCAATTCTTTGACTTAAGAAAATATTGCATATGAAATAAACTAAGTATTATTATTCAGATAGACATCAATATCTTTGCAACAATATGGAACCTTTCACCCAAGCATCCCAAAAGATTGGGTTTGAGATTATATGTGGATTATGCACTTTATTTATAGTATACGCAATGACATTTTATGAAAGAAATATTCGATGCATACATGTTTAAGAGAAACCGCCTTAGTTTCTTGCCATTTCAAAAAGCAGCCTATTTATATAAATTTCTATTGCACATAGGGCTGAGAATTAGAGCATCATTTAAATCTAATGTGATTTCTTTGGGCTTGTTGTGAAAAGGCAAACATATTTGAACACAGTTGCTGAGAACAAGTACTCCAGCAATACTTACAACCCTGTGTATTTTGAAAACAGAGAAGCCAGACTTTTGGCCAAGCACTGTCTTATTGCACTCCAACTGGAAAGTCATAAATTGCTAACTCTCCTATTTGGACTCTTAAATTAGTTTTTCATAGAATGTCCTTATTTTAGAGTTGACAAGGTAGAAGGTCACTGTATTTGTCTGCTATACGATTCAAGAAGATTTTGAAATGTTAGCTGGAGGTTTGAAAAGCATTCTCTTTCTAGCTGATCATCATGGCTACAGTATGAACTTTTTCAGGTAAAAAAGCTGAATAATATGTACATGAGAATACATAAGATACAAAAAAAGATTAAATCCAACTTTATTTCAACACTTTTTTGTACATGCAACATGAACTTTTCGTCCTAAAACCCTAAAATAGTTTCCAATTCATATCTACTTTTCATCAAAATAGGTTTGATGTGGGGAGGTAATTCAATATCTAATCTATATACGCATGTTTTGATAAAACTAGTAACAGTTTAAAATGCTTGTTATTTTAATAATTTCTCTTGTGAAATTATTAACTTAAAGGATCTATAGATCCACAGGGATCCATTACTATTCTGAAATATTGAATACCTAAAGCTAAGTAAACTGAATGTAAGAATACCTTCTGAGTTAGTCCCTGATAATATCCTTTGCTTCTCAAGGATATCATTCATTCATTCATTCATTCATTCATTCATTCATTCATTCATTCATTCATTCATTCATGTGGATTTAACATAAAAGTAATTTGGTACCAAAAAGATTTAAAGACCTCTATGGTTTAAAATATTAAAGAGCGGCTAACATTATTGTGTATGGCTGCGAAATGCTAACAATCATTCATAAGAATTCAATTAGTTCAATTGCTTGAGCAAAGGGAAATTCAAAGTATAATTACTGAAAGCATGCTAGAATTTTTAACACTATATGAAACTACAATGAACAGTGATATAATTTGTCACATCCACTGTATATCACCATTTCAAAGTATATATTTGCAAACACAATTTTATACAACGCAGTAATTGATAATGAAAACATTAAAACATGAGAGTGGAAAACGTCATAGATTACAACGCTCATTAAATTCCCAGTTTTGTGTGTGTGTATTATTTTAATGAAATATTCATCAAATATTTTCAATTTAAAGAGTGATTCTGGTATTAAGGCACATATATAGATTTATATTATAGCTTTTGGTGGTTCAGGCTCATTCTTTTAGGAAAGACTGGAACATCCTACGAATGAAGAACTGGTATTCTAAACAGTCACAGCAACAACAGCATCAAATTGTTTAATTAAAAGATTAGCTGTTAAATAATACCTATGAAGCTAAGTACTTGTGATAATTACTGACTTGTAATTTATCAAATATCTCAATCATACTCCTAATAGGAAAAATGTATACTAAAAATTACAGGATTCTTCATACTTTTGATATAGTTCATCTTGAAAAAAGATACTAAGAGTCCATGATTAAGGATTTTTTTGGTCAATGGTAATCTAAAGATGCCTGGTTCAAAGCTAACACACCTTTAGGCAGAAGAAAGGCAAGGAGTTGTACAGACAACAGAAATTCAGAACACAAAAAGAACTTCTACCAGTATTGCTTTTGAACCCCACTTTTACATCTCCCAGGCTGGTAGCAAGGCTGGTAGCAAGCCTGTCACACAGAGCCCATCCATAAACAGAAACAGCAATCACTTATGGAACAATTGCTGTCAGGGGCTAAACATTAAATGTTATGCATAGGAAGCATATGGTCAATTCATTATGGACTATTGGTTTACAAAATGTCCACATAATCCTCCATGCAACCTTTAGACTGGTTGGGATGCATCTCAATTATCTGACACATAGATGTTGCAGAGCCTCCTTCCTTTAGGAATTTAGGGAAAAAAACTAGCGCTCAATCTTAAACACTCGATCACTCATCATGCAACCATTTTTGATTCCATGTTACATGAAATGCTACTCTTTTCTGTATTAGCTCACAAATATTCCATAAAACATTAATGACATCAGCAAAGTGCCCAATATGTTACATGAATCATTCCCAGCTTCATTCAATGCCATTTTAAAAGGGAAGAAGAAATCAAATGGAAGTTTCCTATAAACGTCAGGTTGACCATGTGGTGACTCTGGCCATTTGGTAACATCTGTGAAGGTAACTGTACTTGTTAAAGGCAACATGTTCATATAAATACCCAGAGACTGAAAGAAAACAGAGTATATAACATTATTTAGCTATTACCGTATATCAAGTGTTTTGAGGAAAGAATGTAGGGAAAGGATAGGAACAAAATGTAGGACAAAACTCTTTCATTTCTAACTGAACTATTTATAATTTAAGACTACTATTTATTCCTTTCATCTTAAAGTGAATAGAATATTTAAGAGAAGACCTGTGCCATTTGTTAAGGGTCTTGGATATAAAAAGTAGCTGTGTGTCATGAATATTCTTCCTGTTTCCTAGACAGGATATTTTATAACAAAGGAATTGGTATAGAAAAATGATGATCCTTTCTAGACTTATCATTACTTTCTTCATCACATAAGTAAAAATAAATACAGAAAGGAAGTCCACAGAACCTAGAGATTATTTAGATGCATGTAATCAAATCATTCCGGCAGCTGTCTGGACAAGGCAGTTGCCAGAATGATTTGAAAGCACAGTTTTATTTAATATTTATTATAAATATTAGAACCTCTGTCATTATTATCATAATGCCCTTTCCTTAAAATGAAATGTAATAGGCAATTTTCTTTGGCTGGCTTGTGTCTAAATAGCTCAATAGGGTGTAAGTGAATTTGTTCTTTTGGCAGAATGTTATAGTTCTTTAAAAGTCTTACATAGCACAGAACTTTCTGGTGCTACTTAATGGCTTATGAGTAAAGCAATCCAAAGGCCCTGGAGATATAAAGTCCTTGGAAGTCAGAAAATCTAGATTTTATTTAATATTTATTGTACATACTAGCATTTCTGTCATTGTTATAATGTTCTTTTCTTAATATAAAATGTAATGGTCACTTCAGGCCTTCAGCTCTTTTAGTCTCACATATATACCATATTTTCTGGAGTACAAGACACACCGGAGTATAAGACCCACCAAGGTTTTGAAGAGGCATTTTTTTAAAAAAATAGGTAGGTAGAGAGATAGAGGGATAGAGAGGGAGAGAAAGAGAGAGAAATACAGTAGGTAGGTAGGGGGAGAGAGAGAGTAGGTAGGTAGGTAGGTAGGTAGATAAAGGGATAGATAGATAGATAGATAGATAGATAGATAGATAGATAGATAGATAGATAGATGATAGATAGATATAGATATAGATATAGATATATAGAGAGAGAGAGAGGGAAGGAGAGAGAGAAATACAGTAGGTAGGTAGGGAGAGAGAGAGAGTAGTTAGGTATGTAGATGTTTCCAGGTGTATTTATCCATGTGCTGGAGAAGGAAATCGCTGACAATCTGCAGCACCTAAGACTTTGTTTCTGCTGGTACAGCACTTGATCAATGTAATTCTCATCAATCAGTTAAGAGCTTTCCAAAAGGAAAAAAATGTTTTTGCACTCTGCAAACTTCCCCCAAACAGTCCATTTTTTGCAAAAATGCCTCCCCCTTTAAAAAAACCTGCATGAATAGCCTTGGGGGGGGGGCTTGCAGAGTGCTCCTGGGGGGTGGGGAGACCAAAACGAGAAAAAGGTCCATTTTTTTGTCAAATAAATTGCATGCATAGCCTTATGGAGGCTTATAGAGTGCTGTTGTGGGCTGGGGGGGGGGCAAAAATGGCAGTTTTTTGCTTATTTCTGCCCTCTCCAGCCCCCAGGAGCTTTCTGAAAGCCTCCGTAAGGTATGCACACCCATTTTGGTGAAGGGGGGGGGCTTCAAGAAGCATAAAATGCTGTATTCGATGTATAAGACGCACCCAGATTTTCAGCCTCTTTTTTTGAGGAAAAAGGGTGCGTCTTATACTCTGAAAAATATGGTAAATGTACACATGCTCTTTATCTCCTTTGATGAAATAAAGCATCCTTTAGTTTTAAAACTAGAATTCCCTTTTATGTCTGAATTCAGATAATCTGATTAGTAAAATTCCTAATTTATGAATAAATCAAGACAATCACTTAATTTAACTAGAACTTAATGTGAAACATGAAATCAGAAAACAACCTTAAGATACTGAGTTCATACATGTTAAGTCATAATGCAATTTGTTTCATTTGCTTAACATAATATGGGAATTCAGATTATTTTTACTTATTCAACAAAATGAGATTAAACAAATCCTAGTTTAGTATGACTTTCGAATTCAGCATTATGTAAAACTAACCTTCAGAGGTCTGCAGAGGTAATAATACCGTGCACCTAACACTTGAGCTTGTGGATTAGATAAGAGGCCTACATTAGCCCATATCACCTGAATCTCCAGGGAAACAGGAATCATACAATGCCCATCCTAGAAAAAAAATACCAAAATTTAGATAATAGGAGCCCTAATACTTCCTGTTGATAATCATAAGTAAGATCAGAATTACTGCAACATTTACATTCAAGTACAAAACATAATTCACAGTACTACAAAGGGATACAGAATGTTCTGTCACCTCCATCTCTCCATTTGTGGGAAGAACAAACAATGTACAGCAGGCACATTGGTTCCAGTGGGAAAAAAATTCTTTCCGAATACAAAGCTGCAAATGTACAGTGACTGTAACAAATTATGTCTAGTTTGATATAGCTGAAAAAATAAGAGAGGATATGTTTTGGTACTTGTGACAAAACTTTTATTAGGAAACTATAGATGGATACTCTTTCTCATATTACCTGCAACTTACACCTCTGGGTAAAAACTCTGGTCCATTGCTCTGGATGGCTTGGATCAGCATTGCCAATTATGGCCAAATGCCCTGTTCTGAGTCCTCCTTCGAAGGCTTGGTAAAATGGCTCCTGCAAGTTATTACAACTTCTTTCCTCAGGTTTGAAGGGTATACTGCGAAAGACCAAGCCACCATGTGTCAAAAATATGAAACACCAAAAAAGATATTAAACAGAACTAACGTTACTCCTATTAATACAGTGAGAAAGATCTACATGGGAAAACTAGCTAAGTTATAAAGGAAGGATAACACAAAGATCCAGTCCTTTTAGAACTGGAATCTCAGGAAGTAATTGTCTGGAAATATTTGTGGAGATGTTTATACACAAGTCCTTCAATGTTCAATGAACATATAGTATATGATGGAGAATATTTAGCAAAATTCTTCACTTTATGTGCCAAAACTGATACAGTACATCTGAAACCTGAATTAGAAGAGCAAAAATGTAGAGAGGAGGAGCCAATGCAACGACGATATGGTTGTGTGGTCTCAATGCTCTGAGACTACAACCAACACTTTTGCCGCTGGGTGGTTCAAACGGACCTAAACCGTCCCGAAGAGACGGTGAACAGGAAGAATACGTCTTGCTGATCTTAGGGATATCGCAAAATCCCTGAAAGAAGCAAGAGAAGTTCTTCAAGCCAGCGACAAAAAATCCAGCCAAGGCTAACAAAGTCGGGGCGGCTCCAAAACGGAAGGATATGGAAAGAGAAAGTGTTTCCAGCTGGTGAGGATTTTTTATTGTTTTAAAAAAGAGACTGCCATAAAAACTCAAAAATCAATTTAAATTGAATAGAAGAATCAAACAGCGGAATTAAATTTGGAATGGTTTTGGACAGTGGTTATTTTACTTTTTAAATGTTATTTTCATGGATCGAATCTATGCAAACCTTTTGAAACGGATGGATTAAGTTTTCTTCTTCTATCTTCTCTTTGTGACTCTCTGTAATTTATAGATTAAAGTTTTCCTCTTTTATTGCTGTGGGTATTTTTCTAATTCATTTAAAGATTGGACCTCTTTTTCTAATTTGAAATACAAAAAAGATACAAAAAGAAACTCTTTAACAGTGTTTCTGCTCGGAGGCTGAGAGGTTTTGTTGATCGGAGCTTTGTGTATTCAAAATGGAACGTGTTTTTTTTTCGCGGATTGCTTTGACTTGGCACCACAAGGTTTTACTGTTTGGCTACAGAGTGATAAGAACACACAGATGTCCCTTTGAAGTATATTTTCAACCAGAGAAAAGTGAAAACAACGTTCTTTGTGAATCTATGCTTTAATTTTATTAACCTTCCAAGCTAGAGCAGCTGTCTTTGTTAGCATGACACAACCTCAAGAGAAAATAGAGGTCTTAACTTTGCAAAATATATTTTCAGAACTACAGAAATTATCAAATATAGTAGAGAAAAAACTGGAATACCTAGAGCACATAACAAGAAAATATGATGAAAAAATTGAGAATGTTCATCAAATGCAAAACGGGGTGATTGAAACTCAAAAAAACGAAGTGGAAAATGAATATAAAGAGACTAAACCTGCTGATATCTATGGTAATTGGTTTTTTCCTGAAAATGGAAAGAATGGAATACAGAAATAGGAATTAAATGGAGAGGAAATCTATTCCAAAGGTCAAGATATAGAAGAAGATAAAATTAAAGAATCTATGGGCTTAAAGAAAGAAATTCTATGAGCAAAAGCATTGATAACACTGCTGACAATCAAAGACAAACTAAATAAGGAAACAGAAAGAGGGCATCAAGATTATATGAGAGATTTTATAAACAAGGAGTTGCTAAGAGAAGTCCATACAAAGCTAATCAAGAAGATGATTAGAGGATTAGTACCACAAATGGCAGAAGATATAAGATTGTTTTGTTATGGGAAAGATACAGACTGATAGATGGAAGAATATAACTTAAAACTAGTTAAACAATGAAATTTAGTGATATTAGATATAGTTAAATAAATAATTGATAATGATAATAATGTATACAATGTGTAGTGTTATGATAATAATTGGATATGAATATTGAATGGTACCCATGAAAGGAAGATTAGAAATCCTTTTGGATTATATACAAAGGTTAATAAAAAAGAACTAAGTTAGATACAGTTAAGTTTTGATTATTAGGGGGGAAATGTTATAAAGGAGGGATAATGATGACAACCTATATATATGTATGGGTACAACGTAAGAAAACTGGATGAAAATTGCAAACAGTGATTTGGAAAGGAGGATTAGAAAAGTTTGTTATTAAATATTATGGATGTTTAGCTAGAATAGGACATAAGGATTCAGTGTTATTGGAGGATTTTAGAATTAAATGAAATGCCAGTATGTGGTTATGTATTAAATATTGGTATATTTTATGATGAAGGACGTTTAAACAATTATAGTCAAATAAAAATGGAGGTATAAGGGTAACATGTATAAATATCTGAGTTAAAATACTTGAGTTAATATGAATTATGCTTGATGACTGTGGAAGAGATGCACAAAAGCCTTTTGTAATCAACTGATACACTTTCTACAGTATGTAAAGAAGGAAGATTTTATGTGTTGTGTTTGTTTTGAAAAATAAAAATTAAAAAAAATTAACAAAAAAAAAAAAAGCAAAAATGTAAATGGCTATATAAGATGTTACCTGAACTGGCAGCCCGTTCTCACGTTCTCCCCAAATTGTACTGTAAATCTCTCAGCTGCTGAGCAGTAGCCATTAGCTTGGTTCTGTAAAATGGTTACCTGAGGAAAGGGAGTGTTATGAAACTAAACAAGAATATAGTGGAGCCACAAAACAAATTACAGATTGATACTGGTACCACATACAACTTTTATCTATTATTTGTAAAACTATGACATGAACAAATTTTGAATAGTAAAACAGGCTGCTAAAGTTTTAAAAAACAAATTGAGTGTCTTGCTGGTTTAGTCAAACAGTAAAATTCTTCCTTGCGAAGATTTCATTATTCTTTTGGCAAACCTTCATTTAAAAAAAGTTTTACAGTAGTAAGGGAGCTATCAGGAATTCCTCGATGCTGTACTTGCTGCTTAAATATAACAAAGAAATAAGAAAGATTGGCAGCCCACCAGGATTTGAAGGTCACAGTACAACCAACTATTATATTCACAAAGTTGTTTTTTGTTATTAAAACCTCTGACTGGTACTGCAATAATGTGTTCTCCTATGAAGGTACTATGTGTATTTTGCATGTATTTTTATTTTAACCAAAATGTCAAATTTATTGCTAATTGATCTATTAATGCGCATGGTTTCCCTCATTCCTGTACCCATAATTATAAAACTGCCAGTTGGGGATATTCCAAGCGAATCCCAGTTCTAAACATTTATACCACTATAAATTCAGGTTTTTAAGCTGTATCTGTTGACTTCCTGTTATAAATAACTTGGAGACATTATAGCAGTGTTCCAATATCTCAGGGGCTGTCACAAAGAAGAGGGAGTCAAACTATTTTCCAAAGCACCTGAAGGCAGGACAAGAAGCAATGGATGGAAACTACTCAAGGAGAGAAGCAACTTAGAACTAAGGAAAAAAATTCTGATAGTTAGAACAATTAATCAGTGGAACAACTTGCCTCCAGAAGTTGTGAATGCTCCAAAACTGGAAGTTTTTAAGAAAAGATTGGACAACCATTTGTCTGAAGTGGTATAGGGTTTCCTGCCTAAGCAGGGGGTTGGACTAGAAGACGTCCAAGGTCCCTTCCAACTGTGTTATTCTATTCTGGAAAACTGTATACAAAATTTCTTGTTACGGGTTAAAAAGCTTTTGAAAATTGTGGAATAGATATCAAAGAATTAAAAAAAAAAAAAATACATAGAACTCCCCCATCCCTACCCGGGGGGAAAAAGAATGGAAAGAAAAAGAAAAAAAATGGAATTGCTATTATTTAAAACTAAAAAAAGTATTGGAATTACTGGATCAAAAATCTATTACAAGAAATTGCTGGTTTCACATAATAAAGAAATGACAACACTCTTATTAGTGATTGTGGGTAAAAATGCAATATAGTTTCTTAACCTGGTTCCAAAAGGCATTATTTTCATACAATTATATGTTAGTTTCAAGAACCATAGGAACAGAAAACTTCTCTGTATTATGTTCTTGGATAATAAAAGCTTTCCAATGGACAATCGACTAAAGCCGTGATGGCAAACTTATGGCACGCATGCCACAGGTGGCACAGGTGGTAGGCAGAGACATATTTGCTGGCACCCCAGTTGTCCACTCTGGCGTGCATGTGCAGCGCCAGCCAGCTGATGTTCGGCCTTCCAGAGGGCCGAGGGAGGCCATTTTTCACCTTCCCCAGGCTACAGGAGAGTCTTTGGAGGCAGGGGAGTGAAAAAAATAGCTCCAGCAGGCCAACCAGAAGTTTGTTCCCTTCATCCCCACCCTCCAGAGGCTTTCCTGAAGCCTGGGGAGGGCAAAACGGCCTCCCCCAGCCCTCTGGAAGCCGGAAACGGTGTAGGCACGTGTGCACAATTTTGGTAGGCCATAAGAAAAAGGATTGCCATTTCTAGTCTAAAGCTTATACCCACACATCTATTGACAAACATAATTTAATATAGAGTAAGAAAACATACATGTTGCTGGATCCCATTATATAAAGCTCTTAGTGGTGCTCCTTTGATATAGCCAGGATTTCCACTTCTTCGTTTGGTCAAAGAAGGTCTTCTGCTCTGTAAGAAACAGAAAAATGGCAGGAAGGGGTAGGGAGAGAATGTTACATTTAGAATGCCAAAGAAATGAGTCTGACCTTTCTCAGGTCAGGGCCACGCATGCCTACATTTTTGTTATCCAGTACTCCTTTAAAAATGCCCAGCAGGTGGCAGTATCCAATTGACCTTCTTAGTACTCAGGACACTACTATGGAATCCTGTATCAGGAAAATAGAATAGACTGGAAAATTGAAAAATGTCTTGGAAAAAATGCAATATCAAACAACTCTCCTACTGTGGCAAGAACTGTGGCTGTAACTGTGTCTATAAAGATTTGTAAAGAAGACTTTTTTTTTTTAAAAAGTAAAAAACTGAAATACCATACAATAGTGAATTGCAAGGCAACTCAGAAATTATCAGAGAGATTAATCAAACAAGAATGAAACAATACATCTTATAATATCAATTGTACATCCATGGATGAAAGACATCCATATGGAAATGACAGAGAATTGGGAAAAAGCAAATAAAACATAATCAATTGTATTTATCTAAATTATCAAATATTGAGAAGAAAATAAGGATTTGTCCAGAAATGTTTAAGACAGTCCATACTTTTGGATTTCTAAAGGTCATATTTTAGGTATATCTGAGTTTCATACCCACCAAATATATTTTCAGGCTTTTTTAATGTTTACCTGCTGTACAATTGATACATTTAAAGTATTTGTCCAACTTTTCTACTTAAAAAGAACTCCAAAGTGCTTTAATATGGTAGAATTGTTTATTAAAAGGTATTTTAATAGGTTATTTTGAAGCTATCTAGGCTAGAGATATAGACACTAAAATATATTAAAATACTTGAAACAAAATCATAAATCAATCCAACAATGAAAGCATGAAAAGCATATAGATAGCAAACAAATCCCTCTAAAATCCCTGTGCATGTTGAGTTCTTAGTGATTTATGAGCTTGTTTGTTTCCTTGCATACATTTTGTCACCCTTCTGTGGTAGAGGAGTGGGGTTTGCTCTCTGTATATCTACAGCAGCTCGCTCTGTCACTGCTGGAAGGGAATATTTTTCTCCTTCATAGTTCCTTAATTAGGCTGTTGTTTACTGATTGATTGTTTACCTGGATTTAATTCCTGCTAAATCTGGGTATTTGATTACTAGTGAGGAAGTGCTCTGGTCCATTGAAATGTTTGTTGCAAAACTCACATCTATTTAAGCAACATGTGGATTGTCATTTTTTTTCCCCTGATAATAGCTAGCCAGATAGTAATGTTTCCAAAACCATGCATATTTTCCCCCTTTAATTTCAGCAAACATATTTAAAACTGTCTGCTATTCTATATTAAAAATAGCACCCTTTTCTAGCTGCCATATTAGTTTACATTATAGTGCTATATAGCCCAATGTCATTTTTTTAAAAAAAAAAACTTATTTAAGAAGCTTGAAACTTTGGTGGGACAGAAAAGAATCTAGACTTCTACATCATCCTTGCAACAATTTTTCCACAATGCAGATCTTTATGCAATTGCGTAAAGCCATGAAATTGATATGGAACCATGTCTACCAGCTTGCTTGGTGCTAAGGCTCATTTATTGTATTTATACAGAATCAAAGCTGTCGAGAGACACAACAAACACTAATCCAGAAACTCTTGCCACTGGGTTAAATACAATAGAAAGTTTAGTTGTATACTTTGAACCCAGTCTGAAGATATAAGTACTGACCCCAAAATGCAGAGAAAAACTTTGTTGTAATGTGACTCCTGGATTCCCAGATATATTGGTCAATTTGAACTGAACGTAAACCTTTTGGATTCCATGGATCCCATTAAACTCCATCTCATAATTCACCTAGAAATACAGCAAATACAGATCAGTAAAAAACAAGATATGCTCATGAATAATCTTTAGCTTATTTTCCCCCTTTTCTATTATAGAAAAAAAGCAATTGTTGATGTAGCTAAATACCTCAGAAACAACATTGTGGCATGTATTACCATTCAGCCCAGGAGCTGCAGGCTCTGAATGTGGGATAATGTGGACCTGTATAGGACCAAAACATATACTCAATTTAAAAAAAACAACTTCACCTCACATGATTCAATCACAACCATTTAAATCAGAAAATTTTGTAATTTCTAAAATGTTACGATTTCTAAAATTACTCCACATAATTTTACATAATAACTCACTTATTTGTTTCCTTCTGAACTAGTGACCTCTTTGATCCCAATAATCAAGTCATGACTAACATAAGTAAACCAGTTATCATTCCAAATCTAATTTCTTAAATATATCTAGAACCCCACTTCCTTTCCCACTTCATATTAGTCCAAATAATCCCATGTTATTTCAAGATGGAATTTCCTTAAATTAAAAATGGAAAGATGGAAATAGTCAATATAATTTACCTCGAAGAGGTGAAAATCGCTAAAATTGACTGGGACCTGAAAAAGAAAAGAAAACCCAAACTATAGATGCCTCATTTTGCCATAAACCCATACAGGCCATAAATGTGAGGTTTTAATCTTCTTTACAGCCTAATTTTCTGCATAATTTCTCCCCTTCTCTCAGTAGGAATGGAGGATTGTTTCAGAATACAGGTAGTCCTCGACCTCTGACCTCTATTGAGCCCAAATTTTCCCCTGATAAGCAAGACCGTTGCTAAGTGAATCACTGCAGTTGTTAACTGAATCATGTGATTCTTAAATGAATCTGACTTCCCCTTTGTCAGAAACTCACAAGACTCTGCGATACTGCCACCATTATAAGTACATATCAGTTGCTAAGCATTCAAATTCTGATCATGATGCTGCGAAGGTCATAAGTGTGAAAAACAGTCATAAGTCAGTGCAGTTATAACTTTGAAGGATCAACAATCAAATTATTGTAAGTCAAGGACTACCTGCAGTCAAGTTTTTCTACAAGGGTATAGATCTAACAATATTCTGGTTTCCAGAATTTGCCACAAGTGATCTTTGAGGATCAGGTTATTCTGTAAATAAGTCATGCAGAAACAATTAATTCTAATCAAAAGTTTCACTACAAGAGCTGTTGAACTTCTATTTGCTTCAATGCATAGAATTATTAATATCCATGTTTAGGAAGTAACAAGATGAAATTTATTTTGAGAGGTTTTATTGTTAGGTTTTAATAAAGAACATTTAGTTCTTTATTAAAACCTAACAATTGCAAGAAAGTGAAATGGAGATTTTATAACTAAAATAATTATAAGTTTTGATCCTACATACTAGTATCTAAGTTCTAAGTCTCCTATTTATATATAATTTTACTCACTAAAAACACAACTGTGGAGAAAGGGTTTAGATTGATGAGACATTCTTGATTTTATGCCTATGTATGTCTCCATTTTCTATTTTATTTGTATTTATGTATCTTTTCCCTCATCTGATCAGATATATAAAACATAAAACAACTTACAAAGATTTAACCATAAACCTACTTGAGGGAGTCTGCCTATAATGCTTCCATAGGGCTGAACCCACAGATCACCTGCCTTAAAAAAGATATCTTCCTAGATGAGATATCTGTTTTTAAACAAGGAAAATAATTCTCTTTAGAAAAGTCCCAGATCTAAATCAGGACTCTTCCTTTAGTTGTTATCACAGAACTTCACAGGTGCTGTTGATAATACAAACATTTGTTGCAATTAATTATATTATCTCTTTTTCCAGAATGCTAGCATTTCATATTAGTTGACATAATTGTCTTTTACATTAATATCATATACAATACATTTTTATAGGACTTGAATTCCTGCCAGTAACAGGCCAATAGATAATATTTCCCAAAATTTCTAATTTTCTATAGAAGAAAGTAGTAACTAAATTCACCTCCTCCTCTTTCTTTGACACATAAAAAGTATACAGGCTTACTTTTACTAATAAATATGCATAAGAGTCCACTGAAGTTGGACAGCCAATAATCTTAACGAAGAAATAAAATAATAACAACAATAGTAACCATTTGGAGATCCTCAGTATTGACAAATTCATCAATCAATTACAAGCAAAAGACAGTTTTACTTGAAATAGCTTATATCCTGCAACAACATCCACATTTGCCTATCCCAGATCTTTGGGAAGGACTCAAGAGGCCAGCAAGAATGCCAAATCCGGTCTAAATATCTGGCTGACTGTGCAACAAACCATAATAAACAAAATAGCAAATTAATATGCTTCATGGGAGGTCAGATTTTACACCTGCAATACGCTGAAGTTACGATAATATGAAGCTGCATCCAATGCAGGGTCAGAGGTACAACTGCTCATCAGGTCAGTAAAGATCCTAATACAGCTGGTAGTTTTACTTTCCAGGAAACCTAAGAAATGAACATACTGTAAGAAGTAAAGAAAGACAGACAAACAGGAATTGTTGACTTAAGAGTTCAAAAATGCAGTTAACATTTTTAATATTTATATACGGTATACATGTTTTCCCTCTCTTTCTCTCTCTCTCAACCAGAGTTATAAACAGCCAAATTCCAGAATCTTATTTTTTGACAATGTCACCTTCACAGTACAGTATATCTTTTATATACTGAACTTTGTACTTCAAAGGCTCTGACTACATTGTCACCTGATAGAGTATCACAACAATAACAACCAACACTTTTATAAAGAGCTAGTTTCAGAATCTGCATATCAGACTGCATATCTTATTGGAGAAGCCTGTACCTGACTAAGCTTTTACTTTTCTTCCAGAATCTGAGACTCCACCTAGAATTGGGTATTTTTGAAAATTGAGCTGCTATGTAAGACTGCTTAGGAACCATGTTGCCATTTGTCACACTCCTAAAATGTCAATCAGTAATACTCAAGAATGACAATGCCCTAAAGAATTTGAAAGTTGGCTCATTAGTTTTGCCCTGACTAAAATTTAATTTTCCAATCTGTCAGTACAGTGCTGGCAATAAAACATTTCTTTCCAAAAATGGTAGGCTGTATCTCAATATGTTTCTTACATTGGTTCTTACGCCTAGGCATGGGCTCACAATTAAGATTACTATGTTCCATCTACCATTTCTTTCTCATAAATTTGCTCCCCCTCCATTTACAGGAATTAAATAATGTATTTATTTTTCCTATCAATTATGCAATGTTAAAAACACTACAGCATATGGTGGCTTCTTGAAAAAGTAGTTAGTCCTCACTTAACAATGTTTAATGGTAGTAATTGAGACTGGCAATACTTTTAGTAAGTGACAGTGTCATAAAGTACTATGTCACATGACCATGATGACTTATACTGGCAACTTACACTGGCAATTCTGGCAGTTTTGGTGTGCTATCATTAAGCAGATAGCTGCAATTGTTTGGCATGATGTCATATGATCACCTCCTGCTGGCTTCTCCTCTGACTGTGCTTGTCAGAAGATGGCAATGAAGGTCACAAATGGTAATCACATGACAGCAGACTGCTGCAATTGTAATAATTGCAAGCTGGATGCTAAGAGAATCAACTGTTAAATCTTGTGCAGTGTCATTATAATTTTGAACTATAGCTAAATGAATAGTTATTAATCAAGGACTACCTGTAATCAGTTACCAAATCCAATAAACTTTGTGACCTGGTGCTAGAACATTACTAAAAACTCAATGCTCACCAGCAGGATTCTCATCAGTGCAAATCTGACTAGTTCCAATGCCCACAGGTTGCTTAAGCACACTTAGTGTAGATGAGGCAGCATAATAAATCTGAATTGGATCTCCTACCTGGAATGGAAACAGAAGAGGTAAAAAAGACTAATTCCTAGAATAGCCCGTACAGAAAAAGAACTTAAGCTTTAACTTGATTTTTTTTAAAGCCAACATTTTTCATCTATTTCACATAATTATTAACTAATCTTACATTGCAAGCTACTAGGCAAGTCTTACCTTGTTGAGATAAGGCTAAAATTATAAAAATCTAAATCTGGTCTGCTTCACATTTTTCCACTACTACAAATATCTCAAAGGGGGAGGGGGATATTGAACAACCAACTCACTTGATAAAAGGCAGATGGAGAAGGCCAAACTTGTTCTGAAGGGATGAATGATGGCCTTCCATATTGTGCTAAAAGTACTGGGAAATTTACTTCTGTCACCTTCTGTGGCACTTGTAAATAGTTCAGTGTGGCTAAAAATAAAATATGGATAGGGGAAGCACAACAGTAACATCACAGTGTTAAAAGGGCATCCCATATTGCAAATGTAATAAATGTTATTCCCTCTCTATATCCTTTTTTAATCTGAGCTATAATAGTGTAATTTTTGCAAGTTCTTTCCTTTTTTTTGTCAGAGGGCTTGTATATATGCCTTTTCTGTTACATTAGTTGTCCATCTCACTGGTTTAGGGCAGAAGCATTTGTGCATCTGTGCAAAAATTGAATAATAGAAGATATTTGGTGAATAAGGTATAAAGAGGTTGCATTTTTCAAATCAAACATCACTTGCCCTTTAACAGAAACAAAAATCTACACAGTACATAATTAGAGTCTTGTAGCAGACAAATTGGCTTTATGTATTGATACCCCAATTTGATTTGATGTACAAATTTTCCTAGGTAAGTTATTAATGAAATAGATATTGGAAAAACTATTCCAGAGAAAAGTAAATATATTATACTATATACTACTTATAAAGGTAGTCCTTTGATCATTCAAAGTTACAACAGAACTGAAAAATTGACTTATGACTATTTTTCACACTTATGACCCCTGTAGCATCCCCATGGTCGTGTGATTTACATTCGGAGGCTTGATAACTGACTCATATTTATGACAGTTGCAGTGCCCTGGGGTCATATGGTCACCTTTTGCAACCTTCTGATGAGCAAAGTCAATGGGGAAACCAGATTCACTTAACTAATTTAACTTAACAAATGTGACAAGAAAAGTTGTAAAATGTGGGCAAAATTCACTTAAGAAATTTCTCTTACCAATATATAAAGTTGGGCTCAATTCTGGTCATGAGTTGAGGACTACCTGTACTGTAATACTACACTATTCATATATTTAAATTAAGATGTTCTTCTAATACTGTGGGTTTATTTTTATGAAAAAAATAGAATTCTAAGAGTTAGCCATCATTTTACTATCAGAAAGAAATATTGAGAGAATCAGAAAGAAATATTGAGAGAATCAGAAAGAAATATATCAGAAAGAAATATAGAGAGAAAAGGAAAGTGTTTAGAAAAATTGAAACCATAATGACAAATGAAAAATGACAAGATTTGAAAATGAAAATGATAAACAAAATCTATTATATTGTCCTTTAATCTTCAGAAAATAAGCATTATGATTTGTATTTCTATTCCTAAAATTAGATTCAGAGAATAGCTGCAATCGAAGAGTATAATTAGTTGTAGACAAAAAGTCAAACTTACAATCATTTAACTGTATACAGAAGAGTAATATACATCTCTCAGGACCTGGAAGAATTTCAGTATGGAAGGGAGTGTTATTTCGGAAAATCAGGGACTTTTCCAAACACACCCGACTCACAGCCCTAAGGAAAAATACAAATACAGAAAAATATCTTAAAGAACATTGTTTACACAAACTCAGATTAACAATATATATCAAACAAAAGCTTTCAAAGCATAGAGCTAAATTCAAGGGTTACTTGGTTTTTGGTACACAATAAAACTTAACATTAAAAGCAATTTAAAAGCTGCTCCTCCAATTCCAAAACTGTGCTTTTATTCAATCACAAAAATATGATTCCAATATGTTTTCTAGATTCAATTATTTATTTATTTCAAGTACTGCTCAATTCTGAGCAGCTGACCATTTAATACACAATAGACCACTACAGAACAAAATGGCATCTGGTCATTCTGTACAAAAACACACTTGATAATACTCTCCATTCAAATTAACCTTAAGCCTGTAAAAACAGCCAGTCCTTAAAATTTTACGGAATGCCAACATAATGGGAGTCACATGGATTTCAGGGGGGTTTCATTCCAAGAGGCAATGCTGCCACACAAAAAGGCACAGTTCCTGGGTCCCAAAAGATAGTACTGTTTAATCAAAGGTATCCAGAGGGTACTAACTCTGCTGGCACATTTTGGCCAAGCAGAAATCATGGGAAGCAGGAGATCTCTCAAATAATCTGGTCCTATACCATGTACAGCTTTATAGGTGATGACCAGCACCTTGAATTGCACCCAGAAGCACCGGTGCAGTTCACAAAGCAGAGGTGTCCCACGGATATATTGAGGCATACCCATCCCTGTCCGTGCCATTGCCTTCTTGACCAGTTGAAGCTTCCAGTCTTGGTAGGATGTCTAGAAAGCTAAATAAAATCTTCATATTCACCTGGTACTGCCTGGAAGGCAGAAAGAGAAGGGACACCCAGGGGCACCAAGGTTGCATTCTGAACCACAGTGTGAATCACAACAGCAATTGATGTCGCAGAAGCCTGGATGCAGGTCACAGGGGCAGCCTGAGAAAACATTGGTGGGATACATAAGCAGTATGAGCAAAGATTTTTAAAACAATGCAAAAAAATCAAAACAAA
This sequence comes from Thamnophis sirtalis, assembly GCF_051295495.1. Taxonomy (NCBI): domain Eukaryota; kingdom Metazoa; phylum Chordata; class Lepidosauria; order Squamata; family Natricidae; genus Thamnophis; species Thamnophis sirtalis. The sequence goes on from NW_028261391.1 coordinate 43,579,333, forward strand.
AAAAAAGTCGATAAAGGGGGTAATTCGCTTCAAAGGAAAGAGGGGCACATGCCTTTGGGACATAGCCCACACTTCCTCCCATCTCACCAGCACTTTCTTCTGTCTGCATGCCGGGAGTTCTGCTTGGGGAGGTCCCGCTTGGGGAGGTCCCGGGGAAGGACGTTTCGCTGGGGACCGTCCCAGTGGGGGCCGTTTCATCTGTGGAGTTTTCCGCTTTTAGGGTGACGTTATCAGTCTCGGTCTTCGACCACATCTCCGACAGCAAGAGCAGCAATGGGAACAGGAGCCGCCACGCTGCCATAGCAAAGGCATTTCTGCGTTGCTTAGAGACTGAGTCGCAAAGATATGACGTTTGCCTAGAAGGCGACAGAACGTCACCCGTAACGTGCTTTCATAAACCCATAGAACTAGAAAATTATAGAGATGGAAAAAGATCCTTGTGTTTTTGACGCCGCGCAGGTTTTATGGAAGTTGTGATTGGATAGCGTAACAGGTATCCTGAAAAAGACACAATTGTAACAAAGACACTATCGTGATACGGTCCTGTAAAGAAACGACAGGTCAGAGATGGGATGGAGTTCGGTTTGTATTTTAAGCACTAAAGCCTGAAATGAGCTTTTTTAAAATCCTTTTTTTCCTTATCATCTTTTATCTATCCTTAAAAGAGCCTCTCGTTTGAGGCAACCGTATTGCCTCTCTTTCCAACACGGTTGTTTGTTTGTTTTTTGCTTACCGGAAGGTTGAAAATTCTGAAATGCAATATACCTGCATTCAGTAATGAGAGAATTAAGAGCTTTAAATCTGAGTCCCATCAATAACTTTAATTATTTCAGTTTAGTTATTGCAATTGTTATTTGTAGGTTATGATTTATACTATCTGTTGTGTTCTGAGTTTGCGCTGACTAAAGGTTTGAGCGGGAAAGCGCTCGACAGCCGATTGGCTGATCGTTTGACAGCTCCTCTATAAATAGGGAGCTGTCCAAACGAGCAGCGCGCGTTCCTATCTAAGCCGGTTCTGAAGTGTTAGCTTGTACTTTAAAGGAATAAACTTGTTAGCCTTTTATTCCTGTCTCTGCCTCAGTTCTTCTGGCTACCCACGGGTCCTTGGTACACACCACTGGCGACGAAGGTGGGATTGCCAAACTGAGGTACGAGAAGCTGAAGTCACTGATAGCTGAAGTCACTCGCTGAGTCACTAGAACCGCGCTTAATCATACCGCGACGAGACGTCGTTGGTTCTGACAGGAATGGCCACGTTAAATTTCGCGCCATTCAACTATGGAGCCGAGACATGGGAGTCGTACACGGCTCGATTTGAATGCTTCCTGGTCGCACACGACCTTACCGAGCTGACAGATGAGAGGAAATGCGCGTTTTTCTTGTCGGTGTGTGGCTCAGACGTTTTCCACACAGCCAGAGCTCTGACAGCTCCTGACCCGATAAAGGCCGTTCCGTGGCCTGAGCTAATGGCCAAACTGAAGAGCCATTACGCTCCGTCCCCGTCTAAGATAGCCAGCCGGCACGCCTTCCATCAGCGCAGCCAAGCTGAGGGGGAGTCTGTGAGTGCCTACGTTGCTGCCCTACGATCCGCCGCCCTGCACTGCGAGTTCCGGGACTTAGATGAAGCCCTTCTCGACCGTTTAGTGTGTGGCCTCCGCGACCTCAAATTACAGAAGAGGCTGCTAACAAAATCAGACTTGTCGTTCCAGAAGGCCTTCGAAGAAGTTCGAGCCTCCGAAATAGCTGCTGCTTCCCTAGCCACCATCGCGAAAGCCCGGGCCGCCAACGCCGCGCAGCCTGCCAATGCCTTTAACACAGTAACCAGCCAGCCAGACTCGGAAAGCGAAGATTCCGATGCTGAAGCAGATAATGAGGACATCAACCGCCTTGATGAGGCGAGCAGAAAGAGCTGGCAACGGAAAAAGGGCAGGCCTAAATCTGCATGTAGTGGTTGCGGAGGTAACCACGAAAGAGCTGAGTGCAGATTCAGGCAAGCCCTCTGCCAGCGCTGTGGCAGGAAAGGTCACATCGCTCGAGTGTGCCGAGCCGCACAGCCCATGTCCTCGTCCGAGTCACAGACTGAGAGGTCGCGGCCATATCGTCCCAGAACAGAGGGCCCTAAGAAAGCGAGAGTGGACTGCCATTCCATTCTCCGTAACTCTCACCATAGTCTCTCGTGCAACCAACTTCAGAAGAAAATTCAACTGACAGTCATGGTCGAGGGGAAGCCCTGCGAGATGGAGCTCGACACTGGGTCTGCCACATCCATCGTGTCATGGAGCACCATCAAACGCATCGTGCCGCAGCTTTCGAAACGCCAGCTGAACGATTGCCATATCACACTGAGAGACTATCAGGGCAACCTGATCCCAATAATTGGCACCCGCAAGGTCAGAGTGCAGTTCAAGGGGTTTGACGGCCGCCTACCCCTCATCATAGTCGACGGACGGCTGCCCAGCCTTCTCGGCCTCGACTGGTTCCAGTCCCTGGGTCTGCAGATCAACGGAATTCACCACCTCAGCTCCAACGCACTCGACTGCCTGGTCAACGAGTTCCCCGAAGTCTTCGATGGCAGATTAGGCAAGTACACGGGCACGCCGGTTTCCTTTAACCTCGACCCGTCCGTACAGCCGGTGCGGATGAAGCCTCGCCGGGTGCCCATCGCCCTCAAACCAAAAGTGGACGCTGAACTGGACAAGTTAGTGGCTCAGGGCATTTTGGAGCCAGTGGACCATGCCAGATGGGAAACACCCATTGTGCTACCCATCAAGCCGGATGGCAGCGTGAGGATTTGCGCTGATTACCGCTGCTCCATCAACCGTGCCTTGCCTTCCCACGCATACCCAGTACCGGTGGTTCAACATCTGCTGCACACCTTGGGCGAGGGGACTATGTTCGCGAAGCTCGACCTCGCCCAAGCCTATCAACAGCTGGTCGTGGACGATGAAGCCGCTGAAGCACAGACAATTGTCACGCACCGAGGTGCGTTCCGTTGCCGCAGACTGCAGTTTGGGGTCAGCATTGCCCCGGGACTGTTCCAGAGCTTAATGGAGAGGCTGCTCCAAGGACTACAAGGCGTCGTCCCCTATTTCGACGACGTCCTTGTTTCAGCCACCTCCATGGAGGAACTCATGGCACGTTTGCGCATGGTTCTCCAAAGATTCCAGAAAGTGGGCCTGAAGGTTAAGAGAGACAAATGCCAGGTTGCGGTATCCCAGATAGAATTCTTAGGGTTCCTCATCGATGGCAAGGGCATCCACCCCACGGCTGCCAAAACCAAAGCCATCGTTGAGGCCCCTGCCCCAAAGAACAGAGCTGAATTACAGGCCTTTTTAGGCCTACTCAATTTTTATGCTGTCTTCCTTCCCCACAAGGCGACAGTCGCTGAGCCACTACATCGTCTCCTTGACTCAGGTGCCCCGTGGCTGTGGGGCCGCCGGGAAGCCTCCGCGTTCTTAGCAGTCAAGCACCTGCTTGTTTCCAACGATGTCTTAGTGCAATACAGCGAGCACTTACCCCTTGTGCTCGCTTGTGACGCTTCACCCTATGGGGTGGGCGCCGTCCTGTCCCATCAGTTACCCAGCGGAGCAGAGGTGCCAGTTGCCTATTTTTCCCGCACGCTCTCTGCCGCTGAACGTAACTATGCCCAAATTGATAAAGAGGCTCTTGCCATTGTGGCTGGGGTGCGCCGGTTCCACCATTACTTGTACGGCCGCCCATTCCAAATTGTCACCGATCACAAGCCCCTGCTAGGGCTGATGGCAGGAGATCGCCCTGCCCCACAGGTTCTCTCCCCACGCATGACCCGCTGGTTTGTGTTCCTGGCCTCCTACGATTATCAGCTGAACTACAGACCAGGGAAGCAGATCGCCCACGCTGATGCTCTCAGCCGCTGCCCCCTGCCAGAGGCCGTGGACGACCCTGCTGCTGCCGCGCCGGTCTTCCTAATCGACGACCTCAATCTTCCTCTCTCTGCCGCCGACATCGCCCGGGAGTCCGCAAGGGATCAGGTAATTTCCCGGGTGCTAGACTGGGTTAAGCGGGGGTGGCCAAAGGACCCCGTAGACACCGTTTACCTTCCCTTTAAATCTCGCCTAGCGGAGCTCTCCGTTCAGCGCGGCTGTTTGCTATGGGGCCATAGGGTTGTCGTACCTGCCTCACTGAGGACTACTGTCTTGCGGCAGCTTCATCACGCTCACCCGGGAATTGTCCGCATGAAAGCCTTAGGTAGAAGTTATGTATGGTGGCCTAAGCTAGACCAAGGCATCGCCGACCATGTCGCCGGCTGCCTGAAATGCCAAAGTGCCCAGGCGCTGCCACCAAAAGCTGAGCCGCGATCGTGGGAGCCACCTTCGGCTCCATGGTCCCGCATTCACATTGATTTTGCTGGCCCTATTCACGGCCACATGCTCCTTGTCGTTGTGGATGCTTTCTCGAAATGGCTCGAGGTCGTCCACATGTCCACTACCACTGCAGATGCGCTAATAGCGACCCTGCGTCGCTTATTTGCCACCCATGGCCTGCCCGACGTGTTGGTGTCCGACAATGGACCGCAACTGACAGCTGCCAAGTTTGAAGCCTTCCTTGCTTCCCAAGGCATCCGACATGCCCTCACCTCCCCGTTCCACCCCGCTAGCAATGGCTCGGCGGAGCGCGCTGTCCGCTCCGTCAAAGAGTCTCTGGCCAAGCTAGACCACCTTCCCTGGCAGGAAAGGATTGACGCTTTTTTACTCGCCCAACATACGACTCCCTCGCCAGAGACTAACACTAGCCCGGCCGAGCTCCTTATGGGACGCCGACTGAGGACAACCTTAGACCGTTTGCACCCCACTTACTCCGTGGCCACCCCGTTAGATTCCCGGGGGGGACCCCGTTCCTTCAGCCAGGGGGAGGCAGTGTATGCCCGGAATTATGTAGGACATCCCTTGTGGCTACCGGGCATAATAACCGATCAGACCGGGCCCTGCTCCTACAGGGTCAGGCTCCTCGACGGCAGAGTCTGGAAGCGCCATTGCGACCAGTTGCGGAGCAGGCACCAACCTCCAACAAGCCAGCAGCAGTCAACCGACCTGCCAACCCAGACGGGCACGACAACCAACGCAGAGCCAGGAAACGAGGAGGTCAACCGCGATCCGGCAGCCTCAGTCCCAAACCGAAGCGGCGACTTACCTGGTGGGCCAGCACCATCCTGCGTTCTCCAGCGGCCCAGGCGATCGCCGTCCTCCGATGCAGAGTCCTCGGTCGAACAGCCAGAGCCTCCAAGCGAAGCAGAAGGGCCTAGGGCATCAGGCCGCATCAGGCGGCGTCCAGCTTACTTGCAGGACTACGCCTGCGCGAACTTAAGGGGGGAGGAGTGTTGTGTTCTGAGTTTGCGCTGACTAAAGGTTTGAGCGGGAAAGCGCTCGACAGCCGATTGGCTGATCGTTTGACAGCTCCTCTATAAATAGGGAGCTGTCCAAACGAGCAGCGCGCGTTCCTATCTAAGCCGGTTCTGAAGTGTTAGCTTGTACTTTAAAGGAATAAACTTGTTAGCCTTTTATTCCTGTCTCTGCCTCAGTTCTTCTGGCTACCCACGGGTCCTTGGTACACACCACTATCCGAAATACAAACCGATCTCTGCCCCATCTCTGACCAGCAGTTTTTATAGAGCACTATTTTACAATGCTGTCATAGAAATTTTCTGTCAACTTTAACCAGCCTATGATGCAAGCTGTATAAATATTGGAAAAGAAACACAAAATATTTACAAATGCTTCTCAACCATAAGGCGAGGGAATTTAAATTAGACTGGTTGTACCTTTTCTGAACAGACAATTTTATTAAAAGACATAAACTGCAATGAGCTGCAGCTCACTTCATCTGGGAACTATGTTTGTAGCATTTATTATGCTTTATTATCCCTCCAACTGTACTTGACTCTGAAGATACTGGGATACAGTCAAGAAATTTTCAGGTAATACTATGGCACTGGTTTCTCACTGCCTTCTTCCAGAATGTTTTTTTGACTCACCAGTCTATCCTACAACCTTGTGTTTCCCGCTGCACTTCCATTCAAGTACCAGGCAGAACCAGCCCTGCTCAACTTTCAATACCAGCGATATTTACCATATATCTGAATGGAGAAAGGAGAACGGACAATTCAAAGGAAGGACAGCTGAAGAGAAAAGGAGGATACACAAAAACTGTTTTAACTTTCTTGGCAGCTGCGACAAAAATTACAGCAAATACTGCAAAAAATGTACTTAGACCTACAGGTATGTAAAATTACTTTTCCAGCATCAGAAAGACTAGTTTTCAAGAATACATATGCTAGCAATAACATTGAATTGATGATGACATGCTTTTCAAGTTTTATCACAGAAACATAAAGCAAGCCATGCAATCTATTGACTACAAAGATCATGGATTTTAAGTGGTTGGATTGAAGCCAATTGCTAGAATTAGGAAAAAGATCATTAACATACATCTAGTTTGTCAAATTTGTTGATAGATGAGGAAAAGAAAGAAGCAGGCTATTTTCAAGATCACAATGTATGAAATTTTGAATCATTACTGTTGTAAAAACAACCCAATTTAAAAAAAAAATACTCAGAAAGCTGGGACATATTTGATTTTAAGGCTGTGCCTTCTGAACAGAGGACATGAGGGCAAAAAAGAGGACAAACTATCCTTTTGCCAGACATCTAATAAAACTAAACCCAGGCAAGTGTTGATCAGGTGCACAAAAAAAGTATCTTCTCTACACCATAGAATTTTTTTCTACAGAAATGGGGATTATTCTAAGATATTACTTCATTTCAGAAATCCTTCTATACCAGAAATTAGTTATGATAAACAATGGAATATTATTGTGCTAAGTGCTATAGATTGGTATGTAGTGTGATTGATTTTTATATGTTTTGGTTCCTATTATGGTTCTTATCCACTGTTATGATATTAAGTGAAGCTTAATTAAGGTATTAAAAGGATTTCATATCACCAGCAACCAGAGCTGTTATACAATTCTCCATCTCTCCTTAAATGAAGATCATTGTGCTGCTTTCCCAGCTTTTTAGCACAATTTATAACATAATTTATTACATTTTTATAAAGAAAATCAGAAGTGGGTTGCTCCCGGTTTTATTAGCAATAGCAATAGCAGTAGACTTATATACCACTTCATAGGGCTTTCAGCCCTCTCTAAGCGGTTTACAGAGAGTCAGCATATTGCCCCCAACAATCTGGGTCCTCATTTTACCCACCTCGGAAGGATGGAAGGCTGAGTCAACCCTGAGCCGGTGAGATTTGAACCGCTGAACTGCTGATCTAGCAGTAGCCTGCAGTGCTGCATTTAACCACTGCGCCACCTCGGCTCTTATTACCGGTTTGCTTTGCTCTCTTTTGCACCAGATGCGCGCTATGCACGTGTGCACAGTTCAATATAATTTTTTTTTGCGCATGCGCAGAACAATTTATAATGAACTGCACACAAGTGCGCACTACAAAACAACATGCCGTCAGGGAACCAGTTCAGGGGCGTGGCCAGCCTTGATCGTTGCCAGTTCTGCAACCCAAGCCAAAAAACCTGGGAGCAACCCACCTCTGGAAAAAATGTGTTAAAGGTAAAAGAATCGGAGAGCTGCCATGATGTCCTTTGATTATGCACATTAAGGGTTATCCATCTCAAAGCATTTTTGTCTAGCAAATAAAGAAGTGAAAGGAAAACAAGTGAATGTTACAAATGGAGGACTTAGGCATCTCATAAAATTTTGTGAATAACATAAAAACAATAGTCTCAAATGGAGGTATTTTCTATCTTCTAGATACAGGCCACACAAATATAGAGTTGAATGGACTTTTGTGGTTTTGTAATCTACCCTGCTGCTCAGAGCAAGAATCTTCCAATCACGACAAATGATTCCAACTTTTATTTGAAACCCCCAATGCTGGAGCAACCACAGCTTCTGGAGGCAATCTGTCCCACTACTTAATAGCTTCCACAGTCAGGAAATTCCTCTTTATAAAGTTTGGATCTCTCAGAGTAAAATTCTACCCATTAGTTCCTTTTCCTTCTTCAGGGACTATGAAGAATAAATCTATATTCTCTTCCCTGTGATAACCTTTCAAGTATGGGAAGACTGCTATCACATTTTCTTTCAGCTAAATTTATCAGTTCCTTAGGTATTCTACATAGAATTTAGTCTTCCGGCCCATTACTATCTTTGTTGTTCTTCTATACACTCTTTCCAGTTCCTCAACACCCTTGTTGTATTGTGGCAACCAAAACTAGACATGGTATTCCAGGTGCAGAGTGACCAATGCAGAATGGAGTGGAACTATAAATTCCCATAATCTTGACATATTTCTGTTGATGCATCCAAAGTAAGTTTCCAAAGTAGTAAATTGACTTTTGATTGAATATGCATAAAATTGGCTACAAGCAGGGGAGGAAGAAAAATAATATTTGAGTTTGGAGGGGTAGATATTAGGTAAATATAAATTTACAAAATGGGAGATAATTGGCTGGGGAGTTACATTTTTTAGACTTAGAAGAATAAAAGCCAGGCTATATCAAAGAAGGAGCTTATGAGACTCCTGTAGTAAAAAAAACAGTACATAAAAGCAAACAAGTTTGCTTAACGTTTTAGATGATACAGTATATGGGAAAATATAGAACGAAGAGTTTGAATAACAAAAGGTTTCCAAAATAACATAATTTTCATGTGAACTGGATAAGGCAATGGCAGTTTATTGAGAAAAAATCCAGGATAGGTGAGAAAAGTGCTGAAGTTGTATGGGCCAATCTTATACACTAGTCAGGTTTTGATAGAAAGTTTAAATAAATAGATTTTGGGAGCCATCATATGCAATAAACATTGCCTTTATTTTTCTGAAACTCAAATATAACCTGCTGATAGTTGCCTAGATTTTGAATTAGGAGGTGTGCTGGAGTGCATGAATAAGTTGAGATTTCTTTTAGAAACTGAACTCTTCTGGTATTTTTGCTACATGCCTAAGTCTCTAGATAAAAAGAACAAGTAAATCTGGAAATAACCTTTGGAAATTGTAGGGAGGACATGTCAGAAAAATACAATAATTCAAGAATAATGTTTTTCAATCTTGAAATTCATGTAATAAAGAAATATTTTCATCCAACCCACTTGCTCCTGCTTAAACCTCTGAAAAGAATTAAAGAAACTACTGAAACAATTGAGAAATATGAAGTTATAACATTCAAGAGTCACATGAGTTTACTTCTCCATTTTAAGAGCTCCTGCTACACATTTAAAAATAGTGCTACAACAAACCAGAATCAGGCTATCTTGGGGGAGAGTATGATAAATGTCATGTTCAAAGCAGCTATGTTTTCTCAGGAATTCTCGGCAATAAAAAATGACCATAAAAATTCAAATTTTGAGCATATTAATTTTTCTGGATGAAAAAAATCATACCACTCCTTGATTGAAGAAAGTTATTTTTGTCTATGCCAGTCATGCCTAATCAAACAGAAACTATCATCTTTGAATTCAATAGTCAAGGAAAGAGAGAAGCACACATATACTTTGATCCCAAACTTGTTGTGTATAGGGAGTTACTCCTTCTTTGATTTTTATTTATTAGTATCTGTTCTCTGTTTTATAGAATTAAATCCTTTGGTACAAATTTAGCAAATTTAGCAATGTTAAGCCAAATTCTTGTATTGTGGCTCTTCCACATAGTTCCATCAATATACACTATATTGCCAAAAGTATTCGCTCACAACTGAGTCTGATTATTTGGATGGGTGATCAAATACTTTTGGCAATATAGTGTACATTGCCCCCAACCTTGAGAGGAAAAAAATATGGCACTAGAAAACTAATGAAATGGTATGCCTGTGTACTTATTTATTTTAAAAAAAACAGTAACTGCCCAGCAGAAAAGAAAGAAGGGAAAGAATAACTATAAATGGCCAAACAAACTAACAAATCTAACAAGCATTATTCCTGAGATTCAAACCAAGGATGTTCTATAGGTAAGGCAAGTATTAGATCTTTTATGCTAATAAAGAAGTCTTGCCATAATAGAACATGTAGCATGTATTTTTCAGAAAAAGTGGAGGAAATATGGTGCCGCAGAAAATAGCCTGTTGAATGTCAGGGGCTCACCTAGAAGAAAGAAAAGTACAGCAGGTAAACCAGAAAGCAGAACTTGAACCAACGAAGGATAAATATAGTAGTTGAAAACAGAGCAGGAAAATGCACCATGAGGTCCCATGTAAGGTGGGTGGGGTGACCACGAGGTGAGGTCTTGTATTGTTTAAGGTGTACATGTATATTTATATATATACGTATGTATCTATCAAACAACAAAAAATTTTCACAAGCAAATGCAAAATGATAAAGCATGGACATTTTATTTCCTCTAATTCTGAACATAGGAATTAGTATCACAAGGGAGATAGTTGACGTATTTGCTATCCTCTGACTGAAAGGAGATGATATAAATGATTGGAAAGGTTTTTTTTAAAATTTATTTTATTACAGATTTAAAGAATACATACCAAGTTTTAAAAATCCAAAAGACAGATTTTCTGGGGATAGAAATAGCAAATTTGTGCGTAATGTTCCTATTAATTCAATGTGAATAAAATTAAAGCCACTGAGTTTAGTACAGGTCTTGGTTCCACTTTCTCATGGCCACATTTTAGAATGTAGCATTAGTATACTTAAAGAGAAAGTATGGCCTTTGGGCCCCCCCTCTCCCTCCGTTTCACCAAAATTACATACATTCTACTGAAGACGCAGAAGCAACAGTTTTTAGTGATGCCAACTTTGGTTATGAAATTTTGTCATGGTCAGCCTTTTGTGCTTTAGCTGGAACAGGAAACATCTTTTAAGTTATGGTACCCCAGAGAAAGAAACTGAAGGACAATTTGCTAAGTTCTTCTTTCCTGTTTCCGGGTTTCATTCTTTATCCAGATATAAATAATATTGTGACCTTATCACAGTTCTCTTTTATATTTATATTTTAAGATATTCTTTATAAATTGTATGTAAAATTTAATAACTCTATTTTGGACTGGGATATAATCCCCCACAAAATGGATTGTGATCAGATTTTTTCAAAATTTGAAGAGAACATTTCAAATTTTTGTTTCAATAGAAACTGAATATATTTTGGATAAAGTCAGCTGTGGTAGTGTATATCCCAAGTAACGCAGTTTCTGCCTTGAAATTTAATTGTCCTAACTATGCAAGAAATCACTCATTTTATGAAAGAATTTTGTGGAGGAAGAAGCCTCATTAAATGCTGAAATTCTTTTAACTCTCTTAGGTTAGGATGGCTTGTGTTTTCTTCTCTTCAGGTTGCAACAATTTTTAGAGAATTTTTAGATTTAATGATACATGTTTTAATTGCAATGAAGCTGGATTACTGTAAAATACTTCACGGGTTTGCACTTGAAAGTGGTATGGAAACTGGGTTTTATGCACAATGCAATAGCTGGAATGTTCACTGGGATCTTAGTATACTGATTAAATTATGTAACACCAGAAGATTATCAGCTATGTAATTATCTATTTCTGGAGCAATTTCAGGAGTTGTTCGTGTCCTTTAAAATCTAATATAGTTTGAGTATGAATTTTTGAAATCCTGCACTATATGAATTATTTAAAAGGTTCATTTTTCATTTTCAAATTTTAGACTATTAGGAGATTAATAGTCCACAGTTTTGGTCCTTTCATCCTGAAGAAGATCCAGTGTTTTATAAAATAATATGTAAAGTTTTAGTACAATCAATTTTATTTAATTTGTTGGCAAATGCTATCTACACTAGGCTTTTAATTATAAAGGCTATTTATATATTTTTAGCCTGGTCCCTAGATAATTAAATGGCAAGGATGGGAGATTTTAATTATCATCTGATGTTGAAATAATATTTAACAATGTTGTCTCCTAAAATTTTATGGATTTTTTTCTCATAGTCCACCAAACTATGTATCCTAAACAAGGGTAAAAATATATAAATTATTCATATCAATTGGGGAGAACTGATTCATGGTCTCATGGATTTCATGGATTTACAAGTTTAGATTCACATTTGAATCATATAGATACCATTGATACCAGTGACGTGCGGTGAAGTTTATGGCTGGTGAGGCAAGCGGGCAAAAGCCGCCCTATGTCGGACACAGTGCCTGGGCTTTGGCGGGGCTTTCAGAAAGCCCCGCCAAAGCCCCAGCGTGTCTTTCCAAAAGCCCCACCGAAGCCCTGCTGCTGTGTCCTACATAGAGGCATCCCACGGGCATCATAGAGCATCAGAAGGAGAAAGGGGCAGATTATATTAATGAAGACATGCCACACTTAAAGTGGTTCCCCTTAGACAGGAATCGGAAAATGATTATAAATGTGCCTGCTGAATGGTCAGCCTCCTCGCTTTAACAGTTTTGGGTTGCCAAAACATAAAAAAAAAGTGCCAGCCCGCCCGCCAACAGAGGGGGGTAAAACACAAACACACAAATTACTTACAATAATACAATTACTTACAAATTACATTAATTTTGAATCCCTCCCCTTCCCTCCAATCCACATACCTTTTCCAGCTGTTTCACAGAGGATTTCAACTCTGCTCTTGTCTGCCATGATGAAAATGTAAAAATGTAAAAGGAAAAAGGCAAGAGCTACTGAGGTCAAACTGGGTTAGCTGCTGCCAGAGTCTCCAATGGATAACTCTGCTTAACTGTTTAAAAAATCCTCTAAAAAAAGTGCCCTCTACAGGAGGAGGCGAGAGAACCACGTGCCTCATCTACATAAGGAATTTTTCGGCTTTTAACCCTTGCTTAACTTTGCTCGAGTGATCATAAAGACAGACTAAATGAGGCATGTGGTTCTCCCGCCTCTTCCTGTAGAGGGCACTTTTTTTAGAGGATTTTTTAAACATTTAAACACTAAGCAGAGTCATCCAACTGTGACTCTGGCAGCAACTACCTCAGCCTTTTTCCTTTTACATTTTTTTTCTTGTCATGATGACAGTGGTGAGGCCCTGCCTCCCCTGACTGCACGTCCCTGATTGATACAGCTGAGATATATTTTACATGATTACAATATATAAAACTCTTTTATGCTCTGTTACATAAACACATTCATAAAAACAGTGGGCATTTCCATGTTCAACATTTTCTCTGGACTAGTTTCCTTTGAAATAACATGACTGGGTTTCTCATAATTTGTCTTCATATGCAGTGAGAGAAAGAGGGAGGAAAAAGAGAACGAGAAGATAGCAAAAGCCATGGCTATAAATAGCAATAGCAATAGCAGTAGACTTATATACTGCTTCATAGGCCTTTCAGGCCTCTCTAAGCGGTTTACAGAGAGTCAGCATATTGCCCCCAACAATCTGGGTCCTCATTTTACCCACCTCGGAAGGATGGAAGGCTGAGTCAACCCTGAGCCGGTGAGATTTGAACCGCTGACCTGCTGATCTAGCAGTAGCCTGCAGTGCTGCATTTAACCACTGCGCCACCTTGGCCTAAATAAATGTTCTGATAGAAGTTTTATGGATTTCCAAGGAGTATAAACTACATCCCAAAGATGCTTCCTCATCTTAAGCTATCTACCTTTATATGTTTCTCCCATATGAATATTTTCTCAAATATACAAAGTTTTACTTAAATAAATAAATAACCAACCAGGAGACAGTGCTGTTCTACCCCCTGTCCTATAATGAGTATTTTCAAATGCTGTTAGAGTAAATATATATATATGTAAACTCTGATATTCTTGTGATCTGTACTAGGGACACAAGATATGTTCTGTATTTCTATTTAAAGTATACTTTTTCTTTAAGTTTGGTAACTTCCCCAAAGTTTTGCTTCAAGGAAGAACATATGGTGACTTCCTCAGCAAATTTAAACCACTCTAATGCAGCTACTGTTTATAGAAAGAGATAGCACTACAGAGTCAAACAGAAACAAAAAGAAACTAAAAACTACACATTCATAATCTACAAAATTATTGTTCCTTCTCTCTCAAAGAATGCTGCATATTTGAAGAAAAAAACACGTTTATTCAGGATTCAGTGGATTTTTTGTTAAGGAAAATGCTTAAATCATGAATTAAATCATATTGCTTTTCTATATTATCTCGAGTTACAGGATAGGATTCATTTGCTTTGATTCTACTTGTAGTTGGCACAAAATACTAAAATGTGTCTAAAAAGAAAAATTTGCATTATCCTGTAAATAGATAGAGAATATTATTTAAGAAAGTTAACAAAAAAATGATTGGGCTAAGTTTCTGGAATCTTAGCCCAAAGAGTAAAGAGCTGAGATTCAACACAGGATTGTAATCATTTCAGTTTGAATCTAATCTATGATTACATTTTATAGAAAGTTAATTCTGAATATCGGAGATAAAGCTAGAATAACCTGTAATTGAGTATTCTTGTACTGTGTGTGTACTGTTTTTCTTTAACTGAAAAACTGAGTTTACATTTGTTTCCTAGCACCGTCCTTATTCCAGATCCTAATTTTTCAAATTTCAGTATTTTTTCCTGAATATCAAGGGAAGAACTATGTTAGTTTATAGTAAGCAAACTTAGAAAGAATCTGGCAGCACCTTTTGAAATTATGAATTTTATTTAAGACACAATATTTCTACTTATAGAAGCTTATCCCTTAAATAGAATTGCTAGTCTCAAAATGTGTTTTTATTACACTTCCACATTTTTGTCTCCTCACAGCTCTTTTGAGGAACTGCAAAATAGAGTTTTCTCATGATTCCTCACCACTGAAAAAGAATTGATACATGGCAGTAATATGCTAGGCTAATATCTCAGTCTGTTGCACAATAGTTCATAATGAAAAAGACAAGTCTCACTACCTCTAGGATGTTTAAAAATATAAAAGTGGAACATGTAGCAAATTATCATAAATGAGAACAAACTGACATAAAAGGAAACTGCTAGATCGGGTAATGGAAAGGCACACTCAGGCTAAAGGCAACAACAGCTCTTTATTGTAACAGAACATGTACAATCCAGCGAAGGTTGAGTCTGACAGCAGCCCTTTTATAGGGAGCTGTTATGATGAAGGAGGCTTAAACAATTATAGTCAAATTCCTGGAAATTTGTAAGTTCACTTTGAGCTAAGAAAGAAACATACATCAGTATCAGTGGGAGGGATGTATCCAGATGATCTTTCTAGCAGGGTTAAATGTCAGCCATGTTTTAACTGTGGTGGAATATTCTTGCCAGGTGTCATTTCAACAAATACTGTGCATTTTAAAAAGCAAATGTGATTTTTGTGCTGATGGGTGGAAGATAATTATACTAGTCTTTTCTGTTTGGAGATAAAAATCATGCTAGATGGGACATCCCACTTACAAGCTATGTTTTGTTTATTTTACAATAAATATAAGTTTTAAAATAAGTTTATAACCCACCCCAATCCTAACAAATGCTGGAGAGGTACAATAAGGTCAAGTGCATGAAAGGTCTGAACATGACAATTATAATGGGTAGCACACACACACACACACACACACACACACACACACCCCTCTATAAAATAGCATGGGCAACCTGTGTAATTAATCTTAGTAGAAAATGGACAAAATATACCCACCACATGGTTGACAACTATAAATACTTCATAGTTGTATGTTATTTATAAAATATCATTTAATATATACTCAAATATTAAAGTATGAGATGAAAATATTGTAAACATAATTGTTTGTAAACCATGTTCCTCAGTTGGCAACAAATACATGAGTGGAAAGTATCTTGATGTGAGGGCTGAAGCTGGTAAGGCAGGAAGCAAAAAGCTTGAAGTGATCAAGGCCATTAAGTAAAGAGGGTGCTTGTGCCCTCCCAATTCCTATTTGGGGAAAAAGCAAAAGTCCATTGCAACAGAACATTAGCCATTTTGGGATTTAAACCCTGGGATTTGACATAGACATAACATAGTTGGATTCATTTGTAGTTAATATTCTATGTTGATATACAATATAATAACAGAGTTGGAAAGGATTGGAGGTCTTCATTTCCTGCAATCGTTCTTCATATGTTTTAGTCTCCAGTCCCCTCGTCATCTTTGTTGCTCTTCTCTGCATTCTTTCTAGAGTCTCCACATCTTTTCTACATTGTGGTGCCCAAAACTGAATGCAGTATTCCAAGTGTGGCCTTACCAAGACTTTATAAAGTGGTATTAACACTTCACGTGATCTTGATTCTATCCCTCTATTTATGCAGCCTAGAACTGTGTTGGCTTTTTTGGCAGCTGTTGCACATTGTTGGCTCATATTTAAATGGTTGTCCACTAGGACTGCAAGATCCCTCTCACAGTTACTACTATTGAGCAAGGTACCACCTATACCAGCGATGGCGAACCTTTTTTGGCTCGCGTGTCATAATGGGGGGAGTGCAGGAGGATCATGTGAAGGCATGCCGTGCCCATAATGCAATGCGCAACCCACCCCAGTGTGCATGTGCGCACTACAGGCACTACCCCCATTAGATAGTATTATAATAATGAACAAGCATGAGATCAACAGCTAAGTTTTAAAAAAATCAATTTTATTTATTAAACATATTATCAATTATTAAATTATGTCTTCTTTTATACATTCAGATAATCACTTGTACACCAGAATAATTCTAATTTCCGAAAATAATGTAATTCATCAGGAGCCAGAGGTCTAGAGTATTTCTGTAGTCTGTTGATCTTCTACAACTTATGTTGAAATTGTACATTAGAGCAAACGTCTTCAGTTTGCAAACTGTAAGCCTTTCTTCTAGATATCTCAGGGTTTTCCCCTTTACAGCTTAGTTTCTTCCTTTCAATTCCCAATAGATCCATTTCTTCATATAGCTATTTATTTGATAGGTTATGAACATCCTCTTCCTATTTTATGGTGGCTTTTTATATATTTTAAATTCTCCATTTACGATCTAAAAAGTTGCCATTGTATTTAAGTTGCAGCAGAAATACAGGTGCAACTGTGGTAATAATTGTTATAAATGAATAGCTGTGGTTATAAAAAATAAAATAAACAAAATTATGCAGCCATTGATAAGTAGTATATGGATAATTCATAATACAAGTAGAAGAGATCATATAGTGCCCAATGTTCAAGTTTGTCAAGATCCTTCTGTATCTTAAGCCTGTCTTCTGGAGTATTGGCTCTTCCTGCCAGCTTGGTGCCGTCTGTAAATTTGAGGAGTTCCCTATTTATTCCCTCATCCAAATCATTGATGAAGATGTTGAAGAGTACTGGGCCTAAAACAGAGCCTTGGGGTACTCCACTGCATACTTCCCT
Source organism: Thamnophis sirtalis (assembly GCF_051295495.1). Taxonomy (NCBI): domain Eukaryota; kingdom Metazoa; phylum Chordata; class Lepidosauria; order Squamata; family Natricidae; genus Thamnophis; species Thamnophis sirtalis. Next base: position 43,596,613 of record NW_028261391.1, read on the forward strand.
CCATGTAGATGCAGTTCCATTGAGGACTACACATTGAGTGCGGTTGGTCAGCCACTTACGAATCCATCTGGTTGAGATGCTGTCCAACCCACATTCTTCTACTTTATCTTGTAGTAGGTTATGGTCTACCTTATCAAATGCGTTACTGAAATCCAAGTAAACTATATCGATGGCATTCGTCTGGTCCACTAATTTTGTCACTTTGTTAAAGAATGCAATAAAATTAGTCTGGCATGATCTGTTTTTGACAAACCCATGTTGGCTTTTGACTATTACTTTATTTAGTTCTAGATGTTCGCTAATTCGTTGCTTGATTATCTTTTCTAGAATCTTCCCCGGTATTGAGGTCTGGCTGATAAGTCTGTAGTTTCCTGGATCTATTTCTTTTTCCTTTTTTGAAGATGGGAACCACATCAGCTCTTTTCCAGTCCTCTGGCAGTTGCCCGGTGCTCCAGGATCTCCGAAAGATATAGTTCAGTCGTTCTGAGATCTCGTCTGCAAGTTCCTTCAGAACCCTGGATGTAATCCATCCGGTCCTGGTGATTTGAACTCATCTAGGGTAGACAGGTGCTCACTTACCATTTACTTCCTTATTTCAACTTGTCTTCCTAATCTGATTTTTGTGGTGCTATTTTTGATAGTTGGACTGTTTTGTACCTTTGTGTAAAGACAGATACAAAATGCGGAACGGGATCCCGACGGGGAGGCCGCGGTCCTTGGTCGGGAACCGGCATTGGCGCTTCGGTCCCCATGTTGGGGCCTGGGGACATCTGCAAACGGTACATGGTCTGGTCTACTCGAGTCTGCCAAACCGGGCAGCTCACACGCATGGAGTCGTGTGGAATGGGATCCCGATTCAGGCGCGGAGACCTCGGTCCTCGGTTGGGAACCTCTGCCATTGGCTTGTGCCTGGAGCCAGGGCCCGGGGAGGTCCATGAAGGGCAGAGGTCCCAGTATATTGTCGCTGGGGCAATCCGGGCGCCACTCGGTGGGATGGGATCCCGGTGCAGAGGCCGCGTCCTTGGTCGGGAACCTCTGCCATCGCCTTGGGACCACCGTGGGGGCCCGTGGAGGTCCGTGAAGTACAGAGGGTCCGGTCTACTGGCGCCGGGGCAATCCGGGCACTGCTCAGCATGACTGGATCGTTGGTCGGGAACCACCGCCACTGCCAATTAGTTTTTCTGACTGTCAGGAAATTTCTCCTCAGTTTTCAGTCACTTCTCTCCTTGGTTAGTTTCCACCCATTGCTTCTTGTTCTACCCTCAGGTGCCTTGGAGAATAGTTTGACTCCCTCTTTTTTGTGGCAACCCCTAAGATATTGGAACTCTGCTATCATGTCTCCCCTAGTCCTTCTTTTCATTCAACTAGACATACCCTGCGACTGTTCCTCATACACTTTAGCCTCCAGTCCCCAAATCCTCTTTGTTGCTCTTCTCTGCACTCTTTCTAGAGTCTCCACATCTTTTCTACATCGTGGTGACCAAAACTGAATGCAGTATTCCAAGCGTGGCCTTACCAAGATGTTATAAAGTGGTATTAATACTTCACGTGATCTCGATTCTACCCCTCGGTTTATGCAGCCTAGAACTGTTTTGGCTTTTTTGGCAGCTGCTGCACAGTCCTGGCTCATATTTAAATGAGAGATCCGAGATCCCTCTCACAGTTACCATTATTGAGCAAGGTACCACCTATACTGTGCCTGTGCATTTCATTTTTCTTGCCTAAATGTAGAACCTTACTCTTTTCACCATTGAATTTCATTTGATTAGATAGTGCCCAATGTTCAAGTTTGTCCAGATCCTTCTGTATCTTAAGCCTATCTTCTGGAGTTTTGGCTATTCCTGCTGGCTTGGCGTCATCTGCACATTTGATGAGTTACCCATTTATTCCCTCATCCAAAACATCAACGAAGATGTTGAAGAGTACTGGCCTAAAACAGAGCCTTGGGGTACTCCACTGCATACTTCCCTCCATATAGATTGGACTCTTTTATCCCTTTGTGTAAAGACAGATGCAAAAAAAAATATGAGTTAAATAGTTCTGCTTTCTCTCTGTTGCTTGTCACCTTCTTGCCACTTTCTCCCAGGAATGGAGCAATTGTTTCCTTAATTTTTTTCTTGTTTTTAACAAGATATGATGTGTTTTAATTTACAGTAAAGGCTATATTTAGTTATACTGAGTCCTTGATATTCAGCCATTCAGAACTCCGAATAAATTATTCTATTTACAGAAATAAAATCAAGACAGAGAATAAGAAATTTAATGTCAAGTCTCAGTTTATCCAAAAATATGTATATCAGAGGTTTACATATGATGACCAAGGAGATCAATTTGACAAGATCTGTCTGTCTGTCCGTCCGTCCATCCATCCATCCATCCATCCATCCATCCATCCATCCATCCATCCATCTATCTATCTATCTATCTATCTATCTATCCATCCAATTTTATTAAATTGGTACATTACTATAGCTTGCATATACACTTCATTAAAATATTATACACACACACACACACACACACACACACACACACACACACACACACACACACACACATATATATATATATATATATATATATATATATATATATATATATATATATATATATATATATAAATTTTTAATGAAGTGTGTATGCAAGCTATAGTAATGTACCAATTTAATAAAATGGAAACAAAACTACATGTCTATAGAGGGAAAGTCTAATCCCAAAACCATGGGGCTGCAGGAAAGGATAGCTTTTGTCTAGCATTTATAATCACCAAAGGTAGCAAGAACAAGGGGCACAGAAATGTTCTATTGTAAATAGTTATTCTATTTTGATCCAATAACTTGTATGTCAGGCAACTTCAAAAGAATGTAAGTAATTCTGTACATAACAATGGCACTAGTTCCCTCTGAAAAATGACCCTACAATGAGCTATACATAACTGACTTCTGAAAGTTAGAAGATTAAGAAAGCAATGCATATACTTGGATAAGGTCATGAAATACCCAGATGAAACTTGTAAGAATTGCCCTGCAAGAGATGCAGATAAAGAAAGACTTCTGGGGTGGTGGTGACCTGTTCTCCTGAGTCATCAAATAACCCCTCCCACGGCCTTGGACCGTTAAATAACCCTGCTGCATGTGCCCCTCTCAGAGGCAGCAGAAGCTGATCAAAGAAGCGGGAGAAGGAAGAATAGCAGGCGTGAGCAAAGGGGATGGAAAAGCCAAGTGGTAAGAAAAAAAATTGTTCTGAATAAGCAGCAAAGGCAGACTCTCCCTCCTGCTTTCTTTCAACACAGAGGAAGAACTGGGGAGGGGAGGGAGTGAGAAACTCTTGGAGAAATTTGTGGCCGCTGAAAACAGCTGTAATGTCAGCCCCGATACAGACAAAAGTTGAAGAACTCATGAATATTCATGTGAAATGTGTATAGTCCTTCAGTTTTGCCATTTAAGAGAGAACTGAGTTCATTCTACCGGCTTCCGACTGAATTTCCAACCTCACTAACTAGAAAGAAAGTCCTTGTTGAATGAGGACTTTTTGTGTGTGTTGATTCTGAGATGATGGATTTGCTGTTAAGGAGACTTCTTATAGCCAGTGGAACAAACATAAATACCTGCTTTAAGTTTGGATCATGTGTAAAAGGTAACAGTGAAAGTATTTGTATGTGTTTGAATGTGTATGTGTGATAGCTATTGAAATTGTGATAACTATTCTGCTTAAAAATCCTTGTTAATGATCTTTGGAGCACATAAGATGACAGCAAGGAAATGTTTGTCATGCCACGTTATCTTAGATTGAGCATGTTGTATGGACATATATATAAACATGGGCTGAAAAGAGGAGGGAGCAGTACAGTTCTGTTTGGAATGTGTGTTTTATTCACTCAAGTTTAAACCTGCAATTTTCAGTATATTAGCTCCCTTTGATTTTTGCATTATGTTTTATTTTTAATAATAATGGCACATGATAGAAATTGTGCCTGAGAATATGCTTTTATATATTTAGTGTGAATGTTTCTTTGCAGCTTTCCGCTCTGTGTCACTGTACCCAAAAGCAAACCATTATATTGTAAACAAACATAAGTTGGTGTTGGGGCACATGCTTGTATGCTGAAGTCTCAGGTGTAGTCTTGGCCTCTGTGGTAGATAATCAAAACAAGCTCTGCCTGATATCCTAGACTGCTGGTATTATTCTAAATAAATAAGAAAACTTCATCATATATATGATATGAAAGTACCATGTGCAATGTAAATAAAAGAATAGTATAAGAAAAATATTCAAAAGTGCCAGGATATTTCTATCCTAAGTTCTGGTTGGGAAAAGTAATATTCTTTGCAGAAAATGAGATGCTGGTGTAAAACATTGCCACCGTTCAAACATGAATTAATTTGTTGGGCATATATGCAAAGCAGGAATTTGTCCCATGCAACAATCTAAATGTTGGCATTCTGCTTTGATAAGCGTAGGGTAAAGTAGAGACTTTAAGTGGCTGGGATGCAAAGATTCTCCATATCTTGCATGGTTCATCAAGTCATGATTGGATCAAGATTATCTAGGCATATCTGGAGGTGGGGAGGGTATGTCAATAGCATCAAAAGAGCAGAGGTGATTAACATGATTGAAGCCTTGCCCTTTTTTATAAGCATACAATATATGGAGTGCACATTAAAAAAAGACCTATCTCAGACATGTTACTGGATTGTTTGTAGTTGAAAATACACATATTTCTTGCCAGGAAAAAAGCTTTATTTTGTGGTATTTCCCCTTTTGGCAGGAAATGCAAAAGAAGAAGAAGAAAAACCAAGGTTTTCTGTAGGCAAATAGTTTCCTGTGAAACTAGTGTATTGCCACATTACACCTACCTTTAGAAGCATATACTCTGGACTTTAAGATGTGTGGACTTCAACTTCCAAAATTCTAAGAGTTGAAGTCTATATAGCTTAAATTTAAAGGTTGAGAAACATTGCTTAGTAAGACTACTTCAATGGGAAATATGAATTCAAAGGGAGAGAATGTTAATACATTTAAGATGTCTATTAGACATCTTATACATTATACACACACACACACCACCACCACCACCATCATCATCATCATCAGTTAAATCAACTCTTTATTTAAATCATCTGTCAACAAAGGAATACCTTCTAGATCAGAACTGTCAAACTTGCAGCCCAGATGCTGGCCACGCCAGGCTTAGTAAAGGGGAGGAAAGTCCCAATATGTCATGTGGCACCACAAGTTTGAAACCCCTGCTCTAGATTCATTGGGTTGTGAAATCACCTTTGTAGATGAATCCAGGATAGTGCTCAAATGTAAGATATGAGCAGAGCACAATCCTCTCATGTACTCTTCAGCAGTGATATATGAATACCACATTATTATGGGGTTAATACTATATGTAGTAAGGCCTAACCAACTTCGACTGATCTCAATATGCCAAACAGAAATAGTACTTGGGAGGGAAATCACTAGGAAATACCAGGGTTGTAGATTACAATAGAAAATTGAAAAAATGTCATGGAAAAAGGCAGAATCAAACACATTGTACAGTTGCCAAGAAAATTACATAGATGTCTCCATGAAATTACCAGGAACCAACTTTGTCTCAAAGGAGAATTTACTTGTTTATATGTACAATGGGTGTGACTAATGCAGATTTAAATTGTAGCTTTTGTCCCTGGATTTGTCTGTTTCCTTTTAAAGCTCTCTGAATTGATAGCCATCGCTGTCTCATGTTACATTATTTTAGAGGTAACATGATTCTGTTTTGAATGAAAATTACCTTTCTTTCTACCTTCCTTCCTTCCTTTTCTTCCTTTCTCTTTCCCACTTGAGCTACTAAAATTCAAACACATTTCAGCTATCTATCTATCTATCTATCTATCTATCTATCTATCTATCTCTATCTATCTATCTATCTATCTATCTATCTATCTATCATCTATCAAGCTAATTTTTACACTGTCCATCTTACTTAAGTGATTCTGGGTGGTTTACAAATGTACATATATGCCAGATAGAAAGCTCTTAGATAACAATCCATTAGGTGCCCAATCCAAAGGTGCACAATCCAGTGCACTTTAACATTTGATAAGCCATCTTTGCTGCATTTGTAGTTCCCCTGTTTCTTCTACTGAGTAGAATCATCCCAGAGTTACCTTAAGAATTGTTGTTTCTCTGGTGTTGCTGTATATTATCTCCAAAAGTTATATGGATGATGGAATAATGTAAAATGACTTTGAAAAGCCAGTGAAGGCTTGGTAGATGATACCATAAATTAGTTGATCTGCTTCACCTGGATTGGAAACCTTACTTATCATAATTGCCCATACAACTTAAAGGAGCAGTCTGTAACAGTAATGGACTGGCATCCTGACCGGTCAATAGTAGTGATACCTTAAGAACAAAACAGGACAGGTCAATGGATACAAGTTGTGAAATTGGAAAAAGGAATGGCAGCTCCTTGGTTGTTTTGTTTCAATAAAAAGCATACTATTGCATTACTATAGAGTAGAAAGGAAACATGACAAGGGCTGTTTGCCCTAATTCATTATAAGGCTGCTATCTGCTGACTTTCATGTAGTACATCTTTTGCCCATTTTATGTATTAAACTACTAGGAGAAGGGGGATTATTGTCTTCCTGGCCAGTGCTTGAAGTTGAAAGACCAGTTTTTAAAACCCTACATTCAGACTTGAATCCTGACAGATGGCTTGGAGATTAAAAACACACCAGCATGATATCTTCAGTTTATCTAAAATTTGATTCTTTTCTTATCTAATGTACCATACACATGATAATTTATGAATAAACATAAAAGCTGAATAACTGGTTTGATTTATCAGTCTTCTATTACCTTTTGTTAGATAATGAGATCTGCAATGTTCCCCATAATTTTATTTCACAAAAAAATTAAACCCTGTAATTCTGCACAAACCTGGGTTGAACAGTAATATATATATTGTATAGAAGAGCTGTATGAATTATTTGGCAGCAGTTCCCCAACTGGAGGGGTTTTCTGTATGATCAAATGATCTGAAAAGACCCATAGAGTGACTATCGGACCAGGGGTATCCAACTGGCAGCCTGGATGTATCATATGCAGATCACGTCCACCCCAGCTCCGTGAAGGGAAAAAAACATCATGAAACGTCATGTGACTGCAACATGATGCCATGAGTTTGACACCCGTGGACTATCCTAAACCTTTATGAGATCATCACTTCTTCACAGCTTCAAGAATAGGACTTAGCTTGCAGCATTGCTATGATTAAAACCCTCTCCAGCTTATTTGCCTAGCCCTACTAGCAGTTCAGTACAGATGGAACGCCACGCCTACATATTGGCAACCATGGTCAGATAACATATAAGGGCGATGGAGTCCCCATATTACAGGCCCTTACATAGGCATAGCATGGTCATGCCACTATAAGCAAACTGTGTCTGTACTTTGTACAACTTCTTGCTTTGCTCCAGGCAGTTCATAGTCCCTCCCACTCAGTTCTTTGTCTTTCTGTGCAATAGTACCTCAGGAAGCTTGGCTCCCCCCCCCTCTTTCTTTTGTTATTCTTAAAATCCACTTGAAGTTAGCCAAGATGGCTGTTTGATTTCTTAGCTTGGCTAGTTATAGCTCAGCTACCTTTCTTTGTAAATGTACCAGGCTACTGGTAGGAACTGTTCTATCTATTCTCATTTACTGAAACTATATGCCGATATATTCCATGCCTTCTTATTCATTGATCAGAGAAAGAATATTAAAGTCATTCAGCTGAACAATATATAACCTGGCAAAATACCTTTATCTTGTTTCTCACTGTTCTTGGGCAGTTCCTGACTGACTCATTGACCCTGCTGTTATTCAATCAGCCCTACTTGGTTAAAGTATCTTATCTCAGCACTAGATACTATTAGAACAATGTTTTCAGATTTTATTTACTATTCAAATTACATGATTCACTATTTCCTTAATTATCCTACACTATTTTAATTATCTTTGTGGAAGGAAGTTAACTTGGATTTCTTTGCAGATAGAAACCTTAAAGTTTCTACAGCCCTTAAAAGAAGTTACCCAGGTAGACCTGAGGTGAGTGGGAGCAAGCTAAGTGGCCCTCCTCCCTGGCAGCCAAGAACCTCTTAGTCTGGATTCTTTTCTCCTCTACATGAAAGGGAAATGGTGGGATGCAATGTATTGTTTTAAATCTGTACTTCTGACCTATCTTTCAAGGATCTTGGATAACAAACAAAGAGGCACTGCATATTTAGTTTCATGAACTAGAGATAGTTCATGAAACTATTGTATTGCAACTAGAGATATCCTATAATAAATAATATGCCATGTGACAACTTCCTGGGGTTTCTTCAAGCTGTTTACCAGAATATTTGGGGGATAGCTTTTATTTCAGGTATTAATTTAAGAGTGTTGTTTTTCTGGTTGATTTTTTTTTAATTTTATGCTTCATTGCATGTATGTGGCTGATGCATTTCTAGAGAGCATAAAACTTTCTCATGGAGAAAAGACAACTTTTCCAAATGCTAAATGCTTGGCAAAATGCTTGGCATTTTCTTAATTATTTTTACCTGACTACAAAAATATTATACACTTATACAGTATTTGTATAGAATTATATACTACCCAAGTCAAACAACAATCAGATTATCTGCATCAGATTCTTAAAAATAACTGGGACTGATTAGAAACTGGAACATACTGAAAATGCATTGATGCTCACTGCATCTATTATATGAGGAAGGTACATTATTGATAATGTTCCTAGTCCTGTTAGTGGACAGAAGGGACTCACAGTACTCTTATCCTGGTCACTTTCTAGTTGGACTATTGCAGTGTACTCTACATGGGCTGCCCTTGAAGAGCATCTAAAACCTTTAGCTGGTGCAAAATGCAGCAGTGTGAGCATTTATGTGTGATCTTGGTGAATACACATTACATCTCTGCTTCATGAGCTGTACTGATTTTTCCCCAGGTCCAATTCAAGGTACTGGTGTTCACCTTTAAAGCCTTCATAGCAAGAACTGGGTTATCTGAGAGACTGCCTCTCTCTGATTTCATCTGCCAATCTCACAAATCTAGCAAAGATGGCATGTTATGAATGCTAGGGAGCTACATTTGGTGGGTCCTAAGCAGCAGGCTTTTTCTGCTGTGTTGCCTGTGCTGCGGAATCTTCTCTCTCAGGTGAGGTCAGCCTCGACTCTTGTGAGTATCTGAAGGTGCCTTAAGATCTGATTATGCCAGTAGGCCTAGATCCCAGAGGGAGGGGGAACTAGTGAGGTAGCTCCAGTATTATTAACATCCTTTCATCTGTTGTTTATTTGTTGTTTTGTTTTTCAAGTCCTTTTTATGGTTTTAATGATTTTAACGATTGATGGTATTAGGTATTTTTGGACTATTTAAGCTAGCTGTCCATAGTCACTTTGTTTGATGAAATGGGGGGGGGGTATATAAATTGGATAAATAAATACATAATCTTCCTTATCTTGTGAACATCAATATAAAGGGACATGCAGTGAAGAAATATACCACAGATTACCACTTAGAAGAAATAGCTGTGAAAGTTTTGAAAAAGAAACTCAGATGTTATGACGTGTCTATAACTACAAACATCAGTAATGGTACTCTTGTGACATTATAATTTAAAGAAGCAGAAATTGGACTTTAAAGAAGCAGAATAGAAAGAGTATGGTGCTTTTGAAATTTAGTGTTAAGAAAAACCTGAGAATATCATCCAACAAATGAATCAACAAAAAAACCAAGTCAGAATTTACACTACACCCTTCCTAAGTCTGTACGTAAAATGTGTATACAGGACTGCACACATTGTATGTGTCAGCAGGCAACTTCTTCAAAGCAAAAATATCCAAAATAAAGTCCAATAGTCCAGACTACAAGATAACGATATGGCCATGTTGTCAGTAATGGTATCCTATTATCTTCACTACCGGTTCAGTAGAGGGAACGCGTGCGCACACACGCATACACAAGGGTATGCACGGAACCATGATGATGTCTGAGTGGGTATGCGGAGCCTTGCACCGCTGCCACTACCGATTCGCCTGAACCACTGCGAACTGGCAACAAACCACCTCTGCATGGTGTTCTACAAACTTTTATTAGATGTTTCCATGATGGGACTGGGAAAATAATTACCAATATTACTATCAGCCCTATAAAGTAGACCAAACTAAGAAACCAACACCATGCAGGCCTAAGGCTACTTAAAACAATTGTAGTAACAAAATCTGAATGTGTTTTCCTTCCTCTCTTTTTTATCTTCATATGAATTAAGGGGAAGATCTGACTGAGACATTTTCATAAACCACTTTCTTGCCTTGGAGTCAAGATGTATTTATTTGTTTGTTGCCTTAGTAACAAATATTCTCTCTGTCCTTCAAGGCCTATGCTCACTGTAATTACAGTTCACCAAAAGATTCTCTACAAGACTTTGTATCTTATGAGTGCGGGCTGAAGAATATATAAAAGCTACATCTACATCCAATTCTCTGACTTGTATAGAGAGTAAGATACAATTAGATTTAGGTCAGTATGGCAAACAAATACAAAAACATCCCAGCCTCATGTTTTATCTATTTGTACAAAAACAGAAATTACTTAAAACTATATATTTCTGTGCTATAATTCCCTGAACTTCTCTGCATCTTGGGAACTACACATAGCTTCTTAAAACTATTATAGAGACAGAGAACCTTATTCTTTGTCAGTCTCTCAATATGGATTACTGGAGTTTTGTATAAGTTTCCAGGGAAACTAGGAAACAAATGAAAGCAAATACAGACATAAACAAAAGATAGTGAGTCAGTTGTCAGTTTACCTCAATGGCAACTTAGCCCAGGTGGATAGAGAGCTGGGAAGAATCATTTCAAATTGCTCAGAGATTCTGATTTAATTAACTGAGTATAAATAAGGGTGGGAATTGTTATAACAGCTTCCAAGATTCATTATTTACTCTCATTAATGTTACAGTTGCCTTTCAAAGTGACCCAACACTTCGTTTTTAAGCAGCTTTACAGGTAGTCCTTGGCTTAGAAACCCTTGCTTAATGACCATTCAAATTTATGACAGACTTGAAAAAGTTACTTATGACTTGTCCTCGGAGTTATGTTTTCCTCACCACCTCTCTGGTGATGTAATTGCACTTTGAGTGCTTGGGAACTGGCTTACATTTAGGACCAGTTGCAGCATCCTGTACCTGATCACATTTTATGACATTTTTGTCATTTTCCAGCAACAAATGCCTATTGGATAAGCTAGATTTGGACTTACCACCATGTGCTTTATTTAATGACCACATGGTTCACGTAACATACCAACCAAAATTTCAGGCTAAATTGTAGTTGTAAGTTGAGGACTCCTTATGCTTTTTTTTATATCCAGCAGAAGGAGGGACTGGATTCAATCAGATTCTGAGGCTAGCAAGGTCAGATAGTTCTCATTTGTTGGAATGTGGAGTATAAATCTGAAATTAGCTGTTGTTAGCAAGCTGGCTTCATTGACAATAATTTGTCTTCTTGAAGTCAATTAACAGCTATTCTTTCCTTTAATTAATTAATTAAATTATAAATGTTAATTAAATTATAAAGGATGTTATCTGACCAGAGCAAGGATTAGGGATGTGACAAAACAACTTCTTAATTTATTCAGTTCCTTGACAATTATTATTTTATGCTAATATAAGTGGAGCCAAATGATACCACAAAGAACATTTATAAATATATTACTACAAACTTTGCAAATTTAAGAAGGAAACTCATGACCATAAAAGCTTAAGTGATCAATTCATCTATACTTCCAGTCTATAAAAAATATTGGAAATGGAAATAGACAACGTAAATGATATTGACTATTTGGATATCATTGAGAGATTTGTTTGTTGGAAATAAATTCTGCGGTATTCTAATGGGATGAAAATGAGTTGCACTTAATAAGGATTAATAAAAAAAATATTCCTGGCTGTTTTTGATAGAATGATTCATATGTCTTAGAATAGAACAGTTGAAAGATACTATTTGTTAAAAAGAAACAAAAGCAATAGAAAGAGAAGAGGAATTGCAATGTATATTTTTTTAAAAATCAATTCCATTCAGAAATTCTAAAGAATGAATTGGCAAGATCAACTGTGTTAAAATAAGTATAAAAGCAAATAGAAGCAATATGTTTTTTTGCATCTCAGCTAAAGAGATGGTGTGGATAACGCCTTCCAAAAGCAAACTGCACATCTTTTAAAGAGGCATAAAATCATAGTGATTAATGAAGAAAGAGTTTAATTTTTCTGACATTTACTGAGAGGCAAATTCTGCTAAGCAGGGGCCACCTAGGAAATTCCTGATTTGTCTCACTGACAAGTTTTCATATCCGAAGAGTGAAGAAAGATACTAATAGGCAAGGTTAAGTTGAGGACCCAAAAGTAGCAGGAAGCCTTGACACACTCAAATAGGAGGTTACCTTCCCAAAGATGTTACGGGTAGTGCCATTCAGCACATACCAACCATTCTGGTTGTCTTAATATGGAGTGAAACCATGCATAATGGCAGTTTACAGTTCTAGAAGGAAGTGATTCTGTTTAATTGAGAATAGTACAGTATCAGATGATGGCTGCTAGGTAAATTCAGATGATCACCATAATTAGAAAAAATTCTAATCACATGCTGATGTCCATTTCAGTTTTTGCTATCTAAATGCAACTGCATCTCAAACTGAGAAGCTTACTTGATTGCATAGATATTATGGATTTCTTAAACTTTGGGAAAGAAGGTGGCTATACATTTACAAATACAGAATGTAGCAAAAAAAACCAGGCTGCCACCTCTCAGTTCAGACAATAGGATTTTCAAGTGCATGGAGCTGAACATGCGTTCAGTATTTGTATCTATAATGGGCAAAAGTGCATTGGATCTGGGTGTTACCTTGCCAAATCTCTTGGTGATTTCTTAAAAGGGTTGTTCCTGTTGCCTCCTTATACTCTGAATTGAAATACATATTTTTCTGAGGTTATGTGGCTACTATGAAAGGTCCAGGAAAAACACTGGCACCCTAAAGAGCTTCCAATAGGTACAGTGAAATAATCATGCCTACTTTTCCAAATTCAATTCTGAACATACCTCTAATGCTTAACATGTTGTAGAAGCTTGCGATATCATCAGTATAACAAGTGTGTGGCTAGTTGGTGCAGATGATCCAAAGTGTGGGGATCAATTGATGCAACATAATTAAATCCTCATTGAGAGGGGGGGGAGTTATGTTATTATTGCTTGTGCTCTAGATCACAGAAAACAAAAATTTTACAGCATTTATCTTTTACAGATCTGGGTAAAATTATTATTTTTTAATTATTAAAAAATGAAATACTATGATTGTTTACATTTGCTTTACCAACATTAGCCTTTCATTTAAAACTGGTCTTTCCAGTAATAAACTCTTTCAACTGTTTTTTAAACTTCATCCAGTTTAATATCATGAACTAATTTGATTATTTTCCAATCTATTTACTGAGTCTATCCTCTTGTCTAAGCTTCTTTTGCATTTTTCAGATTTTCTAGCAGCTAATATAAACTAAAAGCTTCTAAATTAAAATATAGTATTTTATATTGAAATTCCAATACTGTATATTAATAAGAATCAACACATTGTTAAAGGACATTATATAGAGACAGTTGGAGAAGGTTGCATGAATGGAAGAGAGTGAACTGAGATCACCATCTATTGCAGACATGCTGATTATTTCCAACCTTTTGTACTCTAGGTTCAACAGCTGCAGCTGATTATAGCAAATCCCATTTTCTCACCAGACATAAATGCAATTACATAAACTTGCTACGTAGGCAGCATCTTAATCTCCCTCATGCTCCTCTTAAGTTAAAGGATGCTTGGTCAGAATACGTGTGCCTGATTTAGAAATAACATTCCTATCTTAAAGAAGACCAACAGCACTTTTTTGAAGAAATCAATTTAAAAAAATATTTATTACAGGAAAAGGCAATCATGGTTTATTTTTTTAAAAAAAGTAAAAAAAAACTGTTCATGGGCCTTTAATTTATGCATGAAGCTCAGAAAAAAGGTAAATTGATTGATCTAGGCAGACCCAGAAATGCCTTTTGCACCAATGTTTAGGTTAATTTGCTTTGGCCGAGGGAACCGACAGTTCTGCTGTTGTTGCTCTTTACTAAAGCTAGCTTGTCAAGAAGGCCAATCTTCATGCTAAATGGATTACCATACTTATAGCAATTTTAAGCATGCTGTGCCAAGGTATGATGCTCATCATTTTGCAAACATGTTGAAATAATTGAAACAGAAGGGAAGGATATTCTCCCTTCATAGTGTGCCATGTTCCTGACCTTCCTTGGGGAGTGGCCGTATTTCTCTGTTAAATACATTTTAATATAAAGTGGCTTTCAGAAACTCTCCCAAGACTTTTGCTTTACTTGATCCTAGCTAATATTACTATCTTGGAAGACTCATCTGGCAGGGTTTTCTGTTTCTTTGTTTGTTTGTTTTCCTCTGTTGATATGGTCATAGTGACAAAAGCAACTTCAGGAAAAGATTTTGAAAAGGGAAAAACTGGTGTGAAACTATGTAAACTTCCCATATGAACAACTTTATGATTTACTGCCAAAGGTTAAAAATAGATTAATCTAGGAAAAAACAGTAGCAGAAAGAGTGTACCATAATGACTCAGTTAATAATCTCAGGAGTTTTTTCCACGGCTATGGAAAGGGTTATATGTTAGGGCTCCTATGATAGTGCTTGGTTTCATTTCCACAGGTAACTTGAGTTGTGGGGAATCTTGGGATGAGATCCATGTATGGGGAATGAAATTAAAGGGGTGAAGCACTTGCAAGATGGCAGGACAAGGAGGTTTATTCACCCTGCAGTAAACTCCAACATGAGGATCATTGTTTGGATTTAGATTGCCTTGTTTCCAAAGCTGAAGTAGACAATGTAGTAAGCCGAGGACAATAGTTATAAAAGTGAAAAATTATGATGTCACCCTGTGCACACTCACAATACAATAAAATGGTGATGTTGGACACTGCCTGCTATTGCATTACTTGTTCCAAATATTTCTAAAATGGTGAGTGTTCAGGGTGCCTT
Source organism: Thamnophis sirtalis (assembly GCF_051295495.1). NCBI lineage: Eukaryota > Metazoa > Chordata > Lepidosauria > Squamata > Natricidae > Thamnophis > Thamnophis sirtalis. The sequence goes on from NW_028261391.1 coordinate 43,611,730, forward strand.
GGTTGCTCTGTAAATTTTAGTTGTAACCTGCAAGCAAGGCAGGAGGTTTGGAAAAGCTGACATGAAGTCCTGTGTTTTATTGAAAATGAAAACGTGAGCTGGCCATTATTATTCAGCTTTGGAACAATTGCTGAAGCAAGAATTTCACGGATTCTACTTTGGGGATTGGCTGCCCACATGAATCAGCTTGGAATCTTTACAGAGAGTAAATTGTTACCTTATTGGTCTAGTCTAGTGTGTTAAAGTCCAAAAAAGGGAGTCCGAGCTTTCTACTATTAATAATGAAAGCAGAGACTTCTGCTGGGTGGTTAAAAGTGTTCCATTCTGTCAGGCTGTACATGCTGTGGTTGATTATCAGGCTCACCACAGAACAGTAGAGAATATATTGAAAACTGATTATTTTTGTTTGCTTTTTATTTAAACATAGAAACCTCCACAGCATCTTGAAACAAAATGCTGAGGAAGAACTACCCTTATTTACAACTAGAGAACAGCTGATTTATGGCTAGTTTATGATTTTCCAGGGAAGCAACACAATGAGATAAAATTCGTAAAGATGTGGCAGCCAGGAAAGAATCTAAATATTATTCTCAATTTAAAAAAATAATGGCCTTCAGAAGATAAGTACATTTTAGACCACCCATGATTTTTTGCAGTGTTTTAGGTCATGAAAGCAATTTAGGATACAGAATGGTACACTGGCGTGGTTTTCTGTCATGCAATATAGTATCTGATTATCTATTTGTTCCATTTCAACACCTGAAAGAACAGTAAGCACATTAAGCTACTGCATTTTATAGTACAATAAACCCTAGGTAAGTTTCAGATACAGATTTGAACAGACAAAAATTGCATCCATTCAGCAGTATAAAATAACAGACTTGTCCATTATTTGAGCAATCTGGATAGTGGTTGTTGCTTCCTCTAAAAGGAATATGTTTCTAGGCACACTTTGTGTTTCAATTCCAGATGGAGGGAAGGCATCAGGGAGATCAGATAGATTAGTAGCATAATGGGTTGATGGGTATTGACTCAAGAAGATTTGAGTTAACAGGCAATACTTATCGCCTCAATAGTCTATTAAATCAAGATTCCATAGTACTGTTGCTGCAAGTTGAGAAATACTTCTTTACTGTGTTATCATTCACAGTACATGTCAATATTCTGCATTATTTATCCTTTCAGTGCTTATCTCCTCCCCTAAATAAGTGATGAAGGCAGTAGCAAATAACTTCTGAAAAATGTTACCAGCAAAACTGCATGACTTGTCCATATAGTCACCAAGAGGCATAAGCACCCACAAATCAGTGAAAATTGTGATCTCCACTGCAAGCCTGATCATTTATTCGTTCATATTTGTTAAATGCATCTTAAAATAGATTACTCCACATCCAGGCCAGTTCCTAGTTCATCCACCGGATTGGCCAAAGCAGTATCCATCATGTAACTATTCTGAAAATTGCTTGTAATAAATCCAGATAATCTGCTTCTTCCAGAACTTTCTGCAGTTGTGAACTCTTTGTCTTTTTATCCAATGATGGTAAATTAGAGAGTGAGCTATAATAACCTATTTCTGAGGGATCCAGAATGGCTACTAAAGAAGAGATCTAACAATTGTCTCCTTAAACAAGGAGTCATTGTAGGACAAAATATTTAGTATATTAATGAAAATGTCCCTAACAACTTCCCAGTTACAAGACAAGTTGAGCAAGGATTCAGAGGACAACTAGTGGAGCACACCTTTTCAAGTAACCAGTGTATGTCCTTGGGATTTCCCAACTGTAATTGATTTAATCTAACTGCAGTAGAAGCATTACTACATGTATATACCCTATAGCTGACTCTGTATCAGAGGTGGGTTGCTCCTGGTTCGGCCCAGATCAGGTGAATTGGTAGTGGTGGGAGTGGGAGGCTTCACCACCTGCCTGGACACTTCTGCGCATGAGTGTGCACACTAGCAAACTGGTAGTAAAAAATGGAAACCGACCACTGCTCTGTATCACCATTTTGCAGCTTTGAAGTTTCTATACAGTAATAAGATTTTGGAAGACTTTCTGGAGGAAGAGGTTGCTGAGTCATCACAGACAAATGAATTTTACACATATTGTTTTAGACATTTTAACAGTTAATTAATCATAAAAAAGCTTTACAGACAAGCCAAACAATTCATGCACTAATTTAATGTTTTCAGACTGTGGAAACTTCCAGAAATATGAAGTTCAACTCCCAGAACAACTTATTTTCCAAAGCACCTGAGAGCAGGACAAGAAGTAATAGATGGAACTTTATCAGAGAGAGAAGCAACCTAGAACTAAGGAGAAATTTCCTGGCAGTTAAAACAATTAATCAGTAGAACAACTTGCTTTCAGAAATTGTGGATGCTCCAACACTGGAGATTTTAAAGAAGAGATTGGACAATCATTTGTCTGAAATGGTACAGGAGTTTTCTATCTGAGTGGAGGTTTGGACTCCAAGGTCCCTTCCAACTCTATTATTCTGTTATTCTGAATCCTGGGAAATATCATTTGGTTGTAATTTTCAAAGCTGGCTATAAATTTCATCAAATGATCAAGAAAGCCTGACTATGTGGCTCAGTGGTTAAGACACTGAGCTTGTTGATCAGAAAGGTTTGGCAGTTTGGTGGTTTGAATCTCTAGTACAGGCCTCTTGCGTGAGCAGGGGATTGGACTAAATAACCTCAAAGGTCCCTTCCAAATCTGTTACTGTTAATTTATTTGTTTATATTAAGAGTAATTTCACTATAGCTGAAAATGTTGCTCAAAATTGGTAAGCTTGTGGTCCCTGTTTCAAAATGTTATCAGTCCACCTGCTGTACATGCACAACAAAGGAAGCTTTATATAAGGATTCCTTAAAAAAGAAGGAAAATCTTCCGACTTCGTGAAATTGACAACATGTTCCCAAGATCTGTTTTCCTTTCCACTCTTGAACTGCTATGTTGGGGCATTCTTTGCACAGTTGTATAACAACTTTCATCTGCTGCCCTACAATAGACTCTTGTCCTAATTTTTAATTCCTTCTTTTTAAAAAACAAAACCCAGATCGCTTGCTCCTTATTACTTGGAATAAAATATAAGCAAGATGAAACACAAAGAGGATAATAATAATAAGCGGCCTAAACTAACTTCTTACGATGCCATGAAAGTTCATAGTAGATGACAAACTTTAGGAGACCACTTCTAAGCCTCAGCAGGCAAATACATAGAAAAGATGTAGGTGAGGGGGCATTCCTGCCAATGTGTAGCCAATCAAAGGAGTTGCATAGATAAAAGTATACTAGGCAAACTGGACTTCAACACCAGACTGTTGAAAAATGTGGAGCAGCAGAGCACAGAGTTCAAATCCATGGTGGGTGCGGGGTGAATAGAAGACAGCTCTTCAGAAATGGTTGATGACTGATACAGGTAGCCTTCGACTTGCGACCACACTTGAGCCCAAAATTTCCATTGCTAAAAAAATTACGTTTTAAGCAATTATTTAGCAATCATTAGCAGCAAATAAGTACATGAGATAGTTTCTGTATTGTATCTGTGGTTAGGTTTGAAGAGGAAGTTGGTTAGCTAGAACTAAATGAACCTCTGGTTTGACATTTAGCAATTATATTTAGCAGGTACAACTTAGTGGCTCAAGTCAATTTTAAAATGTGCCATTTTAAAATTCATTAGTAACCAATTACATTTATATCTTGTATGTCCTTGTTGCTTAATTAAAAGTATGGCCTGTTTCCTGTGTGTCAGGGTGTGGGCCATGGAATGAGTTTCAACTATTTGACCTGGCTTTGCAAACCTTGTAACAAAGGGTTTAGAGATTGAATAACTCCAATGTCCTGCCTGAGTAGGCAAAATTAACCCCATTTTGAGATGGGAGGGAAAAAGTTCAAGTTGCAAATGGGATGGAACCAGACTTTCCTCTTTTTATTCTACAGCTTGCAATAAATTATTCCAGTGGGCTATTTTCTGTGAAGATGGTAGTCTTGTTCAGAAAAAAAAATCCTTGCAGATTCACATTGGTGAATTGTTTGAAATAGTTATTATTAACTGATACTTTTGGTTCGGAATTTATTTAGCAAATTTATATAGCTACCTGTCTCACTGAATGTGACTCTGAGCGGCATATAACTAACAACAAATAAAAACAATAGTTTAATGTATTATTTTATTTTATTTATTAAATGTATTTGCCACCCATCTCTTTTTGAAGTGATTCTGTGTAGTTTAAAGCATTAAAAGTGTTTAAATCATAAAAGATAAACATTTCAAAAACAATAAAAAACACTTCTATAAAAATATAGGTGTTGTTAATACAACTAAAAATAAATAGAAACATGAAAACCAAGATTGCAGCAGAATAACTGTATGTAAATACAGTACAGCCATCTCGCAGGTCCCCTATTGGATCTCCAAGTTGTAAGGGCTTTCTAGAAGGCTAGCAGGGTTGGGACCAACCTCCTCTCAAGGTGAATGATGTTCCAGAGGGCAGGAGCCACAACCAGAAAAAAAGCATGTCTCTAGTAGCATCAACATCAGATAGAATTCCTTAGCAGATGTGACTTGCAACATGCTCCTCTTGCTGTGCTTGAAGAGATAAGTAGATGCGGTCCAAGGAAGCCTAGGAAACATGCCTTCTAGGCTGTAAAAGTTAGCAACCAATAACTGTCCATATAACACAGAGTTGTATGGTATTATATTAAACAGAACTATACGGGTCACACTAAACTAGGTTTTTCTGTACATGTGATCCTGATGTTTCCTCAGTTGTAAGTAGTGGCTGCCATATAACATGTACTTATAAAATGTTTTTCCCAAATTTCCATTACATTATCAAAGAAGTCTGTGGGGAGTTTTGTACCATTTGTCTTGCATCGTGTATCTAATAAATTAAGGATTTCCCCATTAATTTAGGAGAAGAGTTGCAAAGAATACTATGTTAATTTGTTTGCATGTAATATAATGCTCAGCAGGGGAGACAACAAAGGAAGTAGGTAAAGGGTCAGAGAAGAAAGTAGTATATTGTTCCCTCATTGTATGAACTTAGACTCAGTCATAAGCTATGTAAGGGAGGAACAATTTCTAACTTTTTTCAGGCTGAGAGCCTTTGAGTGATATGGTGGGGCCATACTTTAAAACTGACTGGATCTAAATGAAATATAACTATATTAAGTATAACCCTTATACACTTAATTATTTTCCTGTTCTTTTAGTTGTGTGTCAGAATGTTGTCATCTGTCAGAAATGCTCTGAATCTGTATTTAAAGCTTAAGAAGCACAGGTTATATACTATTGTTCTGGAGGTAAAAGCTTCAGAGGGAGTTTTTTAAATCAGGGAAATTGAATCAGATAAAACAAGTGTTACCATTCACATAGGCTGAGGCAATTCTAAGTATATCAGAAAACAAGAGAAAATGGGTAGGTTTGCTTCAGTTCACAGATCTTTGAAGATTGGAAGCTAAACTCCAAGAGCAAAGAAATGAACAGAATATATTTAGATAAAAGAACTGGGAAATAAAGGGACAAATAAATAATGGATTGTAACAATAAAGACAAGAATTTGTATTAACCCATGTACTAAGTAAAACCATTTGAAAGATTTTTTGAAGAAACTTATATGAGCTGTGCAAAAAAAACATTATTAAGGTATGTTGTTGGTAAAAAGCCAGGCACATCTAAGTATCACAGGATGAGACAAAGATCAGAAATCTCAGATGAGAAAGGATTTCAATAATCGGTCTAGGAAAGAGATTTCCTGAATATAGAATGGAACTTTCTCCAAGAGGGGAGAGAAAAGTTTTTGTTATGTTTTCAAGGGAGACTTGTCACAGAAGAGAGAGCGGTGAAGTGAAAGATCAAATTTGTGTACTTGTTATGCGTGATATATAATAATGTTAATGGATAAGGAAAAACAAAATGGTCCCTCTGTCTTTAGACTGATTATACATAAATCCTACATGACTGGTCCATGGTACAACTCCTTCAGTCTCAGAGAGATTAATAATTCATATTGCGTGAGAATAGTAAATTTGCCAGGATTCTCTTCAGGCAAGGAGGCAGGTTTGCTACACCATCGTTTTTTGTCAGATCTTAGACTGGGACAGATACTGAAGTTTCTACTGCTCCTGCTGAATTAGCTAGTTCATTTTTAGGCTAAGTGATCCATTTGAATAAAAATTTGATTTTGATATTGAAACAAAGTTTTGATGGCATAAAGCATACCCAGCAGGGTTGCAAGAATATCAATATGGTATTTTTTTTAAAGCTCAGAGTCAGAGTGTAGGTTTACCTCCTGCAATGTTGGAAAAACAAGTACATACTGTAAATGTTGCTACCAGACTTCATGCAGATATCTGTTCTCTAAAAACTCCACTCTTCATTCACTAACTGAAGTACATTCAAAGGCTAGGTAAAATTTATTTTTAAAGTGTTTGATTTGTTTTATAGCATTTATTGCAGAGTAGGAAGAAGTTGTATGTATATCCTGCAATCAACAGCAGTTAAGGCCTCTATGTATGTTATTCTCTATAGTTTAAATCCTGGGGGTGGGGGGGTTCCTCCCATCTTTCCAAATCAGTGTCTTTCCTCATGGTCATGGGAGGGAGGTACAACTGAGATATGTTTATATACAGTTCTGTCTCGACTGAGAATCTTGGTTCCTGCCATGCCAGTTTCAGTTCTTTAAAAACACAGAAATAGAAACCAGGAATTAGCTGGAGAATAAGGGCCTTCTTTAATAAGATAGTTAGTTTATATATGTTGATATTGTAAATAGTGTCAGGCTTGGAAGCCATCTTTTACAGTGGGCCTCAAGCCTGCCACATATTCAAACATATTCTACTGTGGGAAACTGGGAGGGGGGAATTGCATGGGAGATGTGTAGCTATAATAACATTCTTTCGCAGAAAGTCAAGGTCGTTTTGTCCCTGCACCTGGACTGATGTGGATGAGAGAAGTCTTCCTTAGTGACAGTGGCTGATTGGGCTATGTGATGGACTTGTAGGTGCTGGGGCAGGGTCTTGAACTTTCAACTGGGTGGGAAAAACCTGGAAGCTTTCAGATTCAGGTTTTCCCAGATGTGCCAACATGGCTCTTCTAATAAATTGGAATTTTGAGAAAACTCTAGCCTTGAACTTTTATTTTTTGGAGGATGCTATTTGGAACCTTGACAAATAGATTAGTATTTTAACAGAAAGTCTCAAGGCATGTTATAAAGAGTAAATAGATGGGATGGTTTGTAGGTTGGACACAATCATAAGCAAACCAGATTTAGACAGTAGTTAACACCACTTAGTAGTGCTGAATTTAATGGATTTATATTATGTGGGTTAACCACTTGATTTACATAAGTGGATTACTTATTTCATAAAACAGAGAAGGCAGAAAGTTTTGAAAGGGCCAGGATCTCTGAAGGCTATTCCAAGGCTGCTAGCATTGTGTTTTGTGTAAGAATGGCTTAAATGATGCATCTGGAAGTCACTATTTGCCTCTCTTCAGTGTCGACACTAACACAGTGGGAGTGTCTCCAGATGGAAGGAATGTGCTTGGTATTGATGTGGTGAATGGGCGCATTGTCAGGCTGAGTTACCCTAGCTCACAAAGAATTCCTGTCTGTAACCCCCCGATGACATTTTGCCAGAAATAAGCCATCAACCTACTGCCAACACAAATAAAAGCTGGGATTCCTTGGTAAGCACAAAGCTTCTGTATGCTCATTTCCGGGCTGTGTGAACCCTTCTGAGAAAGGATAGATGGATGGTTCAGCTCCTGGTTATTCCTTCACACAGCTTAAAATGACAGATCTTCCACACTCTTAACATGGAAAATCAACAAGAGACCATTTCTAATAAAGTTTGAATTCTTTATCAATGACATCTGCTCTTCATATATTCAAAAGTTAACATTTATGGCTTTCCATTAGAGCAAGAAAATGAATATTTTATTCATTTTACATTTGACCTTTCAGACATCACTTTTCCTACATGGGTCCAGCTCCCCAAAAGTAAAAACAAAATGAAAGCTTTTATGTAATCCAAAGCAAATCGTCTTGTATTTTGTCAAAAAAAAAGGCTTTAGCGTCATGGAGAAAAAGAAGTCATGCATTAATACTCTGTGGTGGGACCACGGGCTAGCACACCTAAACATTTACAACTGCAGTTCAACATTATGACAATATTTTAAAACATCAGATGATCTTGAAAGAGATTGTTGTATCCTCTGTATTTTTAATAAATTTTAAAATACTTAACATTTTCTGAAAATGCATGCAACAGAACCTCAAACTTAATAAAAGCAAATAGGCAGTCCCAAAAATTTTAAAAGCATGAGTGAATACTGTCAATGTAATATTTTTCTAGGAGTAGTTCCAGAATTTATTTCCAATATTTGTGTGTGATGGTGATCTACATTTTAATTCTAAGGCTATAACAATCTGTTTACATTTTGAAAGTACTCTTATGCTTGTTGTATTGATATGAGTAGTATTCAACTCTTAGTGACCATATTGATAGATTCCCCCCTCCCTAGGATGATCCATTCTGAACTTGGCTTTCAGATTATCCTGCAGTGTATCCCTGCTGTAATTGCTATAATTGAGTTCATCCACTTTGTTGCTAAATCTTTCTTCCTTTTCTCCTTTCTCATCATTACAGATTTCTCCTGAGAGCTAGAACAGGGCACAGCAGAATAGAACAGAGCAGAACTTTATTCTGGTGACTGTCCATTAAAAATACAGTCAATAATATGAACAACACAAAATTGTTGTGTTGTGATAACTGAACTGTTATCAACCATACTCTGATTTCTTTTCAGATCACATTAATCTTTTGCTTTTTACTAAAGATTTTCAGAGATCCAGTTTGTGTCTAACATACAATATTTAAGCCTGAGCATTTTATGTCTCAAGTGAAAATTCTGAGTCAATATTCTTTTTATTCTGCTTCTACAATGTTCAGTTTTTGGTTCCAAGAGTGTTATGGAGAAAACACAATTTTCTCCAATTGCCTGCTCCATTCTGATCTTTGTAGATATAGACACCCACCATCTGAATAACTTTTCCAAGACCTTAATGGCAATGTTATTAAGAGCTACTCTGTGGTGTATTTCTTGATTGCTGGTTCTTAAAAGGCAGAAGCTGTCTTCAGTATCTTCATTGTCAGTTCTAAGTCTGGTTGCTGTAGCTATTGTCATGTTTGATCTTATTTATACTTAATATTAGTCCCATTATATAACTGTGCACTTTGGCTTTCATTATTAGGGAATGTAGAACTATCAATATAAACTGTACTAACATGAAATTTACTGCCATTGTTGATCTCACTCTTGTCTCTAGTGCATCAGCTATAACACACTATTGAATGGTGTTGGCCTGATTTTGCACATCCAGCATGTAATAAACAAATTGATTCGGGACTTTACAGACATTCATATTCTTCATATCAACCAAGGTGAAAAGCATCTGCCAATTACAGAACTGCATCAGGAATGGGTGAGTCATCTCTAGGATTCTTCCATTACTCTTTTCCAAGGGGAATATTTTTCTGAGTCAGAAAGAGAGTCAGAGAAGAACGGCAATTAGAATTTTTCTTCTTTCTTCTATTAAATAGGCAATAACTGCCATCTTCCAGATTTCTTTCAGCTCTCTTTGGCAAAGAGAGGGTTAGTTTCCATCATTTCATTGTTTCAGTAGTTCAGTCTTCCACCAAATTGGTAAGGGCCATTGAATTAAGGTATTTACTGTACAGCAGACTTCCCCAACCTTTACGGCTTTGCAGACTGATGGTGGTGGTGGGAATGGTTCCATGCACAGCAGGCAAGTGTTTGCATGCAGTTCCATTTGAACGCCTGCTCACCCGCCGCTTGCACATATGGAGTGTGGGTTCATGCGCTCACTCGTGTGAGAGGGGAGGTGCCTGCAAACAAGCACTGTTTCGTGGCCCAGTTTTAAAAGGCTCAAGGTCCCATAGTGGCCCGTGGCCCAGGGGTTGTGGATCCCTGCTGTACAGTACTGCTTTCTGAGTAGACTAGTAATTCTGATGGGCATTTTGGTGTCTGTCATTTTAAGGGGATCTCAGTAGACTGTTGGCAGACAAGATTTGCTGGCAACTGAAGGTGAGGAGGCAGGGCAACAATAGATAAAATCACCAGTGGGATTCCATTATAGAAACAGCAGGTGTAGAGAAATTTCAAAGGGACTCTGACACACACACACACACACACACACTAAAATTTCTGGAATATAAAAAGGAGCAAAGGGAAAACACCTCTACTGAGATATAGCCTATCTCAGTATAGTTCTAATCTTCCTGTAGAGCCTGTTTCCTGAGCTGAATTACTGTGAAGGGCTGACATCAGCACACATTGTGTGGTAATTTGGTGCAAGTAGTTAAAGGCCCAGAGAGGTGTTAAATTTCACTAAAGGCACTGCTTGCTGGGGAGAAGAAACAAGCAAATATATGTGTTCCCTACTGTAAATGTGGAAATATAGTACCTTATTTCCTTTGCCATCTTACTGTGTTCATCTTACTGTCTTTCAATTGTCAAGGGATTTCAATATCTGTAAGGTGATTGTGTTTTCTAAACTATACAAATTCTAGGAATTAGTATATCTCAGCAAAATATTTGTTGATATCTTATAAATAAATACTTTTCTTTTTTTGCAAGAACATTTGAAATCTTAGGGATTAACATTATTTTTCAACTGCGTTTTGAATAAAAGTTTAAGAATGAGTACTTCATAAATGACCTAAGCTTAGATAGTATAGATTATAGAAAGAAGAGAATTATGTTGTAATTATAAAGTAAGAAATAAATGTATAACTATATTTAGAACTGCTGCAAAGATCAGAAGCTTTTTTGTAACTTTATTTTCTTTTTTCTTGTACCTTTAGCTTTCCCCTTTGATTTCTTCTTTTCTTTTTCTCACTTTTAGTTTGCATTAGCTTTTATTATGTTTTTAAAATGTTTAAAAGTATATAAATAAATAAATAAATAAATATTCTAGGCTTTGTTGCATTTATTTCTCTTTTCCCTCATGAGGATTTTGTAAAAAACACATAAACCTAGATCTTTTTTAAAAAAAGCACAGTCACATATAAAATAATAAAAAGCAAGATTAAAAGATTAATATCAATAAATAATATGTATTGTACCAAATTCTACATACATTTTCCGCCTTAAACATTAAATAAGCAATCATGTACATTAATTTATAGCACTGAATAAAGTCATGCAGAAACTTAATCTGCAGGTGTTGAATGTAGGATTTCATCTTTAAACCAATTACCTGATAGCTTGATAGCCCTTTTCTGGGATTATCCAATCCCATCCTTCCTCCTCCTCCTATTACAAAATACAAAGACCTGCAAATAGAAATAGAAATACTGTGGCAGAAGAAAGCAAAGATAATACAATAGTAATAGGTGCCTTGGGTGCAATCCCAAAACATCTGGAGCACCACTTGAACACCCTCAGCACTGACAAAACGACCATCAGTCATTTGCAAAAGGCACCTTTACTTGGCACAGCTTATATCCAGTAATAATACCTTTAACACCATCAAACAACAATATCTGCCTATCCCAGGTCTTTGGGAAGACTCAATAAAAATGCCAAAAGAAACATCTGGCTGATTGTGCAACCAACCACAACAATAAATTAAAAACTATATACATAAACATAAAAATCATATATATGTATATGTATGTATGTATGTATTTATGTATGTATGTATGTGTATGTATGTATGTATGTGTATGTATGTATGTATGTATATAGATAGATGATAGATAGATAGATAGATAGATAGATAGATAGATAGATAGATAGATAGATAGATGCATTTGTGCTGATAAATAAATAAAAGGAGACTAGTATAGATCCATTTCAAGCTATTTAGCTCTCATCAGCTAACCCTTACTGGGATTTGAACCTGAGCTATTTTACATGTTAGGCAGTTGTATTAGCCTCTAAGCCACAAGCTCTCCTCTCTTATCAGATGAGCCAAGGAAACAATTAAGTGTTATGTCAAAGCACCTGGTATGCCCAGATATGGGAGGGAGCATACTGCTTCCCTTTTAAGGAAGGCTTAGAGGCTAATACAATTGCCTAACATGTAAAAACAGCCCAGGTTCAAATCCCAATAAGGGTATGGCTAACTGATGAGAGTTAAATAGCTTGAAACAGATCTATACTAGTCTCTCTTTATTTATTTATTAGCACAAATGCAACACAAAAAATGGTTTTCTGCCTGGAAGGCTCTTAGGGTGGAGCTGAACGGCAAAAGGGAAGTACTATGCTCCCTCCCATATTTGGGCATACAAGGTGCTGTGACATAACACTATATACTATAAATTGGTTGGGGGTTGGGGGACAGAAGAAATAAATATTTTACAGTAGCAATAAAATGTTAGTGCCAGTGGTGCTACTAACAAAGGATAAAATCAGTCGCATCCAGCCCAGATCCTAAAATATTACGTCAGTTAAAGAAGTTAAAGAAATAAGCTTACAATATGCCACACTGCTTAGAATAAAGAGGCTTGGAAAGACAGCAGTGGAAGGAAAACATGGGCAACTTTATTTCTTGAACTGTATTAATTAATTGATTTTAAAAACAAACAACAGAAACATTTACAATACAATACAATAGCAGAGTTGGAAGGGACCTTGGAGATCTTCTAGTCCAACCCCCTGCCTAGGCAGGAAACCCTATACCATTCCAGACAAATGGCTATCCAACATCTTCTTAAAGACTTCCAGTGTTGGGGCATTCACAACTTCTGGAGGCAAGCTGTTCCACTGATTAATTGTTCTAACGGTCAGGAAATTTCTCCTCATCTTCTAAGTTGCTTCTCTCCTTGATTAGTTTCCACCCATTGCTTCTTGTTCTACCCTCAGGCACCTTGGAGAATAGTTTGACTCCCTCTTCTTTGTGGCAGCCCCTGAGAAATTGCTATCATGTCTCCCCTAGTCCTTCTTTTCATTAAACTAGACATACCTAGTTCCTGCAACCGTTCTTCATATGTTTTAGTCTCCAGTCCCCTAATCACCTTTGTTGCTCTTCTCTGCACTCTTTCTAGAGTCTCCACATCTTTTCTACATCATGGCGACCAAAACTGAATGCAGTATTCCAAGTGTGGCCTTACCAAGGCGTTATAAAGTGGTATTAACACTTCACATGATCTTGATTGTATCTCTCTGTTTATGTAGCCTAGAAGTGTGTTGGCTTTTTTGGCAGCTGCTGCACACTGCTGGCTCATATTTAAATGGCTGTCCACTAGGATTCCAAGATCCCTCTCACAGTTACTACTATTGAGCAAGGTACGACCTGTACTGTACCTGTGCATTTTGTTTTTCTTGCCTAAATGTAGAACCTTACTTTTTTCACCATTGAATTTCATTTTATTAGATAGTGCCCAATGTTCAAGTTTGTCAAGATCTTTCTGTATCTTAAGCCTATCTTCTGGAGTGTTGGCTCTTCCTGCCAGCTTGGTGTCATCTGCACATTTGATGAGTTCCCCATTTATTCCCTCATCCAAATCATTGATGAAGATGTTGAAGAGTACTGGGCCTAAAACAGAGCCTTGGGGTACTCCACTGCATACTTCTCTCCATGTAGATGCAGTTCCATTGAGGACTACACGTTGAGTGCGGTTGGTCAGCCAGTTACGAATCCATCTGGTGGTGATACCGTCCAACCCATGGTCTACCTTATCAAATGCCTTACTGAAGTCCAAATAAACTATATTGACGGCATTTCATATTCTTAAAACAATTACAATTAGATAAAGCCAATTAGATAAAACAAACTCCAGGAAATTATTTACTCTAGCAAAATGTGTGTTAATACCCTATAAATCAAAGTGGATTTTCTTGTCTCCTGATTTTTTTTTTTTTGTCTCCTGATGAGATTCAATGGAGGTAGATAGAAGATTTAAAATTTCCCATCTAAGCGAAGGAGGCCAAACCATAATCCTTAACCCTATTGGATTTCTAAATTCATTAACCATGATTAAATATTATTTCATTCCTCATTTTAAAGGGTCTGTTAAGTGGCTATTGTCTTTACAGTATATTTCTATATTAACTTTGGAACATTAACATTCTTTGATCTCTAATCTAAAACTTGGGAGTCTGAATTATGTTTTCTTATCTCTCTCCCTTTATTAGAATTTCTCACATAAATGAAGTTGTTATATTCTATTGTACAAGATCTTGAACTTTGATATTTTGAGCCTTAGTGATGTCAGAGAAGTTGGCATCAAAGTGGGAAAGGGAAATATAATTTCCCCCACCTTTAAGCTAGAACTTCTAAAAAGATTCAAATATGCGTGGAATATATTAACATGAAATTAACCTGGGAATAGTAAACTGGCAACTTCATGAAAGTAACAAATGTCTAAATATAGCTCAAAAATTGTATTTATGGAATAAACATCAGTCGCTAAACAACATTTTGACAAAATTCCAACCATTTCAAATGCTGGCAACAGTATAGTGAAGTCTAAGCCAGGAAAAAGGCCAGAAATAATTTGTTTGGGAATTTTAGATCTCCAGCTGCATTGATCCTGGAATAGATATGCAGAAACCCAAAATAAAGCAGAGGCAGAGGGGATTGTGCAGCTGGGCTGTGATCTTCCCTCTATTAAGTGGTGAGTGACAGTAAATGCCTGTAGTGCTAGACTTTAGAAACAATGGAATTGCTTTTGACAGTGTTTTTTTAACCTTGGCAACTGAACTTTCAGATGTGTGGACTTCAACTCCCAGAATTTCCCAGCATGCTGATTGAGGAATCCTGAGAGTCAAAGTCCACATACCTGAACATTGGTAAGTTTGAGAAATGCTGTTTTAGACCCTGCCATCCTTAGTATAGCACTGCCCAATTAGACTTCACTTTAAATTGAGAGTTATAGCAATAATAAAAAAAAATATGTGGAAAAGGTATTCCTCTGTGGGACATGTTGCAACATTCTGAATTCTATTGCTTCTAATCCTGTTTTTTCTTCTGTTGTAATTACAGGTATCATGCTGAGAAAATATTGTCACCTGAAATACATTGTTGTTGGATTATTGTTGGTGGTGGCTCTTATTACTTTAATCACTGTGGCTATCACACAGAATTTATCTTCCACCAGGAACCATAAAGTAAGTTACAGAAAACTTCCCTGCTGAACTGCTGTGCTTCCAATCCCATTAGACACAAAAGGGGAGCCCACATGAAGACTAAAGTCAGATGTGTGTTAATGCATTCACTATTGCATGCTTCTTTTTGTTGGAGGCTCCAGGTAACAATAATATCTCCTTTTCTCTTCCAATAGAATCCCAGAAGGATTGCCCACAACACAAAGAATGCTCTCATTTTAAAGTCCAATATATCTTATCCCCTGCTCACAAGTAACAATTTTAGGCTTTAGCCTTCCTTAATTGTACCACTTTACATTCCATTTTGTTCTGGCAATTTCCAATTTCCCTTTTATTCTAACCATTTCCAAAGCAACCTTATGGTGTATAAAATCTGCTAGTAAGTACACTTTAACGGTGGAACTAGTTACCAAGTTAGGTAGTGGATTTTTCTACACTGAAGGTCTTCTCACCAAGACTGTATAGTCATTTGTCAGGAAAATTTGTCCAGAGTACAGGGTTGGGTTCAATAATATAAATGTTCCCCTGAAAATGTGGTTCTGTTTGTAAAAGAAATCTGCTATGTGACACTGTTTTCAAAGGTACCTTTTATCACCATCTCCCAGTACAGTATCCTGAAATTTAAAAAACAAATTTGTGAGTTTTTCTCTCCTGCAGTATGGGATTGTGTTGGATGCCGGTTCTTCCCACACAAGTCTATATATATATGAATGGCCAGCTGAGAAAGAGAATAATACAGGAATGGTGCATCAGCTTGAAGTATGTGACGTAGAAGGTAAGAAATGGGGGAAATGGCATTTTGTAATAAATTAGCCGTCTCCATGGAATATGATGGAATTGTGAATGAGGAAAACAGATGCTACCAAGGAACAATCAGACAAGAGAGACAGGAGCCCTCAAGGGTTTAACAGAGAAAGAACTTTAGGAAGGTCTCACCCTACTTGACCATGTAATTAAAAGTGGCAGGAAATTTGTATTTTCAGAATTGGCAGATTCTTAAAATAAAGTGGAATTTGTTTGTCTAGTTATGTTTTCTGTCAGGTTTACCTGGGAGGGGATGTGTTTATGAAGAGGGAGGTAGTGCGATGGACTGCACTGAAGGGCAGAAAGGAGGGAGCAGATTCCAAGGAGTGGGGGGAAAGGCAAGAAATAGCACAGTCCAGACCTGAATCAACAATGGATAAAACAAATCAGGATTTAATACATAAAAACCTGCTCAAGTTTTTTTTAGTCCTTTAATAAAATTTAAGAGTTAAAATTACTACATTTAAGCAATTTAATGGGAGTAGTGTATATGTGAGATAAGAGAAGGGAAGGAAAAAGCACTTGCTCTTGTAACCCTGAACAATCTTTCACTGCTGAAAAACACCACATAAAAATTATAATTTGTGTTCCTTGGACTGAATCCTAAACTGTGTCAAATGATGCAATTTATATTCTTACACAGATTTACGGGTCCATCAAATTTTTGTTACGGTCATAGACCAACTTAAGGGTGGGATACAACAATAATTTTAAAAAACCTAAAAAAATAAAACAAAAATTTCACAAAATAAAAAAAACATAAAAATGCATTTTAAAAAGCTAATTATTTTTGTGTGTGTATACACATACAAGTTTTTTAAAAAACTATCGGGAGGTGTCATAACAGTAGATAAATACAAAAAACATAAAAGTTAATATATGGCTAATTCAATCTATCACAATGCAAAACACTCTTAACTAATGTAAATCTCAATAAGATTAATTTGAGGCATTCTAATGAATAAATAAAATTGTAATGAATTTTAAAAGCTGCTGTGCAACTCGACAACACTGAAACTTTTGCTATTTTAAATTAACTTGAGTCCGTGCATGTACAGGAGATACTGAATATTCTGAGTTTGAGCTGATCATAATTATTCTGTCTAGAAGTTATCATCTTGATTTAGAGGGAGGGCTTGATATCTTTAGAATCCCTGATAATAATGCCAGCTGGGGTAATATTTCGTAATAGGGTCAGTAACAACAGAGTAACAACACAAAATGGAAGTAACCACACAAAAGTAACAACATAAAAGAGAAGATAAAGCTATGTAAAAGTATTCCATAAATAGAAATGAGGGATATGGGGCTTTGCAAGCATGAGGGAAACCAAACCACATAGAAGGAGAAACGTCAGTACATAAAAGATGGCACTGAAAAACCATTTCTTCTTACTGGAGTAAGGAATAAGGTTGGCGAGGACAGAGCTGTTCTCAGACTCAAACTATTTATCGCAACATGGATCAAGTATCAAAGGTGGGATGTAAAAGTGCAATGAAAAAGCCAAAAAGTTAAACCTTTGATTAAAGTTCTGTATCGGGGCTTTGATTTTTGCGTGCTGCAGTGAAATAATAATACGTATTTATATGACTTCACTCATGTCTGCACTAAAGAGACTAACATGCCTGAGTCATGTCTGTGAGCCTTTTGCCAAGTGGGCCAAGGCTTAAATAAGGATTAGGTGGAGGGAGTTAGGAACCTCGATAGTTGCCAAGATAATTTAAAGGTGTAAGTGAAATGTCTGGACCTGTTTAGGTGCCCGATTATGAGTTATGAGATTGGAAAATGCTCCTATACTTACTAAAAAAAACCATAGGTAAGAGCACCAAACTCTTCACAAGTAAATCTGAAAGTGATCATGTTACCAGTCCAAAACCACAAGGAAGTCTCAGAGGGCATGGGGGGAAGGAGGGAGTGCAGTCAAGAAGGACAGATGACAAAAGCAACATTGCACTGTCACAGGACAAGGTCCATTCTTTTGTGCTGGTATGATAATGCTGCGCGCGCGCGCGCACACACACGAACGAAAGGGGTAAAGTTCACACTACAATGCTGCTTTCATTATTTTCATTAAAAACTTGGACTGTACTTTCTCCCTTCCCCAACCCCCCTCATGTATATGTCTCTGCTAGACACAACTATTGAAAGCATTATAAGCTGGATGTTTTAGGAATAAGTGGACTGAAGTGGACCATTTTAAATCAAAGTATATGATACACCACTCAAGACCATATGTAGGAGAGGACTCCAAATAAGGATACCACACAGAATGGGCCCAGCTGATCAATTAGCATGGTTGTCTCTATTAAAAATAATGGATACCAGATTAACGTCAATAATGTTCATACAAAGATATGTACCAACTACAGATGCAACTATGGAAGAGGCTGGCTAATTCAGCTTTTATTTTGAAAAAAAAATGGATTAATTAGAGAAAAAGATATTTCACAGAATATATAGCTCTGAAATCAAAACAATACTCTGCTTTTCTTCTTTCAGGTCCAGGAATCTCATCATATGCTAATGATGTGGAAAATATCAGTGTTCCCCTAAAACACTGTATGGATTCAGCAAAGGAGATTGTGCCACAGGGAAAGCATCAGGAGACGCCTGTTTATCTAGGGGCAACAGCTGGCATGCGGCTGCTGAGGTACCCTAGGAAAAGCAGCCTGCACTTTTTTTTAATGTTTCATAGAAATGAGCTCAGAGAAAACAGGCTTTTAAATGTCTATTTTGATTGGACACGATAGGAATTTTATATTAGTTTCCCGTGAGATGCTTGCATTTCGCTAACCCACTGTGTATTTAGTTATGTGCGAATGTATTTCGGTGTCCAATTTTATATAAATAAAGGACAGTTCAGTTTAGGATATATTTCTGGATCTAGCACAACAACGTTGCATGCATTCCTGTTTCCCATATTCTTTCAGCTTCATTGGTTTTGTGGGATAGATCACAAAAACCAGTGAGGGCCGGAGCAGAAGGTATTTCTTATATTTAAACCATGATATCTACAATTTTGCCATAAGCCACTGCTAAATAAGGGTGTGCCATTGTTTGAGGCACTTGTTCCGCAGACCACCTACCTTCTTTCTATGACAGTGTTGCCATAGTCAATAAAGGCCTTGGAGACAACCTTTTGGGGTGACTCCTACCTATAGCTCATATTCAGAAAACAGAATTGCTTGTAAATTCTTTTCCATGTTACATTGTTTTAAGAATACCATACAAAAGTAATCAGGAAAAATCTGAAGGTTTTAATGGAGCAATAAACCAGATGAGTCTTTCTGCTTCTCCCATCTTCTAAAAAATCATTTTTGGTAATATGTATCTTATTCCCTCACCATTTTCAAAAAGAAAAAATATGAGAACTCTTCCTAAGGAATCCTGTATAATTCCCCTTTCTTTTTACATGCAGTTTGAAAAATAAGGATGCTGCTAAGAGGGTTCTCTCTACAGTGGAGGAAACATTGCGTATATATCCCTTCAAGTTCCAGGGCGCCAGGATTCTCAGTGGTGAAGAAGAAGGTGCTTATGGCTGGATCACCCTTAATTACTTACTGGGCAAATTTACAGAGGTAATATGACATGTCAGAAAAGCAAGTGATGACCAGGAATTCTCACTTGATTTGGTTTTCTAAGAGTCCTTTCGTTCTTCAATTCTATTCAGAGCTATAGGAGAATATCAAACATTAAAATGGAATATAATGTAACAAATCCCACAGGATTATGATAGGGTTGGAAGGGGATACTGACCCCAATCGCATACAACAGCATGATTGTTAGAGGACTTTCCACTTCAGCTTCAAATAATATGGCAAATGGGTGCCTAGAATTTAGTAATTTGTTCCACTGTTTTTACCCTAACAAAGTTTTCATAACAATCCATTAGAATTTGCTTTCCTAAAATGTAAGGTCTTTATTCTAATTTCTTCATTCTGGGAAAATAGAGAAAAGATCACAATCACGTGGCTGAATGTGTGATATTGCTTTCATTTTTGTGCTGAGGTCTTATATCCTGTTGTAGTCCCCTAGGTTTGGCTGTTATATCTCTCAGTCTAACTCTCCAATTTGTTCTTCTTGCAGTCTAGCTGGCCAAGAGTATTTGCCAATGCTTTCTTCAAAAGTGGGACAACAGGAGCACTGGATCTTGGAGGAGCATCTACACAGATTACTTTTGTACCCGATCCAGATAAGATTGAATTACCAACAAATATAATAAATTTCCATCTCTATGGCAAGGAATACATGGTATATACACATAGCTTCTTATGTTATGGGAAGGACCAAGCTCTTCAACGCAAGCTGTTACAAGATGTTCTTGTAAGTAATGGGTATCGATCCTTTTCTTAGATGTTGTGTGAAACTGATACAGCCTGCTTATCCAATAGTTTGTTTCCTTTAATACAGATAGTCCTTGACTTAATAACTACATTTGGGACCAGAATTTCCTATGCAATGTGGTCGTTAAAAGAGTTGCACCCTACTTTACAACCTTTTTGCTATGGTTGTTAAACAAATCATTGCAGTTGTTAAGCGAATTCTGCTTACCCCATTGACTTTGCTTATCAGAAGCTGGCTGGGAAAGTTGTAAATGGTGATCACACGTTCCCAGGACACTGCAACCGTCATAAATATGTACCCGTTGCCAAACCCCTGAATTTTGATCAGGTAACTATGTGGATGCTGCAACGGTCACAAGTTAAAGAACCAGCTGTAAGTCACTTTTTTCAGTGCCACTGTAACTTGGAACAGTCTCTAAATGAATGGTCAAGAATTGCATGTAATGCAATTAGGTTGTACTTCCTGAGCCTTTATACAAGGAGATTTTGACTGTTCTGGAAACTTCAGTTTTATCCTCAGAAAATAAGAATTACTAAGCATAAATGGGAAACTTTGGCCAGTGAGCCAGCACTATCCCATCAGATCAGAGACTCTAACTCACAAAACCTCTGATCTTGGCAGTTGTATTCCCTCCCATAAGAGGTATCCACAGGATACGATCCAATAAAAGCACATCATTGTGATACAAACTTGGTAGTTGTAGGATGTCACAATGTATTACAAATGGGATAGAGCTTGTGTCACAAATCTGCTTTTGTAATTTGCCCACTCTTCAGACTCTCTGCAGATACCTTACCTTCTAACTACCTGAAGCTAGCAAGCTATGGCTGTGCTTTAATAACTTTACCCTTTTCTCCTGTCAAACTGTGAAATAGAACATACCAGTACATATTGTGTTATATACAATAACTAGGATTGTAAGAGAAAGGCATGTCTCAGCTGTGTCAGATAGTATTCCTGCAGAACACTAGTTCTTTTGTGAATTGGAAACTGGATAGCAACTTCTGCTGCTAATTATTCTCACATATTTTTATTTGTACCATAATCACATTATACCACTAAAGCAGCTTTTCCTTGTCTAATGACATCTAGATATATTGATCTACAATTTCAATCATCTCAGTAGTTGGACATGTACTAAATCTAGAGAGTATGGGAATATACCCTACAGAATCAAGATTCAGAGGACTCGACCAAAATTAACTGAACACATCTTATGCCCCATTTTCCTTTTATTATTTGGCTCAGCTCAACAGTAATTTGAAATTAAAGTAAAAGGCATAGAAGAACTTTGACTTTGAGATGCTTATTCTTAGATTAAGAGTTTATGCCTTCATCTCAGCCTAATATTGTATTAAATCTTGAGAGTCATTTTCTTCATTTTTAATGTAATCCACTCAGTTGCCTAAAATGTGAGTTGAATAGCAAATTTCATAAATAAATAAATACCCAAACAAACATTTGTAGGAACACTGCATGTGAGAACAAGTACACAATAGATTGCAATAATTTTTCTTTCTAAAGTATTTCTTTCATTTCATCATTGTGTGTGTTCGTTATTTTTTTTTTTAATGGAATACATATATAAAATATGTAAGGATTCAAGGGTATAAATGAAGATTCAAGGCAGCCATTTCTTTTCTGACCTAGGCCTCACTGTACCCAGGTCAGGACTGTGACTGGAGTTATGCATAATGTTGCATACTTTGGCTTATTTGGTTTTGGCTTAATAAGATTTTTTTTCCAATCCAATCATTGAGGATTGTAAGCCATTGTTTATGGTGTTATGTGATAAATGAATGTACTGGGACTCATGTGATTGCTGATGAATTTTTTAACTTTTTTAGCTTTCAAAAACTGACAGAATCCATGACCCATGTTTTCACCAAGGATACGAGAGGACACTTAATGTTTCTGATCTGACCACAAATCCCTGCACAGCACATAACATCACTCCACCGTATTCTCAGATCCAAATCCAAGGTGATGGGAATTATGAAAAATGCTTAGAAAGCATCCAGAGAATCTTTAATACTGAAGAATGTCTTTACTCCAGCTGCTCGTTCAATGGCACTTTCTTGCCTGAGGTGTCTGGAGAATTTGGGGTGAGTCTTTTTAACATAGTGACAGCTTGGCAATGAACTAAAAGATTTCTGTGATGCTATTTCTTTTTTTTAAATTATTAATCCTATTATCTTTAGCAGTAGTCTTCAGCCAGGTTTGAACTACAAAAATAGAAGCATTGACAAATCAGTCTAATAAAATTACTGACATAAATGGCATGTAACAAACTGAGGATATAAAAATGACCATTGGTGCATATTGATTACATGTGATTACATACCACTATCACAAAGGCTGGCATGGCATTTGTGTGATAGCATCATTACACAAATCATGGCATTTGTGTGATAGCATCATTACACAAATCATGGCATTTGTGTGATAGCATCATTACACAAATCATGGCATTTGTGTGATAGCATCATTACACAAGTATTGTTATTTGTTCCTGCTTGACATTCCCCACGTGCAACCATGTATTTAGTCTAAGTAGCTGCCTGTTCATTTAAGGCAGGGTTGCTCAGTTTTGCCGACTTCAAGATATGTGGACTTCAACTCCCTGACTGGTTGGGGAATTTGGGGAGTTGAATAATACTTCTTCAAGTTGCCAAAGTTGAGAAACATTGGTTTAAGGGAAATGTTTCTTTAAAAAAAAAACCAAAAAAAAACTTCCTAACTTTTTTTCCCAGAGACCCATTTTTGCAAAGGCTCCATTTTATAGTAGTGACTACATTTCTATAAACATTACTTTAACAGACACTGTGCAGAGGCTGGCAGTTGTAGATGCAGCACTATAGCATTTCCACTGGCTGGAAACATCCAAAACAAATTCCCAAAAGGAGGATTCCCTCTGGAGTCTATAGATGGCATATTTGATTTCAGTTTCCAAAAATAAAGAGCCAGGATCTTGGTAGAGTCTCTTTCCCAGCTTCTGTCCTGTTGTAGCTTGAGCCAGCAGAGCTTTGGAAGTGGCGGGTGATCTATCCCTGTGATCTCTTTCATGAAAAAACTGCTCTGCCTCCATTTTTTCTTAATTGTTAACAAGTGGTTTCTATTTGCAAATAAAGTGCTATGTGTACTTGTTGACATGAAGCAATAGGAGAAGCCCCTGGGTTGTTGTTCTTACATGTAGTATTGAATTGGAGCTCCCAGCCATGTATAGAAGAAGCATAGCTTAGAGGCAGAGACACGGCCACTTTGCAGGTGGAAGATCTCACATTCACTGTCTGTCATCTCTAGTAAAAAAGCAGCAGTGATGTGGCTCAAGTCCCTAGAAACTGATGTAAGTCAGAATGATTGACTAAAATAAAGTTAGATAGTTCGTTGTCTAGCATCTTATTTCTTATGTATTCCAGCTCCTCATCTATTGTAATACGGTTTATTTCTTTGGACATAATATGTTATATCAATGTAGCAATTATGTTTTGTTCACCCAGTTCACATTAGTCTGTAGTTTCTAACCAATTATTAAGTACAGACAGTTGTGGACTAGATGAATAATTTGAACAAATATTTGTTCAGAAAACATATCCTTTGTGCGAAATATTGCCTATAGCAATATTTTGTTTCCATTTATTTATAACATTTGCAGGGCACCCCAATTTATTATGACTAAGAGGCTTATAAAAATACAACTATAAAAAATGAGTCTTTTTTAATCTTTCCTGAATAATTTCATATTACTTGATCTTTAGGCATTTTCTGCTTTCTACTATGTAATGAATTTTCTAAATGTGACCAAAAAACCCATGGACCAAGTGATAGAAACAGTGAAGAACTTTTGCTCCAAACCCTGGAATGAGGTATGTAATTTTTTCAAACAAAAAGACCATGATCTTGACTCACACAGGAGTGGCCTCCAATTCGTGCTAATTGTGTGAGATTAACTCAACTCAAAAATCAAAGCAAGGGAAGGGAAATCCCTAAAATCCGTTTACACTACAAATGTATAGTCCTCATGGCATGTGAAAAGGTTGTTCATTTGAAAACACACAAGATGGATTGTGATAGCTCCAAGGATTAACATTTATATGGAAGACAGAGTGCCTCAGTTTTTATAAAAGAGGAAGAAAGTCAAAGAAATAAACTTGTTTCCTTTTTCTCTGTCTAGGTGAAAGTCGAATTTCCTAAGGCAAAAGAGAAGTACTTGAGCGAGTACTGTTTCTCGAGTACATATATTATCTCCCTGCTTGGCCAGAGATACAACTTCACTAAGGAAAAATGGCAGACTATCCACTTCCTGAAGAAGGTACCTTTAACATTCAGAGGTAGAAATTAAGGAGTGGTGGTGGAGATTTATTTTAGAAGCTCACAAAAACTTTACACTACCATCTAAAATTAATCATTTGATTCAAAATCTTTTACACTAAGAATATATGGGGGGGGGGGAAACAAAGACAAGTGGACTCCACAATAAAAATGTCTTTATAAATCTTCAAAAGATATCCAGAGATAAGGCTATTCAAATTTCCTGGGACAAGGTAATCTTAGTGTTGGTGCATTAATTGAAAAGCCTTATCCTTTACTCTGTCTCACTCAGGTGTGATACAGAGAACAGTTTCTAGTATTTTATGAAGCAGGTAGATCAATATGGAAGGAAGTTAAGTGGAATATCATGAGCACAAAGCATTAAGAACTTTGAAGGCCAGGAGTAACTCTTTGAATGGATTCACACAACATGCTTATCTTGGCTGTTGAATTTTCTGAAAAATTTTGGGATGTTCATAATTTATAGAATCATAAGCTGACTGAAAGGACCAGCTTGGCCCTTACATAATTTCCCAAGCTTAAAACCAACACTCTTAGCAGATAGTGTGAATTCAGCTGCTGAATCTTTGGCTGACTTGATTAAACTTATTATGCAAACCTAGCCACTGAATTGTTGGAGAAAGTTGCATGTGAGCCAATTTGTTCTAATGGTTAAGGCTCCAGGCTTGAAACCAGGAGACACTGAGTTCCAGTCCCACCTTAGGCCACCCATGAAAGCTGACTGGGTGACTTTAGGCCAATCACTCACAGCCCAACTCACCTTACAGGGTTGTTGTTCTGGGAAAAATAGGAGGAACAAGGAGTATTAGAAATGTTCATGCTTTGAGTTGTTTATAAAACTAATAAAAGTGGAATATAAATAGTAAATAAATCAATTTTAAAAATGCAGTGTTTGCCCCAGTTTTCTTGGAGCTGTTTGATATTTCATTGAGTGATTCTTCTTGTCTCCTTCATTTCAGATTGGAAACAGTGATGCAGGATGGACACTGGGATATATGCTAAACCTTACCAACATGATCCCGGCAGAGCAGCCCTACACACACCTCTTATCTCACACAGGTTTTATCAGCTTCATGGTCCTCTGCTCTGCTCTAGTGATGACTCTGCTCTTAATAGGATGGATTATATATCACAAACCAAAGTGCCTGAGAAAGGAAATAATTTAGGATGCATCTATGGAAACATGTGGTCAAGATCAGGGGTTGTACTTTCCCACTCTGCTCTGCTGAAATATCTAGTTTATATGAGAGCTTTCTGGACTATTTGATTTGGCACCAATAGATGCCAAAACAATAGCATGCTACCATTCTGTTCATCTCCCTCAGATTGAAGATTCACTTCTCATCCTACTCTAATTGAGGGTTGATAAATTCTTGCATGTTGTTTTAAAACAAATCCCACTTCTCTCAGGAATGCTACTTCAATCATATATTGCTTTGGTCCTGGAAATACAACACAGGGGCATCCAGTCAGAAGGACTGAACACTGCAAGGTCTAACTTATACTGATAGCTGCAACTGCTCTTCGATTGTGTGTTTACTTTCATTCTACTGAAAAAAAACACAAGCATTCAGAAATACCATCTACTACCCAGTTACAGTTTTGGAGTGGTACTTTATCAGATTTGTGATAGTGTTTGTATTATTTCATAGTAGTAATATTTGTAATAATTCCTGTATGAAAGAGGTTGAAAGTAAAATCCTTTGACAATAACTTATCAATTGCTGGGAGAAGAAGGGAAGAGTACTCTCTACTGAAAGCTAAAGAACAAAGTGCAGCTTATGAATTTGCAGCTTGACCAGAAAAAGGAGCAGTAAATTATTCCTGATGTGTAACAGTTGGTACCTGAGTAACAGGCCTTGCACTGATGAACTGTTTATGAAGTGTTTGGATTCACTGTCAGCTGCCTTATGTAAGTTATACAGTTCTTGGGCACTGAGGTTTGATTTCACATTATATATTATCAAAATCCATTGGTATTATTATTATTCTTCAAAAACTATTCTGGGGAAGAGGGAAACAAACTCTTTGCAATCAAATCCACATGCTTGCAATGCAGAAGTTCTTAAGAGTAGAGCCTGTGGAAGAAGAATTCCTTCTTACAACACCAAAGGAATGTTCCTAAGGACAAAATCCTATGGTTTGATTTGCACTGAGGTTTTATTGTACATTAGGAATATAGGTAATCCTCGACTTACAACAGTTCATTTAGTGACTGTTCAAACTTACAATGGCATTTTAAAAAGTGACTTATGACCATTTTTCACACTTTACGACCAATGTAGCATCCCCATGATCATATGATCAAAATTCAGACAACTGGTTCATATTTATGATGATTGTAGGGTTCCTGGTTCACGCAATCAACTTTTGCAACTTTCTGGGCAAGCAAAATCAAAGGGGAAGCCAGATTCACTTAACAACAGTGTTTCTAATTTAACAACTGCAATGATTCACTTAACAACTGTGGTAAGAAAGTTTGTAAAATGGGGCAAACTCACTTAACAAATGTCTCACTTAGCAACATAAATTTGGGGGTCAATTGTGGTCGTAAGTCAAGGACTACCTGTATAGGTAAAGCATTTTCCAGAGTTCCTATAACAAGTGAGCCAGTCTGTTAATCTAGTCTATCTGCTGATTAGCAAACCTAAATTATCCTCTGGTAACATTATTGATCCAGCAACATTTGAAAAAATCTTCCATCAATACTGTACATCTGTGCCACTCTTGCAATTTGCTTCAGGATAATAACGTTCCTGCCAATCTCAACTCTTCTGGAGAATCAGACCAATGGAATAAGCCTGTCATCCACCAATAATCATGGCTTTAGTCAGGGAAGATTCCTGCAGACAGAACTGATACAGTAGAAGTGGGGGAGGGGAGTAAAAGCCAGTCTGGCTTAGTAGTTAAGACATCAGGCTAGAAAATGGAAGACCATGAGTTCAAGTCTCACTATGAAAGCCAGCTTGGTGACTTTGGCCCAGTCACTCTCTCTCAGCCCCACCCACCTCACAGGATTGTTGTAATGTGGAAAATAGGAGAAGGAAGGTGTGTTTGATATGTTTGCCACCTTTAGTTATTTGTAAAAATAATAAAGGTGGAGTATTAATTAAATAAATCCATACATATGGTCAATCAATTTTTTCACCCACCAGCTTTCCAGTTTTAAGAAGATTAGATTTATCATGTGTTGCATATTAGATCAAATCTGAGAGTTTCAATAGTAGAATCACATGGTAGAAAATATGGGGAGATAATCATAGATCCAGAGGCTGACAGTTGATCTGGTAGGCATCTGATACTGGCATTGAAGGAACTAGGATAGATAAAGGAAATGTTCAGACTGTTTTGGCTAATTTAAGGAATCTGCTTTTATTTAATCCACAATTATAGAAATATAAAAATAGAATATAGAAACATTGTTTAACATAATGAAGAAGTGATTCGCGTATGTTAAGCATTGGTCCATTTGGGGCACACTTTTCTTAAACTATAGTAGCTTATTTGTTCATTTTTTAGTTATAAACCATGTTTATAATCTACAGGGTCTGAGTTGACGCATTGTACTAAGTCATAACATGGCAAGTTTTGTCTTTGTACAATGTATAACTAAGATTTGCAAGAATTTTAAAGGCCCTTCTTATTTAACAAAGAATGTTTTTCAACAATGTGGTTCCCACCTCAGGAATTTTATTTCAAACAAGTATACTTTTGACAAGTAATGACATGGATTACCCTTTAAAAGAGTTTTCAAAGAAATGAAAGAGGATAGTGTTTAAAATCTGATGAATGGAAGTAATAGTATACTTCAATAGAACTTGAATGAGAATGCTGAATCAGAGTATGAAACATACTCATGTCATACTCATATCATATTCATGTCCAGTAAGTATTGACCACATTTATGTGTCAGAATTGTTGGAAATTTGGCTTAGTGAGAATAAGCATTACAGCATATACTATGCCACATATTCACATGCCAATTATTCAAAATAAGCATTCATTTTGCACTAATTTTTCAAAAGCTTTGTTACTAGTCACCAAATGCATTCATGTTAGTGAGTTTTCTAGATGAGTTGTATTTAAACTCACTCATCTTTGCACATTCAGAACCTTCCTTAGTCCAAATATAGAATAAATGAATAAAAATAAATAATCATGTTCTATCTACTTACCAGCTACTTTGGAATTTTAACAGAGTAAAAAAATCAGTATTTTTCTGCCTTACTGATTGGAGTGAGACAGTAACTAGAACAAGTGACAATCTCTTTATTTCTGCCAGTCTGATACTATTCAGATGTGCTGGACTACCATCTCCTTCATCCCCAGCTAACATGTCCAATCCTCTTGTTGAAAAGATGGTGGCACTGATAGTCCTACATTCCTGGAAGGCCCCATAATTGGGGAAAGCTTTGTCTACCTCTTCATATTGATCCTAGTTAATAGGTGTCTGTTATTCTTTTGTGATTTAATCTGTCCATATTACACAATGTATTAGGTTCCTTATCCTGTTACTGGGTTGCTGCTGAATTCATACTCTTTAAGAGGCTGATTTGCATGAATCCCAACTGTAGGCATATGGTGGGAAGGGAATTAAGAGTAAAGAATGTACAGTATATTATTAAACATCTATGTTTAATAGCCCCTCTTTGCTGCAGACTTGGAGGAAGAATAATTCAGGACAGTTGATGCTGGGATGCGGTCACATACTTCCTGAAAATAGTTTAAATCTTGTCTTGTCTTTCCTGTCAAATGAAACAAATATTCACTTTATATATGTGTACATATCTGTATTTATATGGCATATTAAAATGCTTTGATTATTGTCTTTGGTGTTTGTCCATTATTTCCCAAATGAAGGAAGAGAACACCACTGCAAGTTAAATAATTTTCTCAACTAACAGCATCTGCTAGTTAGCTAAGGGTCAATGACAGGGGTGGGCTGCTGGGGTTTTACAGGGATTCAGGAGACCTCTAGCTAAGACACTGTGCAGTTCAGAGAACTTCCAAATCCCACTTTTGGCTGGCCTCACCCATCCCACACTGCTCCTCCCAGGAATCCCCACGCGGCCCGTTTTGGATGCAGGTAAGTGCAAGGCATGCACGGAGGCTAAAGGGGTGTGTGTGAAAAACAGGCCTACTGGAAGTTCGGGAAAGCCAGAAATGCTCCAGAGCTTGGGGAAGCTGTTTTTGCCCCCCTGGCGGCTCAAGGAAAGCCTCCAGAGCCTGAGGAGGGCAAAAATGCCCCAATAGCAGTAGACTTAGCAGTAGACTTATATACCGCTTCATAGGCCTTTCAGGCCTCTCTAAGCGGTTTACAGAGAGTCAGCATATTGCCCCCAACAATCTGGGTCCTCATTTTACCCACCTCGGAAGGATGGAAGGCTGAGTCAACCCTGAGCCGGTGAGATTTGAACCGCTGACCTGCTGATCTAGCAGTAGCCTGCAGTGCTGCATTTAACCACTGCGCCACCTTGGCCCCACCCACCCCGCTGTGGTGCAGGAGGCTGACTAGGCAACCCAGAGAACCCCTTCCTAAAAATTTTGAAGCCCACCCCAATGGCACTAATACTCTTGTGGCTATATAGGGATTCTAGGCTGACTCCCCTTTTCACTCCACCTGCAGGTTCTGCCATCCCTTCTATAAAATTTGACCCAGAAGGTAATAGCAAAAATGCCTAAACGTGGGATTCCAGCAGTTTCACTGGTTACAGCTAAAAATCTCACTGATGCATTTCAGAAGCTCAAGTTGAATTTAATGAGACTGTCTTAGCAAAATTCCTGCTCATTTCCTGAAACACAAGAACTATGTTCTGCTTAATTAAGGGGGGGGATTAGAAGAGATTAAGGACTAGCCCTCATATGCAGTAAAACAGTGTTTAGATGATAAAACAAAATATTTCATTCTGCAGATATTAAAAATCACAGATTCAATACGCGGGGGGGGGAGGGAATTCAAGAAAAAGTTAAATACAGCAAAGGAGATGAAGGATTTACTAATTCATTCCGAGTAGATTTATTGTTAATAATCTGAGATAAGGGAACAATTGAAAATTTCAGTAATATCTATATTTATTTCTTCAGAATCCTTATGTCTCATTTTCTTGTCAGATGTACCATTAGCTCAAACCTTGACTTTTCATTTATTTTGCATTTTGTTCATCATCACTGATTCAGCTATCTTCTTTTACCCTTTAGACAGAAACATGAGTCAAAATAGGGATGAAGCAGAGCTGAACAAATGGGTGTTTCAATTCAATATTTGGTCAACTCCGTTCTTTCAATTGTTTTACAAATTAAATAATATAATTGGGTTCCTTCAAATCTTTGGAATGATTGGAAAGTGATTTAGAAATTTGATGACTGGGTTTGCCAAGTCTTAATATTATTGCTTCTTTCTTCCAGAAGGAAAATAGAAAGAGGGAGATTAAAAATCAGAAGGCGTCTGATAGCAACTTTCCAGATTAATAATTTTTTAAAAGAATTTCATAAACTACAGTTGACCCCATCAGAAGCATGGGATAGCTAAATTGATGTAAGATTTAAAATGAAATGAGTCAGGGGAAGGGAAAACAGGATTTTTATACAAATCCAGGATATATGTGACAAAGATTGCAATTACCTTATAAATTAACCAATATGATATGTTAAAAACCCATTTGTGCTGAGATCATATGAAGTAACCTAAAGCTAAAATATGAGTTTCTGTGTTCCAAAGCATGTGTTGGGGTCTCATGGAAATTTTATACTCTGGCATTACTTTGTTCTTGTTTTGAGCCTGATATTAAATTTATATCTCTCAAGTATTTTGCAAAAACTCAGACATGTTTGTTCTAGAATTCAGAGAAAATTGTTGGCAGATGATGGCATATATAACATTAGAGGAAGAACGTATGAAGATACCTCTACTGTTGTGTGAAATTGTTGAGGTTTGTGTTTGGTTGGTGTAAATGGATTTGTTTTAAGGTGTGGTTCCTATGTTAGCATCATTTCTTTGTTGTTGCTTGTTTTTTGTGAGAATTTTCTTCAAGCTAAGTGGTTGGTGGTAGGCAAGTACAGGTCTACCAAGTGCCTAAGAAAGTATAATGTTATTGTTCAGTAAGGATTGTTGCTTATAAATAATATCTTGAATGACTTGAGGTATGAGCTGTAGCTAACGACAACTGGTGTTCTGTTTTCATGGTCTATCTGTTAATATCAACCTGGTTTATCTATGGGATGGGTATGGTAGTTCTGTCTGCTGAATGCCCGGTTTAATCCCATCAATTGAGCATTTCTGTTAAGCAGGTCAGAACAAATACAATTATAGCATATGGCCTGGCTTATTGAGATCAAATTGGATATATGTTCTGGGGTGAAATTATTCAGAGAGGAGAGATATCATGGATTTTATTACCTTGACACAGAGTAGCCAATCCATCTACTTTATTACTTCTGCAAACCCTGCCTTTCAGCTTGACTCAGGGCTAATCTGCTATTTGCATCTTACCCTTCTCCTGAAGATATATTGTTTGAGTTTTACCTCTTCCCGTAATCCATATTTTATATCTATTTAATCTCATAATACCTTGTCTGCCATATTGCAGGCTAAAGTGGAACTGGTCTGCTTAATAGTAGGCTGCATAACACCCTCTATGTTGATTGGGCTGATAAAGCTTCTATAAATGGCACAAAATAAGCCTGAAGAAGAATAAACATTTGAAGCACAATTTATTAAGCAATGTGAGGACACATCTTCAGTATATGTAGTTTAATAGTTCCTGAATTTGAGATGTTGCAAAATGAATGAACATGAGAATTATCCTGAATTATTATTACCAGTATGTCATTAATAAAGCAAATATATTAGAAAGGCTTGTAGTTAGGTTAGATGGATCTACATCAACTGAAAATGTGGAGCACTTTTATGAGCATGTTATTAGCTGAGAATATGAGTGATTATCTATGAATGTTACAAAATTATATGCTGCAATAAAGAGCAGGGATCTGAAAATTAATCAAGCTAGTTATGTTTCACAGGAAAAATAAGTTATAAAATACATAAATGATTAAAACAACAGCAAATAGATCAGTGGATATACTTTGGCAATATGATTAATGAAGAGGAATATTTGATTAGGAGTTTAAAGGAATGTTTAGTTTTTTCTTCAATTCAGAATGGCCCCCATCTTCTTACATCGGGGTCTCCCCATCATTTATTTTATTTAGACAAATTGCACATTCTTTTCAGATGCTAAAACTGAATGCAAACAAAAGATGGTTAGAATGCATGCTGTGTCTGGATTAAAACATGGCCAACCGAAAACCCTCATTTGTGTCCAGTCTGATTGTCAAGATAACTGTCAGGCCTTTTATGAATATTTATGACTATCATATCTGAGCTGAGACATTTCTGTACTTTTTTGCTGCTATCGAACAATCTTCCAGATTTTTCAGTCTCGATATGATAGGCCTATTGAAACTGGGCTTTAGTCTTTCTCCTAGTGAAACTGGGCTTTAGTCCTGAGCAAAATTGAGCATAGGACTAAGAGCTGAACCATTTCATGCCTCATCATTTGCAGTGCCCTTTGTCCCATATAACATTTACTATGCAACGCACCCCTGTTTATTTTAAAGCACTGATTCTTTCATGGGATACAAACACTTTATGGAAATTTATAATATAAAAGTATTTTCAATTCCAATGGCAGTTTTTAAGACAGCTGCCATATCCCAGATCTGTTCTAGAATCAGAGAATATGTTCCGACTACACCTAAGATTTGAATATAGGGAAAGCATAGAAAGGAAGAAGCATGTTGTACATGTTCAGAGATGCTTGCTTTGTTACAGTTGTGTATGTAAGAGCTCTGGCATATATCTGAAAATGTGCTTCTTGAAATCTAGTGAGCCTAGGCAGAAACCAAAACTCCAGTGAAAGATGTCACAGTTCCTGAATACCTTTTCCTGTCGGAGAGATTTTGATCAGGTCTCTCTCCTGTCGTGAAGAGCCAGGAGATTTCAGGCGCCTGTTTACCCTTCAGTTAATAAATGAACAGGAATCAACACAACTTTCTAAATGTGCAGAGATTTTGAATAATTCTGGCTCCAAAAGTTCTGAGGCATATGTGTGTGTATGAGAGCACAAGGGGAAGAACTCAGCATTAAAAAATTATTCCCTCGCTGTAAGGGGCATTCACTGAGATGCTCCTCCCACCACTGTCTCCACCACAGGTGGAGTGGGCTGGCATTTGACTGTAAAACTGGAGAGAACTGGGTTGAGTTTGCATTCTGGTTGCTGTCAAAAAGCAAGCTTGGAGAGCTATCGTCTCCTGCACAAAGCTGCTTGCCACCCAGAGAAAGATGTATCAGTGGCTTTGGCTCCTTGGAAAAGTTCTGCTCTTGGTGAGAGTGGCTGCCTCAATTAACTTCGTCCATCACCGCTATGAGGAATTGGTGCAGGCGCTGTTCGATGTAAGGGGCTCATGCCCCTATATTACCAGGCTGTACAGCATTGGGCGCAGTGTGCAGGGCCGCAACCTCTATGTGCTGGAATTCAGCGACTCTCCTGGCATCCATGAGCCCAGTAAGTGTGCCCAGACGTATATCTCTTGTATAGTTGAAGAGATGCTTCTTTCTGCTCTGCCTGATCAATGCACAATTGGGTTCAGTGTGGTGCTGGAATCTCCATGCCTAATGGAATCAAGCCAGGGCCAAGGTTTTCCTAGTAGAAAGTCTGGTCAAGTTATGGGGAGGGGGGGGGGCTGTGCAAAACAGAACCAGTGTTCAGATTGACTTGTTTAATTAATAGCATGGTTTTAAAAATGTATTAAGCCTCATGACATGCTAGTGGGTTTATTTCATTTCATGTGAAGGTCTGAGAGATGTGTACTAGCAACCATCTGAGGCTTGTAATTAAGGTAAAATTTAATTCCCATTCCAGAGATTCAACTCCAACTCTCTTTTTTTAATGCCGTACTTTAATTCTACAAAATATTGTAGCTAATTGGACAAAATAAATATTAATCTTGGGAGATGACAAAACCTACACTATCTCTCCCTACACTATCTCTCTCTGCCCTAACACTCATAACTTTGTTGTTGCAAATTGTAGCTTTGATAGATTACACTTTGAATAAGTGGGGCAGAGCCTGACTTTGCAACATGTTGATGCCAATGACAAAGAGAGGGAAATAGAGGCGCCAGACTCATAATTATGCAGCAAGAATTCTAAGTTCAAAGATCATATGTTGAAGCCCTTAATATACCTTTAACAACTAAAGCAAAGGGGTTTTTCATTAGAAGCATTCTGGTTAATGAGTACCTTTCCCAAAGTAGTGTACTTAAGAATTACAGAAGCTGAAGTTCAACATATCTGGGGGATGCCAGACTGGAAGAGACTAGTCTACTGCTAACCATTATCCAGTAGATGTCAGGCAAAAATATTTTTTATTCAACTAGGCATTGTAAAATTATTCATCAGTTACATTAAGCACAAGAGCAGATAATTAAAATTCTTTAGACAATCCTTTTACTTCTGCCTTTTTATTTTTATGACATTTTATGGTCTTTTTTTACTTGTACACCCCAAAACCTAATTTAAAAAGCTGTATTTGTTTTTAGTAATTTAGTAAATGTTCATTTCTCTGATGTGCAAAGTTCAGCATTTTCCAGTATGATATAAATTGTTTTATGCATGAATCCTACAAGATAGATAACACTAATAACTAGTAAAGTTTCTTACCACCAAGATTAGCAGGTAAGCCATTATAATTAATGTAAAGAAATCTCATAGACCAACTGGTTCAAAGATTTTTAAGGATACAAGAAAAGGAACACAGAACTAATGAAGAATGAATAGGGAAAAAGAGGCTGGGATCAGCTGCAAGTTTCGTCAAGGGATTCTATTATGTATACATGGATCCCCCCTTATAATCTACACAAACATGTTTTATTCTTTTGTGCATAAAGTATGACTACTATATTTGCAGATATACTGCCTACAATTCTAGAGACTTCTGTACATAATTAATATCCTTCTTCCTGTAGAAGGGGCTTCTCAGAGCCTAATAATTGTTTTTTTGCATCCTGCAGGGTACATGTAGAGAAAAGGGGGCCATCTATGGGGGAAGCAGTTTTACATAAATGAATTTGAGGCTAAACCATGCTGATTTTATTTTGCAATTTACTTTAACCCCTGTAAAGCTTTAGAAGGCTGGAATGTGACATTCCAGGAGATAAGCTGAAGAGGAACAATGGAAGGGGCCTTTGGATACCCTGTATGAAATAAAGAAATAGAGACCCTGATTATGTGGTTGTGACTGTGCCCTACTTTCAATTCTCCACCACAGGAAAAGATTTGCCCCCAGGATACATACCATTCTCATACAATGCACTGCTTCTTCCCATTTTCTCCAACCACAGATTCCTGTCCATTGCCCTGTACTTTAAGTTCTGTATGAGAGACAGCAATTGACCTCTCTTGGTTTGACAGTGAACATGTGGCCTGAAGAAGCACATAACCTCACAATGAGCTTCTTTCCACAATACAAAAGACCACTGCTATAGTTTCTCACCACAGAATGCCATTTGGGAATCCATGCTGCTTCCCCCTCCTGCTTGACCTCAATGTTTATGCATTAGCACCCAGTTGTGTTGAATCCATCTACTCTGTTCCAATGTCAACAAATGTCTCCCTTTCACAGTGGAGCCAGAATTCAAGTATGTGGCAAACATGCATGGGAATGAGGTACTAGGCCGGGAACTGTTGCTCCAGCTTGCGGATTTCCTGTGTGAAGAGTATCGCCATGGTAATCCGCGCATTACACAGCTCATCCATGAAACACGCATTCACCTCTTACCTTCGATGAATCCAGACGGATATGAAGTGGCAGCTGCCCAGGTACCAGGCAAGCATCCCTTTTTTATTTCAATTGTCATGGTAATAACAAAAGTTTATTTTAAGGCAGTTAAGGGAGAGAGGAATGACTTACTGAACGTGTAGGAAGTGCAATTTTCAGAATGTTTAGTTAGTTCCAGCACTTTTGGAGATATCAAATTTGGGGAAGCCAAAGTCACAGACAATAGCTCTAAATCAAACTTTATTCATTGCAACAGCTGAATTAAATTTCTGTGTCAAAAGGCAATACATCTTGAGAATAGACTCAAGTGACTGCTACAGAATATTGTATAAACTTTTCACGATTGCTTGTTTGTGATCTTCCAGAGACATATAGCTTGTCGCTACTAAGAACTTATAAGTGAGACAGTTGGATCTTAATCTAATTTAGAAGGCAACATATGGCAGTACTATGTAGTAAAAAGTAGAACATATGCTTTGAATGCAGAAAATATTTTGGCATCTACTGGTAAAAAAAGTAGGGCTTGTGCCAGTCAATATCAACAATACTCATTTTTGGTCATGGATGCTGAGCTGTAGCAAAGCTGCCCCAATCCACTATGATTTGATGATGTCATAGTTGCAGACCTGTAAATTTCAATCTTCCCCCATATTTTCCAGTGATTGGGAAACAGGCATTACATTGCACTGAATGCCACTGGCCAACTTGCTTTCACTTTCTGGCTCTTCAGAAGATGACTAACCTCATGATGACTTCAAAGAAGGAAATTCACAGCAATTGGGGGACTTCCAGATAACAGGCTTTCCACAAACTCTTCCAATTTATAATAGTGCACTTACCCCAGTTCCAAACTGTTCTGATCATTTATCGTTTTGGATATTCTGTGTAGTTCATTGTTCTTTCGACAAAAGATCTTTGAGCAGGGCAAGTGACATTGATTAGTAAAGGCAACAGCCAATTTCCCAGTGCAAGGGAAAATTGATTTCTATAATTCAAACTGATTTATTGGGCCATAAAAATAAGGGAATTTCAATTCTGCATTTCATGTTTACGCCCTGTAGCTTTGAATACAGTTGTATTGAAAAAGAGATGTTTCTTAAAATATAATCATCTTTAATTTAGGGTTGTCTGTTGAATTCTGACTATGCTAATCTGTATCAGAAGATCCTGCTCAATAAATATTTGGCAACTATTCTTAGCATCCTGAAATCAAGAAGCTCCTGAACAGCTTTTATTCACTTTTCTGAAAACGCGTATTTCCCTTTTGATGCCTCAAGAGATAAACTAAAATTTGGTATTCACTTAAACATATCTACAGATTACACAAAAATCTATTATTCTCTTTTTTAGAACCAAAGTTATTTTGAGGATTTCACTGGGCGAAACAATGTCAATGGAGTTGACCTTAACCGTAATTTTCCTGACCTCAACACCATCATGTATTCCAATGAGAAACAGGGTGGACCCAATCATCACATCCCTTTGCCAGATAATTGGGAAAGCCAGGTAATGCCAATCCAATTAATCCCTTTCAAGTAATGTGTGTACTGTATCCACTTATAGTTCATCCACTCATCCATCCTAGTCAGGTGGTTGTAGAAACTTGTGATGGCGGTGTAATGCATGTTATTGTACTCTTATAATACTGCACGAATTAAGTTCTCTCTACTTTTTTGCCATTCTCTTCACTTTTCTCTAAGAGCCAAATTGCATATGAAGATAACCCAACTGCTTTAATACTCCCCGGATCATAGTCCTTTGGAACACAGGAAGAAGATTTTGTCTGGGTCTCTGTCTGTGTATCTAGATATGGAAAATTAACATATTGAGAATTGGTTCCCAAGTTCTTAAACATCTCTTGGGAACCTAGCAAGGCCATCATTTCTGATGTTAGCCATGTGAAGCCTTATATGCATTAAATAAGATCAGGATGAGTATAAAGTCTGCACACTTTCTTGAGCCTATGTGTGTATGTACATGCCTGCCCATGGGCATGCGTGCATGTATGCACGTGCATTCACATGCTGCCTTCAAGTCAGCATTGTCTCCTGGTGACTGCCTGGGCTAGTCCCTACAGTTTTCTTGGCCAAATTTCAAAAACAGTTTGCTATTGCCTCCTTCCAGGGCTGAGAGAGTATGACTGGTCCAAGCTCATCCAGGTAAGTTTTGTGCCTAAGGCAGGACTAGAATTTCCAGTTCCCCATTTCCCAGGCTTCCAGTTTCTAAAATGCAGAATCATGACTAGATTCACATATTGTCCTAAGCCATGAGTTGCTTAAGGATGATTTGCTGAATAAGCCACAATGGGCTGGACATGTTAAAACATAAAGTTTGTGAACCTTAATGGTTGTGGGATTCCTGCAACAGATAATTTTAACCACTAAATAGTCTTCAATAGTGCGTTGTTGTTTTTTTGCTCTGTGAATGAGTATGTGTCTGTTTGTGTGTATGGGAGTGTATGGAAGGGAGGTAGGGAGGGAAGAAGAGAGGGAAGGAAGGAAGGAAGGAAGATGACAAACAAGAAAGTCAGATTAATTAGTGTGCACTTAAGATCTTTGCTCATTACTTATTATTTATTTAGATACTTGTGTGTTGAGTATTTAATAGATACCTAATGCATTTTGCAAAATTTTTGTCAGCTGCTTAGAGTCACTTAAAGTGAATGGGTGGCCATATAAATTATCTAAATAAATGAATAAAATTAGCATTGCAACAGCAAAATGGAAAACATAAGCAAGACAGAGTCAGATAAACCACTCTTCTCCAATAAAGCTGTCAATTTGGCAGACTAAAATTCTGCCAAAATTTTGTTTTAATGGATGGAGTCTGTATCTCATTGCAACCAAGAATATTTTTGTGGTACATGAAAGAAGGCAAAAGATTTCCCATTTGATCTCAATAAGAGGCAAGCAAGGATGGTAGTTGAAGAGACAATGCCTCAGACATTGCCATTTAGGGCTTTCAAAATAATTACCAATCTATTAAACTCTGCCCAGAAATCAATTAGCAATTGGTCCAAGGACAAAAGGAAGGATTTAAAGGGTTTTGTAAATGGGCACTTGCTTACTTTGTTAATAATGTCCAAGGCCAGAGAATTCTGAGATTAGAGAGCAGTCATTCAGACATTTTTATATCTGCATCCTGGGTATGTTCTCATGGGGGCAGTGCTGCAAGTCTGAACAAATTAGAAGTATTAAGAATCAGGTTGAGCATCTGGTTTGGTATTTTGTGTATTTCTGACAGGTAGAATCAGAGACATTGGCTGTGATTCAATGGATGAAGAGTTACAATTTTATTCTCTCAGCCAATCTTCATGGTGGAGCTGTAGTTGCCAATTATCCCTATGACAAATCCCATGAACAGAGAATCCGTGGCAACTGGCAAGCAAATAGCACCCCCACGCCTGATGATATCCTCTTCAAAAAGGTGAGATATGTCAGGGATAATAAAAACAAGATGAAATGGATTCAAATCAATGTCTGTGTAGAACAAAGGCTCTCTTTTAGGAGGTAATTAGATGCTGGCTACCTTCACATCTAACCTGACCTCAGGTTGGTTCTGCACATCAACATGACCAGTGTGGAAACCGACAGTAGAATATACCAGCTTAAGTGTGACTGCACTTTGGACAAATACCCAGTCTTGGGAATTAATCTGAATAGAGATTCTATCCAAATTGAGATCCTGGGAGAGAATTCAGATGGGAATGTCTCTTCTGTTCCTGGTTATCTTTGGTGCTCTTTTGCATCAGTTCTCAAAGCCCAAGGATACGGTCAAAGAGCTTGCATCAAGTGAGTCATCCGCCCCTATTTCTTCCACCTTCACTTCCCCACCCTTGTCCTCCTGCCATTCATGGCAAGAGAATATTAGGAGAGAAGCAGTGTGGGATTCAACCGGTTTGCACCTATTTGGGAGAACCAGTTGGTAACTTTCCAGGCAGTTCGGAGAACCGGTTGTTGGAAGAAATCTCCTTTTGTTTTTCCCCACTTTACAGGGCTAATCCTGTAAGGAAGACAGGAAGGAAACATTCTGGTGTTGTTTCTAGCCTCATCTTTGTTGACCTGGTTACAGAAACTGTCTCTCCGGTTAATCATGATTACATTGTAAGAGCTAAGGCGAAGCACCCATTGACGGGAGTGACGTTGAGTTGGCCATACCCACCCAGTCACGTGACCACTGAGCCCCACCTACCCAGCTGGCCATTAGGGCAGAGAACCAGTTGTTAAATTATTTGAATCCCACCACTGGAGAGAAGAGACCCAGCCCTTCTTTCTTTCTGCCCATCCTCCTGATCACTTACCAAGAGAAGGTAGAGGAGGAAAAGCGGGTCTCCTTATATCTGTGGAGATTCTCAATCACCCAGGCCATAGTTGTCCCAAAACTACTTTTTCAAGAGGCAACCGGGTTTCTTTTCTCTCTCTCTTTTTTTCTTTGAAGAGGTTTCGCTTCTCATCCAAGAAGCTTCTTCAGCTCTGACAGGTCATGCTGATCATCTGCATTCTTTTTCTTCCATTCCCCACCATCCCGTCAGAGCTGAAGAAGCTTCTTGGATGAGAAGCAAAACCTCTTCAAAGAAAAAAGAGAGAAAAAGAAAAACAAGAAAATCCAGTTGCCTCTTGAAAAAGCACCTCTGGGTCTCTTTATCCTTTTTGGTGTGAATAAATGCAATAGAACTGCTCTTCCAGGGTGCATGCTCTATACTGTTTAAAACAAACTCCCCCCTCGGGGCTTTAGTGCTATGATGCCAAAACCACTGTGAGGAATTTTAAATATTTATCCAGTTATATTTATGCATATCCAGCAGTCTTATGAAATATTGCTGGATATATATAAAATAATATCTTTGCATTTTTGGCATTGCCACACCAATACATGGAGAAATGGACAGCTGAGATGAGGGGAAGTGCCCCTTCAGCTGGCATCATTCTGTAAAGCAGAATTTCCATAGTAGGAGTGAATCCAATAATGGGTCTAGAAGAAACTGGTACCAAAAGACCATTTCTCTCCTTCCCGTGGTGTATGAGAAGGGTGATGAAGGAGAAAAGAGTAAAATGACTCATTTTCTCTCTGTTCTCTGATCCTGGCATAGATCCCTCTTTTTAACCTTTCTTAGGGGAAAGGGGTCATTTAAGTGCCTGGAGAACTAAAATCCTCAAAATCCTGCTTTCCTCATCCACTTCCCCTGCCACTCAAGAGTTGAAAGAGAAAGGGGAGATGTTAGATCGGGTAATGGACAGGCACACATAGGCTAATGGTAACAACAGCTCTTTATTATAACACAACAAGTATGAACAATCCAGCGAAGGTTGAATCTGACAGCAGCCCTTTTATAGGGAGCTATCAGACCCTTCGACCAATGAGATTAAACCTCTATTCCCGCCGGAACAGAGGACCTTGGTGGAAACCATTATAACTGAAGCTAGTATCTAACAGGAGAGATGATAATTTGGGGGCGGGGGCACAGTGTGAGAGCAAAACAAATATCAAGGCATGCCTGAAATAGGCTAAGATAATCAACAGCAGCAGGCCAGCTTCCTTCCCTAGACTGACCTCAGAACATTTCATGGCAGACTACTTAGCAAAGCCTATGCTGGAAGAAACAGAAAAACGCCACTTCTGTGAACTGAACGATGGAGAGATGCACAGAGGTCATCTAAGTGATAGTCTGGAGACAGATTGAGAACATCATATATTAATATCCTTAATTAACAGTTAATGGGTTATCTTTATACTGTGACATGCAGATATGAGGATGAATTCCTAATATTGAAAGTGAAGTGTCCAGTTGGATAGTAAAGTCAGAACTGAAAAAAGGATGTGTTCTAAACATGAAGGAAGGAACTGTAATAAGATGGAGGGGGGGAGCTTAAAATGTAAACAGAATGCAGCTGCTGTGAATACTGTGGTATTGTAGACATTTTATGTCACATCCCAGAGGTGGCTAGTGATCAGTTCTGTGTTTTAATTCTGATTCCCTGATTCCCCCCCCCCCCCCGGAATGCATATGAAGTAACTAGTTCTGTTGTAAATAATACTACTAGAGTCCTTGTATATATTTAATATTACAAGTGTTTGTTCAATTTGCTCTGGGAGCTCTGAACTTGATCCTCAGGCCAAATGACTAGTATTGCAATATATCTTGTGTAGTACAGGACAATACTGATAATTTAAAAACTGCAATGAATATTTATGCTTGTTTGCAATAATGACTCTTAGCCAGTTATTGGATTCCTTCCAGTTGTACCATGAGAAAGGCTGAGGAGAAACGTCAAGGGGAAAAATGCAAGGAAGCCAACTCCTACACAGGCAGGAAAAAAAATAACATTTTTTAATAGACAATCTTTTTGAATGTAGTGCTGACTTTTCATTTTGGGAAAGCTTTCAATATATTATTCTGGATTCTATTAATTGATATTTTGATGTTTTAAGTATTATTATTCCACTGCTGGGTTTTTTATTTGTATTTGCTATGTACTACACTACCTCTGTAGATGATAGTGGGATAAAACTGTTTTAAATACATTATAAACATATTTGATGGGCCCTGAACTGGCAATGAATAATCCAGAAACTGCCAAAAAGGCTTATTTCAAGATGGAGGTGCTGGGCTATTATTAAGAAAGTAAAAATAATCTGATATAATTCCCTATACAAAGTTATGCATTTGTAAAATTCAATATAACGTTGATTTTAAATAATAAATAATAAAATAATAATTGAGAATTGTAGAAGTAGAAAAGTACAACCTAAATTGTGAGTTGTTGGAATAGCCCTCCAGTCCAAGTTGAAAAATTACATTAAGGTTTCTTTAAGTTTGTTCATTATCTCTAATAAAAGAGACAATGTGTCTGTGTGTGTGTGTGTGTGTGTGTGTGTATGTATATATATGTATATATGTATATATGTATATATGTATATATGTATATATGTGTATATGTGTATATGTGTATATGTGTATATGTGTATATGTGTATATGTGTATATGTGTATATGTGTATATGTGTATATGTGTATATGTGTATATGTATATATGTATATATATGTATATATATGTATATATATATATGTATGTATGTATGTATGTATATATGTATATATCAGGGACGTGCAGTCACTAGAGGCAGGGGAGGCAGGGCCTCACCAGTCTCCTAAGGAAAAAGAAAGAATTTTAAATAATTTTTTTAAATACCGTATTTTCACGCATATAACCCGCCCACGCAAATAACCCGCAGGTTTTCAAGATTTATGTAAAAAA
This sequence comes from Thamnophis sirtalis, assembly GCF_051295495.1. NCBI lineage: Eukaryota > Metazoa > Chordata > Lepidosauria > Squamata > Natricidae > Thamnophis > Thamnophis sirtalis. The sequence goes on from NW_028261391.1 coordinate 43,655,447, forward strand.
GTTTTTATACACCCCGCCTTCTTATATAACCCGCAATCACAGCACATCCCTTCCCGATCTCAGCACTTTCCCTCCCCAGCGCCCAGGCTTTCTCCTCCGTTCCCGCCTCCCGTCCCTTCCCCGATCTCAGCACTTTCCCTTCTCCTCCGTTCCTGCCTGTTCCCGCCTCCCGTCCCTTCCACCATCTCAGCAGTTTCCCTCCCCAGCTCGCCCAGGCTTTCTCCTCCATTCCCGCCTCCCGTCCCTTCCCCGATCTCAGCACTTTCCCTTCTCCTCCGTTCCTGCCTGTTCCCGCCTCCCGTCCCTTCCCGATCTCAGCACTTTCCCTCCCCAGCGCCCAGGCTTTCTCCTCCGTTCCCGCCTCCCGTCCCTTCCCCGATCTCAGCACTTTCCCTTCTCCTCCGTTCCTGCCTGTTCCCGCTTCCCGTCCCTTCCACCATCTCAGCAGTTTCCCTCCCCAGCTCGCCCAGGCTTTCTCCTCCGTTCCCGCCTCCTGTCCCTTCCCCGATCTCAGCACTTTCCCTTCTCCTCCGTTCCTCCAACCCCTCCCCAGCTCGCCTAGGCTTTCTCCTCCGTTCCCGCCTCGGGAGGAACGGAGGAGAAGGGAAAGTGCTGAGATCTGTTAACAGATTAGTTAATCTGTTAGTCGCTGTCATGTAAAATATTTTCCGTATACCCTGCCCACTTTTATACCCCACGGGGGGGGGCATGCGGGGTAGGTAAAAACGCACATTGCCCGCGGGTTATATGCGTGAAAATACGGTAATTAAAGTCAGGGTAGTTGCTACCAGATTCAAAGTCACAGTGGCTTGGTGTCTGCTCTCAGTGTTAACTATGGGAGGAGGCCAGAGAACTCGGGGCCTCTTTTGCCTAAGGAATTGTTCGCCTTTTAAAAGTTAAGGAGGAGTTAACAAGTGAAAACGTTCATATGCAAAAGAGGCACTGATTCTCCCGCCTCCTGATCGGGGAGCAGCGAATCATGCCTTATGAGCACACTTACGTTAGCACGCTTACGTTGGGCGGACAAGAGGAGAGTTGAGAGAGTTTCCACAGCTGGAAAAGGTGGATCGGACGGAGGGAGGGGGGGGTTCAAATTTATTGTAATTTAATTTGTAATTTTTTTATTGTGAGGTGTGTGTGTGTGTTTTTTTCTTTCTTCACAGCGGTGGGGTCGGAGGAGGCAGGGGGGGGCGAGGCCCTGCTGCCGCGCCTTCCCAGCAAGACTTCCTTTCGGCTCGCAGTTTCCCTTGCCTGCCTTAACCAAAGCTTGGCGCCCTGCCTTAACCAAAGCTTGGCGCCCTGCCTCTGCTTTCACGCTCTCCCTCTCTCAGCTGTGCAGCAGCTTCGGCAGCAGCTCTCAGCCTATGGCAGCAACATCGCGCAGGCTGTGGAAGGAGAAGGAGGAGGAGGAGGGAACCAAGAGAGGCGTTTAACGGGCGTGCGCCCCACAGCCAGGACCGTCATTGCGCCTCAAGCCGCGTTTCTTCCTGCAAAGCCCTTCGGGCAACCCGAGAGCTCTGCCTGAAACCTTTTAAACCTTTAAGAGGAAGAAGAGAAGGAGGAGGAGAGGGAGAGAGGAAGAAATAATTATTTTCTTTGGCTCTTTCACTGTATGCTGTGAATGTTTATGTTTTTTTCTTGTTTTGCTCAGAACAGCATTGAATCTGCTATATAATATGATAGGATAGCTTTTCTTAATGGGAAGTGAGGACACTAATATAGTAAAGGGGATATTATGGTCTTCTTTTTTACCTTTTTAGATCTAGAGTCTATTTCCAGCTTGCAATGTGACTGGACAGGTGAAAATATATGACCATCTAAACATTTTCTTTCCAGTTGGCCAAGGTTTATTCTTTTTCCCACGGATGGATGCATCGGGGTACAAACTGTGGAGATTTCTTTATTGATGGCATCACTAATGGGGCATCCTGGTACTCACTCAGCAAAGGTAAGGCAAAATGGGACAAGAGAAAGAGAGTAAGTATGTTTTGGAGAGAAGATTTTGAAATGTCCCATTGTGTAAGAGTGATAACCTTTAGAATGGTTAGAAAAGTTCCCTACTTTGGAGCATTGTTGTTTTGATCTTTGGTCCTCATACTCAGATATCATCAAGAGACACCTTTTCTCCATCCTTTTAGTTGGTGACATTTAGCTCAAAGGGATGCTTAAGTCTTTTTATCAGTATATATATCTGTCCTTCAGGGATGCAGGATTTCAATTACCTGCACACCAACTGCTTTGAAATTACCCTTGAACTAAGCTGCAAGAAATTCCCGCCACAGGAGGAACTGGAATTTGAATGGCTGGCAAATCGGGAGGCCCTTATTGCCTACATAGAGGAGGTAACAAAATTATGACACAATATCATTCTGCTTTTTGGCAAATCTTTTTAAAAAGTTGATCCCCTCTTTTTTCATGCTTGTAAGATGTTACATTAAATAATGAGGCCTTGATTTGACTATTTGGCAGTGGAATACCAAGGGCAAGGCAAAGGGGCTAGTCTGCCCTAGAAATAGGCAATGAGAGTTGCATTGTCTGCCAACCTGGTGATGACAAGGAGGCTATCCAGAGTATTGGTGGTGCATGTGAAATCAGGTCGGTGTTGCTGATGTATCTACCAGCTGTTTGGCTGTTAACAGTGCAGCACATTAATGACAATGGGTGGAGCTCCCATTGGCTAATATGCCAAGTATACCACTGTTTTTTGAATAGGGGGATGGGGCATCTATTAAACCTGAGTGCCCATTGAACTTGAAGGTGCTCTTGAATATTCATAAAAAAGCCTGTCTGCTACTTTGCACATGTTTGCACAAAAGTATGTTTCTTACCAATCCTCATACTTCTATCGTCTCAGTTTTTTCTTGCCACTGCTGCGCACCTCCACCAATTTGCCCAGTGCTTTTCTGTCAGCCCCTATATTGTTCCAAATCTCCCAGTGCCTTCCCACCATTCCTGTACTACTTCCACCGTCTCCCAGATTTTTTCCTAACTCTTCCTAGAGATAATACAATTCTGATTAGATATGCGCAGACTCAGTTTTTTTTCTTGTTTGTCTAATAAATGAATGTAGAATACATGAGAACCTAGAACTCTGTCCAGAGTTTCAGATACAGTCTTTTCTTCGGGAAGGCCTTTCTATCTATTCTGAAGCTGCTGATGGATGAACCTGGGACTTTCTGAACATACCACATTTATGTTTTATCATAAATCATTGTGAACTGGGAAAAGATCTTTTCTCAGACCAGTAAAGAAGCCCTATCACTGATGAAGCTTCAGACAAAATGACTTGTTACTGTATTCTTCCTAAGTACCATGATCTTAGTCCTACTAAGGCTGTTCAGCATTTCTGTTGTGCAGATTCACCAGGGCATCAAAGGGCTGGTGTCAGATGAGAACAACAACAAACTTGCAGGAGCTGTAATTTCTGTGGAAGGAATTGGCCATGA